>NC_088213.1:33942658-34293491 GCF_036934945.1 Oncorhynchus masou masou
TCTTTGTCTCCATGTGCAGTTGCAAACCGTAGTCTGGCTTTTTTATGGTGGTTCTGGAGCACTGGCTTCTTCCTTGCTGAGCGGCCTTTCAGGTTATGTCGATATAGGACTCATTTTACTGTGGATATTGATACTGTTGCTCTGGGATTGATTTGCACTTTTCACACAAGAGTATGTTCATCTCTAGGAGACAGAACGCGTCTCCTTCCTGAGCGGTATGATGGCTGTGTGGTCTCATGGTGTTCCTACTTGCGTACTATTGTTTGTACAGATGAACGTGGTGTCTTCAGGCATTTGAAAATTGCTCCCAAGGATAACACAGACTTGTGGAGGTCTGCGATTTGTATTCTGAGGCCTTGGCTGATTTCTTTTGATTTGATGTCAAGCAAAGAGGCACTGAGTTTGAAGGTTGGCCTTGAAATACATCCACAGAAGCTTCTAAAGCCATGACGTCGTTTTTTGGAATTTTCCAGGCTGTTTAAAAGCACAGTCAACTTAGTGTATGTAAACTTCTGACCCACTGGAATTGTGATACAGTGAATTATAAGTGACATAATCTGTCTGTAAACAATTGTTGGAAATATTACTTGTGTCATGCACAAAGTAGATGTCCTAACTAACTTGCCAAAACTGTGGTTTGTTAACAAGAAACTTGTGGAGTAGTTGAAAAACTAGTTTTAATGACTCCAATTTAAGTGCATGTAAACTTCTGACTTCAACTGTAGGTCTATAACAGTTTGGGTCTAGAGTGTCTCCCCCTTTGAAGAGGGGGATGACCGTGGCAGCTTTCCAATCTTTGGGGATCTCAGATGATACGAAAGAGAGGTTGAACAGGCGAGTAATAGGGGTTGCAACAATTCCGGCAGATAATTTTAGAAAGAGCATCCTACAATCTAAGCTAGATGCCCTCAATCTCACACAAATTATCAATGAACATACCAGGTACAACCCTAAATCCGTAACCATTTCCCTCTAAATACACCTCTGCTGTCTTCAACCAGGATCTCAGCGATCACTGCCTCATTGATTTTTAAAAGTAGAAGCTCGATTTGTTTGGGCACAGACCTGGATAGTAAGTAACTCTGCAGGCTATCTCTGCAGTAGATTGCAACTCCGCCCCCTTTGGCAGTTCTATCTTGTCGGATGATGTTATAGATAGGGATGGACATTTCAGGATTTTTGGTAGACTTCCTAAGCCAGGATTCAGACACGGCTAGGGTTGGCGGAGTGCGCTAAAGCAGTGAATAAAAAAAACTTAGGGAGGAGGTTCTAATGTTAACGTGCATGAAACCAAAGCTTTAACGGTTACAGAAGTCAACAAATTAGAGCCCCTAGGGAATGGGAGTGGTGCTGGGGGCTGCAGGGCCTGGGTTAACCTCTACATCACCAGAGGAACAGAGGAGGACTAGGCTAAAGGCTATAAGTAATGGTTGTCTAGTGAGTTCGGAACAGAGAGTAAAACGAGCAGATTTCTGGGAGCGGAAGAATGGATTCAAGGCATAATGTACAGACAAGGGTATGGTAGGATGTGAGTACAGTGGGGGTAAACTTAAGCATTGAGTGATGCTGAGAGAGGTTTTGTCTCTAGAGGCACCAGTTAAGCCAGGTGAGGTCACTGTATGTGTGGGGGGTGGGACAAAAGGGCTACCTAAGGAGTATTGGGCAGGACTGGGGGCTCTACAGTGAAATAAGACAATAATCACTAACCAAAACAGCAATGGACAAGGCATATTGACATTAGGGAGAGGCATGTGTAGCCAAGTGATCATAGGGTCCAAAGAGTAGCGATAGATGAGTCAGGGAGCCAATTCAGTTGTCGATACTACGCTTGGCGAGCTGGAGACACGGTGATTCAGACAGCTAGCGAGCTGCAGCTAGCAGATGGGCCTCCAGCGACGTAGCAACGGAAGAGCCTGTTGAAACCACCTCGGACGGTTACATCGGCAGACAAGTCATGATGGATCGGCGGGGCTCCATGTCGGCAGTAAAGGTTCCAGGCCAATTGGCAAAAGCGGTATTGTAGCCCAAGAATTGACTGGTGAACCTCTTTGGCTAGCCAGTAGATGGGCCTAGCTCCAGGCTAGGAGTAGACACTCGGATAGCAGCTAGCTAGCTGCGATGATCCGGTGTAAAGGTTCAGAGCTTGCGATAGGAATCCGAAGATGTGGTAGAGAAAAAGCAGTCCGATATGCTTTGGGTTGATATCGCACTGTGGAGACTGGCAGGAATTGACTGGGCTGAGGCTGGCTGATGTCCGAGTTAACGGAAAGGACCGCTAGCAGAGGCTAACAGACGTGTTAGCTGGCTAGCTTCTGATGGTGGGTTCCGGTTCTAAAGTATAAAAATAGCAGATCCATACCACATTGGGTAAGGGGGGTTGCAGTCCGTAGATGGAAAGTGAGATTAAAATATATACTAAATATACATGAAGAAAATGAAATATACATGGGACAGGACGGGACAAGACAAAACACACGTCCGACTGCAATGCCAACTTGGATTACCATGAATTGTCTGTGTGGTTAGAATTTTATTCAAAAGCCAACAGCCATCAACCAAGAGGCTCTTGTTGCTCTCTTGTCATTGCATGTAGCAGTAGTACAAAGTGCAGACAATCAGGACATAATCAAAGCATGATAATCATTTCATCTTTTGTTTTATCCTTGTGAGACAATAGCAATGTTTCTTTAATGAATGAGTGAGAGCACACTGTTATTCTGGAGACCATTCAGCATTACAAATATCTGCTGCCATCCAAACGTCCAAAGCCCCACCCAGCTCTCTCTCTTTCTCTCTCTCTATTTCTCTCACCTCCAGTTCTTGCCTGAAGCCAGCGCTAGGTCTCCATCTCCCCTTGTTCTGGCTTGGCTGCTGTTGATCTAAGTGGGAGCCAGTGCTTGCCGAATAATACACCAGGATTGTGTTTTTCTATTGAGCTTGTAACACCTCTGCCGGTTCCAGTGCTGTACTCACGTTTAGTTTGACACCAGTGAGAGAGAACTGTTGACTGAGAGGTGGAGTCTCATTGTCTAAAATGACATAATGCAGCATGTAAAATCACTGAGAAGGATAACACAGACTCAAAATAGATCCGGCTGACATGAATGAATCTGCCTCATAGCTTTCTTAAAGACAGTGGGAATAGCTTTCTGTGAACATCTCCTGAAACGTGATACTGTGTAGTAATATAACCTAATATAGTAATATAAATTAATCGCAAATTCCTTGTAATTGTTTTTCATGATTTTCTTGACTTCTAATGAAACCTGTTAGTTGTCCATCTGTGCCTGAAAGGTCATATGGTATCATATGGTATCAGAAACAATGGAGGGGTTTATTTTATTCCCTGCCCTTTCTCTCCCAGGTTTCTAGGATTCTTTCTGTTTAGGTCTACTTCCCAGGTTCACTTATTTCCTGGAGGCGATCGCTGTCCACTTTCATGTGACGCTGAACTTCCGACGCCGGATACAATTGCTGTCTACTTTCCTGTGATGCTGAAGTTGGGGCGCATGAGCCAGGAGCTGTCCACTGTTCAGTGACGCTGAAACTCTGACATTCTGATTCCGTCGTTGTCTGTATCAGTGGTGCTGAATAATTGCTGTTAGCTTCTTTGTTTACTAAGCATCTGACCTTGCTCTCTTGTGGATCTCTTTGATTCGAAGAGGAACTCCCTACCTGTCAGTGTGATAGGAGGAGAGGTGATAGAAGACTGAGCAGAGTGATAGAGAGTAGAGACCAAGTTGTTATCCTGTCAGACTGACAACACTCAGGGGATCCTGGGTAACAATGAAGCTGACAAGACTAGCACAGCGGAAGACTGAGGTGGTGGTGGAGTTCGGTGTGGAGACCTGGAGTGTGTCTTGCCGGTGTGTCTAATACACATCTGGCTGTCAGCATCGGTGTCTTTTATCCTCCATCCCTCTATCCCACTGCTGTAGGCATGAGCACCTGTGTGCAGATCTACCTCGCTCCTTCCATCCGCGTCTGATCAGCTAGTGGGTGAGAGCACATGAGAGAGCCGAGTCTGTTTGTTCTAAATGAAAGGAGAACACTTGAAAAATCTCTCTTATTCTGTGTACAGTGAAGCACAGCAAAACTTCAATTATAGCTTGTCCCAGAGGTTTCACGGAGGTATTTTCTCTTTGAATCAATACACACATCTCTGTGCCAAAACTAGCTAATTACCCCCATGAGTTGTATGAGTTCCAAGTTTCAGGTTTCAAGTTGTATTTCTCACATGCTCAAGTACAGTGAAATGCTTAACTTGCAAGCCCTTCTCAGCAGTTTATTATTCAATACCAAAATAGTATAACTAAAAAACACGAGGAATAAAACATATATACAGTACCTTGCGAAAGTATTCGGCCCCCTTGAACTTTGCGACCTTTTGCCACATTTCAGGCTTCAAACATAAAGATATAAAACTGATTTTTTTTGTGAAGAATCAACAACAAGTGGGACACAATCATGAAGTGGAACGACATTTATTGGATATTTCAAACTTTTTTAACAAATCAAAAACTGAAAAATTGGGCGTGCAAAATTAGTGTACTACTCCCTTCACAGAACAGAGCAAACTGTCTCTAACCAGAATAGAAAGAGGAATGGGAGGCCCCGGTGTACAACTGAGCAAGAGGAGTGTGCATTAGAGTGTCTAGTTTGAGAAACAGACGTCTCACAAGTCCTCAACTTGCAGCTTCATTAAATTGTACCCACAAAACACCAGTCTCAACGTCAACAGTGAAGAGGCGACTCCGGGATTCTGGCCTTCTAGGCAGAGTTGCAAAGAAAAAGCCATATCTCAGACTGGCCAATAAAAATAAAATACTAAGATGGGCAAAAGAACACAGACACTGGACAGAGGAACTCTGCATCGAAGGCCAGCATCCCGGAGTCGCCTTTTCCGCCAGTACCAAACAATGCAGGGACACTGGAGTAGTTGAGGTAGATATGTACGTAAAGGCAGGGATTAGGAGATAGTGACTGGTAGCAGGATTATTAATAATAATAATAGTAAATAGTATGGCAGTAGCATAAATGGTGGTGGGTGCGTGGTGGTGTGTGTGTATGTGTGTTTACGTGTGTGGGTGCAAGAGTGTCAGTGTAGGCGTAATAGGTGGATATACATGTAAACAGGCCTGAAAAGTGACTGGTAGCAGGACTGTATAAATACTTATGGTAATATACTAATAGTAAAATGTACATGTAAACAACAGCGTAATGATAGTAATGCATCAAGTCAGTTATCATTTTAGCAGCAGGTAGCATAGTAGTAATACTTTTAATAAATATTCATTTTAGCAGCAGCGTAGGTGTGAGGGGGTGTATGCGTGTGGGTGTAAGTGTATGGTGTCAGTTGTGAGTGTATGTCTGTGTGAGTAAGACTGACAGTGAAGGTGTGTTGAGAGACCTTTGAATGGGCATAGAGTCAGTGTTAATAGTCTGTGGGAGAGGGAAAGCAGTAGTTGTTAGTCATTTAACAGTCTTATGGCCAAGGGATAGAAGTTCTTTATGGGGTCATTTGGTCTGAGCCTTGATGCACCGGTATCGCCTGCCGAATGTGAGCATAGAGAACAGTACAGTACAATTTTTGGGGGCCTTTCTCAGACACTGCCTAGCATGTACATCCTTGATGGCTGGGAGCTCACCCCCAGTGATGTGCTGATCTGTCCACACAACTATTTGTAGGCCCCTCCTGTCATAGGTTGCTCCAGTTGCCATACCAGACAGTGATACATGGTGTAGCTATAAAATTTCTTGAGGATCTAAGGGGCCATGCCATATACTGTTTCAGCCTCCTGAGGAGAGGAGGTGCTGCTGTGCTGGTGTGAGGGGACCATGTTAAGACATCAGTGATGTTGACACAAGGAACTTGAAGCTCTTGACCCTCTCCTCCTCTCCTTGGCCCTCTCCCCCCTGTTTCCTAAAGTACACAATCAGCTCCTTGGTCTTACTGACATTAAGAGAGAAGTTGTTGCCAGGTCTCTGACCTCCTCCCTGTAGGTTGTCTCAGCTCCATACAGAGGCTTGTGAAAGTATTCACCCCCCTTGGCATTTTTCCTATTTTGTTGCCTTACAACCTGGAATTAAAATAGATTTTTGGGGGGTTTGTATCATTTGATTTACACAACATGCCTACCACTTTGAAGATGCAAAATATTTTTTATTTTGAAACAAACAAGAAAAAAAAGAAAAAAACTGAAAACTTGAGCGTGCATAACTAATCACCCCCCCAAAGTCAATACTTTGTAGAGCCACCTTTTGCAACAATTACAGCTGCAAGTCTCTTGGGGTATGTCTCTATAAGCTTGACACATCTAGCCAATGGAATTTTTTTACATTCTTCAAGGCAAAATTGCTCCAGCTCCTTCAAGTTGGATGGGTTCCGCTGATATACAGCAATCTTTAGGTCATACCACAGATTCTCAATTGGATTGAGGTCTGGGCTTTGACTAGGCCATTCCAAGACATTTAAATGTTTCCCCTTAAATCACTCAAGTGTTGCTTTAGCAGTATAATTAGGGTCATTTTCCTTCTGGAAGATGAATCTCCGTTCCAGTCTCAAGACTGGAGACTGAAACAGGTTTCCCTTAAGAATTTCGCTGTATTTAGCGCCATCCATCATTCCTTCAATTCTGACCATTTTCCCAGTCCCTGTCCATGAAAAACATCCCCACAGCATGGTGGTGACAGGGGATGATGTCCTTGGGGTGATGAGAGGTGTTGGGTTTGCGCCAGACAGCGCTTTCCTTGATGGCCAAAAAGCAACATTTTAATCTAATCTGACCAGAGTACCTCCTTCCACATGTTTGGGGAGTCTCCAACATGCCTTTTGGTGAACACCAAACGTGTTTGCTTATTTTATTCTTTAAGTAATGGCTTTTTCTGGCCGTTCTTCCGTAAAGCCCAGCTCTGTGGAGTGTGTGGCTTAAAGTGGTCCTATGGACAGCTACTCCAATCTCCGTTGTGGAGCTTTGCAGCTCCTTCAGGGTAATCTTTGGTCTCTTTGTTGCCTCTCTGATTAATGCCCTCCTTGCCTGGTCCATGAGTTTTGGTGGGCGGCCCTCTCTTGGCAGGTTTGTTGTGGTGCCATGTTCTTTCCATTTTTTAATAATGGATTTGATGGTGCTCCGTGGGATGTTCAAAGTTTCTGATATTTTTTTTATAACCCAACCTTAATCTGTACTTCTCCACAACTTTGTCCCTGACCTGTTTGGAGAGCTCCTTGGTCTTCATGGTGCCGCTTGCTTGGTGGTGCCCCTTGCTTAGTGGTGTTGCAGACTCTGGGGTCTTTCGGAATAGGTGTATATATACTGAGATAATGTGACACTTCGATTGCACACAGGTGGACTTTATTTAACTAATTATGTGACTTCTGCTTGGTTCCACCAGATCTTGTTTAGGGGCTTCATAGCAAAGGGGGTGAATTCATATGCATGCACCACTTTTCAGTTTTACATTTTTAACATTTTTTGAAACAAGTAATTTTTTGAATTTCACTTCAACAATTTGGACTATTTGTGTATGTCCATTCCATGAAATCCAAATAAAAATCAATTTAAATTACAGGTTGTGATGCAGCAAAATAGGAAAAACACCTACGGGATGAATACATTTGCAAGGCACTGTATGTGGTCAGGCCCACCACCGTTGTGTCGTCAGCAAACTTGATAATGGAGTTGGAGTCATGCATAGCCACACAGACGTGGGTAAACAGGGAGTACAATAAGGGGACAAGCACACACCCCTGGGAGGCCCCCATGTTGAGGGTCAGCGTGGCAGAGGTGTTGTTGCCAATCCTCACCACCTGGGTTCGGCCTGTCAGGAAGCCCATGATCCAGTTGCAGAGGGAGGTGTTCAGTCCCAGGGTTCTGAGCTTGGTGACAAGCTTGGAGGGTACTATGGTGTTAAACGCTGAACTGTAGTCAATGAACAGCATTCTCTCATAGGCATTCCTCTTGTCCAGGTGGGAGAGTGCAGTGTGGAGTGTCAATTGTGTTTGCATCATCTGTAGATCTGTTGGGACAGTATGCAAATTGGAGTGGGTCTAGGGCAGGGGTGTCAAAGTCAAATGGACGGAGGGCCAAATAAAAAATTTAGCTACAAGCCGAGGGCCGGACTGTTCGAATGTTCATTGAAAAATTTTTAAATGACGCATATAGTCTAGTGAACCTAATTGAACCTACTGAAAACCTAACAAATATATTCCAATATGATCAGATAAATAAAGCAATATTTTCTTATGGCTCTGTCAGTAATCTTTAATTTTCAACAGACACAAAAGACAAATTTCCTTTATATAAAAATCCCCATAACATGAACATTAAATGAAAGAAACCGGTATTCAAGGCACCATCAGTAGCCTATATTTTCTATTTTAGCAAAAGTGGGCTAAATTTACTTCAAAGAAAAAAACAATAATAGCAATTTTCTATCATCCACTCAACTGAAATATTTTTAAAATATAATTGGATTGAAATACAATAAAATAAAGTGCAAAAATCTATTAATCAAAAACAACACTTTGTTTAAGGAGAAGTAACATGCAGTGAAAACAAATATTAAACTTTAACTTTTAAACTTGAACTGAGTAAAAACTCTAAATATGTGATTGCACAGTAATGTTCACTTGTTTGAGGTTGAGGGTGATACTTGGTGGTGTCCCATCTTTTCCACAAGTTCATCAATGTTCGGGGTAAGGCTCTGAGCTGAGGAAATCCTCAGAATTGAGTGGAGGTGTTCAGCAGTAAGTCGACTTCTGTGTGATGTTTTGTTCAGGTTCATCAAAGAAAAAAGTTGTTCACACAGGTATGTGCTGCCAAACATAGACAACGTTTGAGCAGCCTGGATGCGCAGCTGGGGCATTGTGTCGGGGAGGAAATGGCCGGGCTGATTTAGCGATCTCTTCTGCCAAAATAAAACTGGCCTTGACAGCAGCCTGGCCTTGTGATTTGGCTTTTTTGAACAGAGCCTGTCGAGATTTGAGGCCTCGTTTTAATTCCTCTGCCTTTTGTAGCCTTTGTTCCATGTCCATATTCTTGTTTTTGTCCGCGTGTTTCGTTTCATAATGTCGTCTCAGATTATACTCTTTCAGTACCGCCACACTTTCTCCACACAGAAGACACACAGGTTTTCCAGCTACCTCCGTGAACATATACTCCGACTCCCACCTTGTTTGAAACCCCGGTTCTCAGTGTCCACCTTCCGTTTTGCCATTTTTGATGGGTATCTGAAAGTTAATTTTACTGTGATGCTGACGACTGCTGTGCCAATAAATATTGAAATGAAGCAGCCTACTGCTCGGTGCGTCACCGTTGCATTGTGGGAAATGTAGTATTGGTGCGTGTAAAAGATCTGCGGGCTGCCGGCTTGCTGCGGTCTGCGGGCCGGTTCTAATAATAAATCAAGATCATCCCAGGGGCCGTAAAAAACCTTCTCGCGGGCCGGATGTGGCCCGCGGGCCTTGACTCTGACATATGTGGTCTAGGGTGTCTGGAATAATAGTTGATGTGTGCCATGACCAGCCTTTCAAAGCACTTAATGATCACAGATGTGAGTGCTACAGGGCAGTAGTCATTGTGGCAGGTAGCCTTAGAATTATTGGGAACACTAATGATGGTGGTCAGCATGAGGCATGTGGAGATGATTCCTCTCCATCCCACTAGCTACCTCAAGGTGCATACACACCATTGGTGAGCTAACCCTGCAAGTACAGTAAGGTCTTCAGCTGTCCTTGAACAGAAGGTACTGTAAGTCATCGTCATTACCTCGTTTGCTAAGAGCAATGCCAGGAGTGCTAAGGAAGCACAGTAAAAGTAATCCCAGTAATCACTAATGAGCCAACACATGCAATGACACAATAATTAAGTTCCAATCACAGCAGATAAAACATGACCCTCGCTCCGAGGCATATATAAGGAGAGAGAGAGAGAGAGAGAGAGAGAGAGAGAGAGAGAGAGAGAGAGAGAAATTTCTGTACCCAGTCAAGTAGAAATAGATTCTCTACCCTTGTCTATGCTCAGACCTGTTCAGCAGTCTAAATGGCACACTATCTAGATAAGGTCAGGCCTCCTTTTCTCTCCTCTCCCCTCAGGTGTGAAATCCAAACTGTTGCTCCATGAGGTGACTTCCTATGATGGATGGACGGGCCCACAGAGGACCAGAGACCTTCACCAGCACCCCATCATCTCGCCTTCCTGGCCTGTCTCTGACCTGTCTCTGTCTTTTCTGCTGTTCTTCTCACTCTGCCAACCCTGCTCTCATCCAGAGAGGATGAGGTGAAGTGAGAGGCATAATTGGGCCCGTGGGCCAAAGCCTCTGGGCCAAACTGGAGGTCAATGAGAGTGTCAAATGTTGTTATTTGTTAGCTGTTGGTGGCTTATTTGATCGAATATAAGTTTCATAATGATTAGGTTTTTACCAAGTGTACTGATATAAGTAGGACAGGTGACAAAAAAACACCATATCAGCGTTATGCCTGGTCATCACTAGTTACCACAAAGTCATAAACCTTGCCTATTTCTACAATTTCTCTTCTTAAAATGTGCTTTTAGACCTAACCCTAACCACACTGCTAACATTATGCCTAACCCTAACCTTAATTTAAGACCAAAAAGCAATTTTTTGTTTTCATACATTTTTAGGATCTCGCCAATTGTGACTTTGTGGCTGTGGTAACTAGTGGACACCGTTCAAACCTATTGTTCACACGCATATCTGCCCTCTCATTGGCTAGAATGATCCCAACTGATCTTGCCCCCTCCCGACTGCCTTCCATTTTTCAAGACATTTATTGTCATTGTTAGTCTGGCCACTTGAGTATCTGGTCAATATAATGGATAATCTGTGCCTCATCACACTCCCATAATCACTGCCAAATTTACCCATGAGTTAGTAATGGGTGAGAAACACATGTCCGCAAACTCCCGTGGCTCTGAGAGAGGAGGTAAATTGCCTGCTCCACCTCGTCAGCTTAGGTTTAGATGCATGTCATCATAGGTCCTGATGGCCTCAATGATGTGTGATGGGTTACCTCTACATGTCCACACAAGCTGTAGTGTGTGGGCATTTTAGCTCTGGCAGTAAGCGAAAGGTGAGTGCCTGGCTTTAGTCATATATTTGTCAGTGCCTTGACAGCTCTCTTTCATCTCCTCCTATAGGTTATTTTCATTTCCATTTTCACCGGCCAGAGGGTTTGTACATAAAAACTGTCGCAGCCAAAGAGAATATCAGACTAAACTAACAAAGAACTGGTACATAATTTACTAAAATACATACTGCATGCTACTTTCACAGTCAGTGTGAAGCGATGGAATGGCTATGATTATTCAATTGAACAAGAATGTGACAGTCAAATACAGTATGCTGTCATTAACAGGGGAACCCTCAAATTGTTAAATTACTGAATGTTATAATAACTGTATTATTATGACAGCAACCCAATATTTACTGAACGTGTGTTATGATATGGGGGGTAGTTCGTGTTGGCACATAGGCACCACACTACCTGGATACACTTCCACACTCTATCCCCAGGTGGCAGCACCAACCGAGTCAGGGGCAGGTGCTATGCCAAGTATTATTAAGCCCACAGGTGGAGGCAATCAAGTAATGATTAGTGCGCAAGTTTGCAGAGCCGGACGGCTGCAGGTTATTTTCTTGGTGGACATGTGGTCTTCAAAAGCTGACCCTTGGGCCCAGAGTGGTGCAGCGGTCTAAGGCACTGCATTGCAGTGCTTGAGGCCATGAGCGGGAGACCCACGACGGGGCACACAATTGGCCCAGCGTTGTTTCCTCTGACACATTGGTGCGCCTCGCTTCCGGGTTAAGCGAGCATTGTGTCAAGAAGCAGTGCGGCTTGGCAGGTTCGTAATTTGTTTGTTTATTCCATTACTTACCTCGAGGCAGAGTGGCCCACACTCATTGAATATGGCGCTTTTAAATGTTAGAGCAATCACAAGTAAAACCTTTTCTCATGAATGACCTCATTACTGAGCGCAAAGTTGATAGCATATTTCTCACTGTCATCAGACTGTAGTGCCGCTGTTAATGAAGCCTCCCCCTGGAGTACAGCTTTTCATACTCTATCAGAAAAGGGAAAAAGTTGGTGGGACAGCCTCTATTTTAACTAATGCTCTCAGCTGTAAGGACATTTTTGTTTGGTGACTTTGGGTCTTTTGAGCATCATGCTATACTGTTTAAATGTCAGCCACCAGTGCTGGCCATGACCTTGTAATGGCCACATAAGCACTGCCCCACTTTCTTTACTGATCTATCTGAATGATTTTTTGTTGTCCTTGAGAACTATGATGAAATTGTTGTGTTGACCGATTTTAATATTCATGTTGACTAAGAGTCTGAGTCCAAGGCCATTGAATATATGAATCTTTTGAGCTCTATGGACTTTATCCATCATGTTACTGGGCCCACCCATACATAGCCATACTCTGGACTTGGTTATTACCAAGGGGCTTTCTATTGACATATCCTCTATTGTTGATGTTGCTTTATCTGGTCACCACTGTGTGTTTTTTACTATCTTGTTGCCCATAGCACAGGGTATTACTGAATGAATTATTAATAAACGCTATCTTACCTCTGAAGTTGCTACAGATTTTGAGTGTATGCATAATACTCCTCCACCTATTCTGCCTTCTTCTTGTGATTGTTTCGTTTATAACTTTAATAGCAAATGAAGGGCAACCATTGACAACATAGTTCCAGTAAACTTGAAAAAGGCCACATCAAAACGGAGAGCACTTTAGATGAGTGAGGAAACTAATCAATTAAAGAGAATTTGCAGAAAGGCAGAGCGGAAGTGTAGAAAGTCAAAGTTACAGGTCCATTATGATATTCTGAGAGAGCAACTTGGCATATATAACAAGGCAATTAGAAATGACAGACGGGCTCATTTTTCTAACTTGATCACTATTAATCAGAATAATTTGAGAGTGCTCTTCTCGACCATTGATGGCCTAATTAATCATACCCCCACAAACCTATGTGAACTTTTGGGTTAGCGGCATATTTCAGACATAAGACATAAGATCAGTCAAGCAAGACCTGATTTTTCTGCCCGCTTTGAGGACAATACAGTGCCACTGACACTGCCTGCAACGGAAATATGCTGTCTCTCCTTCACTGCAGCCGAGGTGAGTAAAACATTTAAACGTGTTAACCCTCGCAAGGCTGCAGGCCCAGACGGCATCCCCAGCCGCACCCTCAGAGCATGCGCAGACCAGCTGGCTGGTGTGTTTACGGACATATTCAATCAATCCCTATACCAGTCTGCTGTTCCCACATGCTTCAAGAGGGCCACCATTGTTCCTGTTCCCAAGAAAGCTAAGGTAACTGAGCTAAACGACTACCGCCCCGTAGCACTCACTTCCGTCATCATGAAGTGCTTTGAGAGACTAGTCAAGGACCATATCACCTCCACCCTACCTGACACCCTAGACCCACTCCAATTTGCTTACCGCTCAAATAGGTCCACAGACGATGCTATCTCAACCACACTGCACACTGCCCTAACCCATCTGGACAAGAGGAATACCTATGTGAGAATGCTGTTCATTGACTACAGCTCGGCATTCAACACCATAGTACCCTCCAAGCTCGTCATCAAGCTCGAGACCCTGGGTCTCGACCCCGCCCTGTGCAACTGGGTACTGGACTTCCTGACGGGCCGCCCCCAGGTGGTGAGGGTAGTTAACAACATCTCCTCCCCGCTGATCCTCAACACTGGGGCCCCACAAGGGTGCGTTCTGAGCCCTCTCCTGTACTCCCTGTTCACCCACGACTGCGTGGCCATGCACGCTTTCAACTCAATCATCAAGTTTGCGGACGACACAACAGTGGTAGGCTTGATTACCAACAACGACGAGACGGCCTACAGGGAGGAGGTGAGGGCCCTCGGAGTGTGGTGTCAGGAAAATAACCTCACACTCAACGTCAACAGAACTAAGGAGATGATTGTGGACTTCAGGAAACAGCAGAGGGAACACCCCCCTATCCACATCGATGGAACAGTAGTGGAGAGAGTAGCAAGTTTTAAGTTCCTCGGCATACACATCACAGACAAACTGAATTGGTCCACTCACACAGACAGCATCGTGAAGAAGGCGCAGCAGCGCCTCTTCAACCTCAGGAGGCTGAAGAAATTCAGCTTGTCACCAAAAGCACTCACGAACTTCTACAGATGCACAATCGAGAGCATCCTGGCGGGCTGTATCACCGCCTGGTACGGCAACTGCTCCGCCCTCAACCGTAAGGCTCTCCAGAGGGTAGTGAGGTCTGCACAACGCATCACCGGGGGCAAACTACCTGCCCTCCAGGACACCTACACCACCCGATGTTACAGGAAGGCCATAAAGATCATCAAGGACATCAACCACCCGAGCCACTGCCTGTTCACCCCGCTATCATCCAGAAGGCGAGGTCAGTACAGGTGCATCAAAGCTGGGACCGAGAGACTGAAAAACAGCTTCTATCTCAAGGCCATCAGACTGTTAAACAGCCACCACTAACATTGAGTGGCTGCTGCCAACACACTGACACTGACTCAACTCCAGCCACTTTAATAATGGGAATTGATGGGAAATGATGTAAATATATCACTAGCCACTTTAAACAATGCTACCTTATATAATGTTACTTACCCTACATTATTCATCTCATATGCATACGTATATACTGTACTCTATATCATCGACTGCATCCTTATATAATACAAGTATCACTAGCCACTTTAACTATGCCACTTTGTTTACATACTCATCTCATATGTATATACTGTACTCGATACCATCTACTGTATCTTGCCTATGCTGCTCTGTACCATCACTCATTCATATATCCTTATGTACATATTCTTTATCCCCTTACACTGTGTATAAGACAGTAGTTTAGGAATTGTTAGTTAGATTACTTGTTGGTTATTACTGCATTGTCGGAACTAGAAGCACAAGCATTTCGCTACACTCGCATTAACATCTGCTAACCATGTGTATGTGACAAATAAAATTTGATTTGATTTGATGAGAAGTTTGATTATGTGCCCTAGCCCACCACACAAAGGCAATATGGATTTATGTTCCCTGGTTGACACAGACATGCTCAGGAAAGTGGTATCACAACTTATGCCTTCTGCCTGGCTTCTCGATCCTATCCCCACCACCTTCTTCAAAACAGTTTTTAATTGCATATCTGAAGAAGTGCAAGATATTGTTAATCATTCCCTGTTCACAGGCACTTTCCCCACTGCACTAAAAACTGCTATGGTGAAATCCCTTCTGAAGAAAAGTTATGTAGATTCTTCAGCTCTTAGTGATTTCTTGCCAATCTACATTCTTACGCAAAATTCTGGAGAAATTGGTGTTCAAACATCTGGTTCATACCTGATACTTTTCAAATCACAACCTTCTGGCATCTCTGCCGCATGATTTGTTAGGAGGACTGTCTGTCTGAAGATGACCCACCCGGAAATGTTTTATTTCCTTATCGAAGTCCAAAAGAGTCAATCAGTCATTGAAACCAGACCCTAGTCACTATTTCCTAGGGTCGGGTGTTCTAGACTAGAGGCAATGTGGGTTGAAATCCTTAGTTTTGGAAATGTCCTTTTAAGTTTATTTTTATATATATATATTTCGGTCATCATTTTGAACAAACACTAATCCGCTTGAGCTAGCAGACCCAGTAAGAGTCAACTCAAGACTGAGCTGGCCCTAGATCTAAGGTAAGGTTGCTGCCTCCTGGGTACATGTATATACAACATGGTCCTCATCCCCTGATTTCTCACATAGATGCACACCTTAAATCAGGTTTCAGACCAGTTAACTAGGCCTAGGACCCCTAGACTTAGCGAGCGTATCAATATTAGTAGGCTAGTTATTGGTTTCATAACAATGCACCTGATAACTTTCCTTGTTAATAAAGTTCCTATAAGGAAATCTAAATAAGTGCTTGTGTCTTATATCAATGTTCAGATTGATCCATTTCCCCCACTAGAGATTTCCATTTGCTTTGTATCATTCCTCTCAGACACAAGTATGAGTCAGGGCCGTCTGGAGAGATGTGTCTCTGCTGCTCTTTGTGGACCTCGTGACTGGCTACTGATCTAAAAGAGAACATAATTAGTCCAAGAGGCTGTTATCTGAAGGTTGAGAGAGAGAAGTCCTCCATGGACCCCTACTGGCTAACATTCTACCTTGGGTAGTGATGGTTCTGTTAGGGCTCAGAGAGCAAGGGGAGACTTCAGGTCCAGTCTGGAGCACAGAAGCTCCGGGTGGGATGATGGATAGGGAGCATCATGGAAGCATAATGGGAGCTTGTGACAGAGTAAGAACTAATAACAACCGAACAGGTCAAACCCTAACACCACTTCTAGAAGTCTGAACTTTGAGCTGGCCTCAAAGTGTAGGATGTTATCCAATGTTATCCTCCAGTGTAGGATGTTATCCAATGCCGCCATTCACAAGTCCCTCTGCAGTAATTCCAATGTCTTAAATAGGCAGTTAGAAATGAAGGATCCATTTAATGTAATGGGATTTAGTTACTTCCCTTTCATTAGATTGGAGTGTGCCAGTTTCTAATCCAAACACCTGAACACAGAAATTAAAGTTATTCTCGTCTTGCTTCCCAGGTAAACGATCCCAGATTGGGCCTAAATTGATTTGTTTTATAGAGCTTTCACTCGCCAGAAGAAAGTAGACATTACACACACAGACCTTTGATGATCTGCTTCACTTTAATTTCTCTCTCATTTGTTTCCTGATAGTGATCAGCTGGGAGTGTAAACTAGGGAGGAGCTGGCAGAAACTAGGGTACATAATGAATGGATGGGAGAAATAGATTTGTCTGGCGGGCGCTGAGCAAGGACTGATGGGAATGATGATGAATTTACACCCTCATTAGGCTAAGATAACACACAGTCTTTTACTATGTTGGATTGCATTAAAGCTGAGGTGTCCAGCCTATCAGCACTGGGACAGTCAACACCATCAGTTCTAGCTTGGCTGCCCATGCCAAGAGGTGGGGCTCAGTGGATTTAGCTCATTTCCTTTCAGCAGCAGAGAAACACTCCCATTCAGCTATTCAGTAATGGTTAGTCAAGCACAGTATCGTCAGTCCCAGAGCCAATCATCTCTATTCAGTCTGGTAAATCACCAAACCAGAGCATATTAGTCATCAGACAGCAGCCTTCCGTCACCTTGCCAGAGCCCATTTCCTGCCATGCAGGGCTTCTGTTCTGTGCAATTTATTTACCCATGCCCGTCTGAACTGGAGAATATTTGGTCATTTCTGTATCACGGATTATTGGGAATATATTTTGGGAATTTGATGTAGATATTTTAGTTAATCTAATGTGATGATACTCCAAATTATTACATAGAGGCACTCAACTATTTTCAAATGTAGAAACAAACATGTTAGGTTGGGTGCATCCATGCTGCAAGCCTGACAGTTTTTCCTGCTCTGATATTTTCAGTTTGGTTAAAATAATAGTTTTGAGTATGCATTCGTGCATGTGGATGCATGTGGATTTTTGTCTGCACCTCTTATGCAAATCGGTGTGCGGGATTTCATTTTCACGCCCCTCTGAATGTGTTCTTGCTGCAATATCTTTAAACTCCCTCCACTCAACTTCAAACTCCAGTGCACATTGTCAATCATCTGAAATGCCACATCACATCACACTCCAGAGAAATAAATTGAAAATATGATGGCAAATATAATTTCTCTCTCTCTATAGGTAAACGTATGCTGGCCTCATCTGGGCATATTTAAAGAAAGGTGTGGACAGTATCTTTGAGCCGAGGGGGTAAGGTAGTAGTGGATTCAGCAGTATATCTCTATGTCTGAGGCCAATCTCCATCCCACCATGCCAGGCAGAGCTCCTGGAGATGGTGGTGAATCAGTCGCCATTTAACATTTCTATTATAAGCTTAGGTTGGGGAACTTCATTATACTGCTGACCTGTGCAGTGAAAAGTGCAGTTCAATAGGCTTCCATTGGCAGCTTTAACTCGCAAATCATTAGCCTTTTGTGTTGCAGTCAGTTTGTCTGTACTGTTGGAAAATGGTACATTTAATGGGCACAGCAGGCTGGTTCTGAGACGGTTGTATAGGCACAGACGTCTTTAGGAATGTATGGGATGTACAGTGCATTCAGAAAGTATTCAGACTCCTTGACTTCTTCCACATTTTGTTACGTTACAGCCTTATTCTAAAATGGATTAAACAATGTATTTCCCTCATCAATCTACACACAATACCCCATAATAACAAAGCTAAAACCATTTATTATTTTTTTATTTTAATTTTAATTTTTAAATCTTAGCAAATATATTACAAATACAAAACTGAAATACCTTATTTACATAAGTATTCAGACCCTTTGCTATGAGACTTGAAATTGAGCTCAGGTGCATCCTGTTTCCATTGATTATCCTTGAGATGTTTCTACAACTTGATTGGAGTCCACATGTAGTAAAGTAAAATTATTGGACATGATTTGAAAAGGCACACACCTGTGCTCTGAAATCGGAGTAGATATTTTCCGAATCCACTGTATGTGTCCCTCTGGGGCTCAAATTGCACCTGAGTTATATGAAATCATGAACAGTTTGTAATAGAATAGTATAATACCATACTGCCAATGACCATCAGGAATATCAAAAATAGGTCACACTTTATTTTGATAGTCTGATAGGGCTCTCCAACCCTGTTCCTGGAGAGCTACAGTCCTGTAGGTTTTTACTCCAACCTTAATATATAGGACACCTGGTTCCAATAACTAGCTGGTTGATGGGCTGAGTCAGGTTCGTTACAACTGGGGTTGGAGCGAAAAGCTAGGACTGTAGCTCTCCAGGAACAGGGTTGGAGAGACCTGCTGTAGAGCATCTACAGATAAATGATCAGAGGGGTGTCAAACTCATTCCATGGTGGGCCTCGTGTCTGCAGGTCTTTGTTTTTTCCTTTCAATTAAGACTTCGACAACCAGTTAAGGGGAGTTCTTTACTAATTAGTGACCTTAATTCATCAATCAAGTACAAGGGAGGAACAAAAACCTGCAGACATTTGACCCTCTGTGGAATGACTTTGACACGTGAACTATCCAAATAAAGTGTTACCCCAAAATACAACCAAGACTCACCAGTGCACTTTGATTGGTGCTCTTCTTTTATCATTAAAATCAAACTACACCATAGCACTTCTGGCCATCAGTAAGAGATAAAGCAATCCGTTTGGGGCATGGCCCCTGTATTTAAGCAAAATATTCAATGCTTTGCTCTCTCTGTCAATACGTCCTTGGATAGCCCTTCTTTGGATAGCCCTTCTCTGTCCATTATGCCTCTCCATAGGTTCTGCCTTTCAATTAGTGCCATATGAAGGGACAGACACAGACCTGCTCTCAGGTGAATTATAGGTATTCCGTCCATCCACACAGTAAACTGTTTTCCATGGAGATTTTATTTGTTTGTTCATCCTATCTATTGTCTGAAGCAGAGATCATGGGGCTCAATAACAGGACCCCACTGGGCAAAGATGTCAGATCAACATCCCATTGTATGTGATATTTTATTGAGTTGTCAACAGACAAACAGTTCAGTTTAAAATAAACCAAACCTTTGACTAACCATTTCCGGTGCCATTAAAGCAACATTAATGGTAAGTGCTTTAGGGTCTCCATATTACTCAGACACCCAGAAAGAGAGAGGGGAGTGAAAAAGAGAGAGAGAGAGGAAAGAGAGGGATATTTTTTTAAAGAATCTAGTAATATATAAATATATTCCCCTTTCTCTAATCACCATTACTATTTATTTTCCTGTTATTGTTGTCATTATCTCACTTTGCTTTAGAAACAGTGGCCTTGTCATTTATGCTTATAAAGCTTATCTGAATCTGAGAGAGCAAGAGAACGAGAGAGAGACAGAGAGAGGAAACAAGGACCATTGATGAATCTCTGAATGACATTTGGCACTGTGAACACTCTCCCTCTGCCTTACAAACTGCTCTGAACAACGTGTCTAATGGAAGCTGTTGTAATGTTCAGCAGACAAAATGTCCCTACTAGAACTGTGAGGGTAATTACTCAGCTCTTGCTCAGCAAGACAGGAAGCACTGTCATTGCATAGCTCCTTCACTATAGATGGGATTTTGTATACCAAACATATTCATCACTGCTTCTCCCTGCAATGCTTGATGGCAGTTTGCAACAAAATACATTTTAGGATAATGGCTGCTCATTTGGTGTCTGTCACAAGCCGGGGTTCCATGACATTTAAACTACATCATAGCGTCAGTCTCTGGCACCGTGATTGCCTCTGAAAAATACAATTTCCTGCTTACAGATTTCACATCCACATTTCACATAAAGTTATTGTGGCCACATATCATTCACAAAAGAGAAGGTTTGAACATGAGATTAAATATGTTATCTAAACCCCAAACAAGACAACGGAAAAAGCGTAGTCAACAAAATTGATATAAATATATATATATATTTTGAAAAAAATAAACGCAACATGTCATTGGTTCCATGTTTCATGAGCTGAAATAAAAGATCCCAGAAATGTTCCATATGCACAAAAACCTTATTTCTCTGCACAAATTTGTTTTGGCATATCAAGAAGCATGATCATTACACAGGTGCACCTTGTGCTGGGGACAATGAAAGTCCATTCTAAAATGTGTACTTTTGTCACACAACACAATGTCGCAGATGTCTCAAGTTACCACATCAGCCCAAGACCTCCACATTTGGCTTCTTTACCTGTAGGATCGTCTGAGACCAGCCACCTGGACAGCTGATGAAACAGTGGATATGCACAACCGAAGAAACTGTCTCAGGGAAGCTCATCTGCGTGTTCATCGTCCTCACCAGGGTCTTGACATGACAGCAGTTCAACCTTGTAACCGACATCATTGTGGGCAAATGCTCACCTTCCATGGCCACTGGCACGCTGGAGAAGTGTGCTCTTCACGGATGGCAGACCGCATGTATGGCGTCGTGTGGGTGAGCGATTTGTTGTTGTCAACGTTGTGAACAGAGTGCCCCATGGTGGAGGTAGGGTTGTGGTATGAACAGGCATAAGCTATGGAAAGTGAAAACAATTGCATTTTATTGATGGCAATTTTGAATGCACAGAGAAACCATGATGAGATCCTGAGCCCATTGTCGTGCCATTCATCTGCCGCCATCACCTCATGTTTCAGCATGATAACGCACGGCCCCATGTCGCAAGGATCTGGGCACAATTCCTGGAAGCTGAAATTGTCCAAGTTCCATGGCCTGCATACTCACCAGACATGTCACCCACTGAGTATGTTAGGGATGCTCAGGATCAACAGCGTGTTCCTGACCATATCCAGCAACTTCGGACAGCCAATTACGAGGAGTGAGACAACATTCCACAGGCCACAATCAACAGCCTCATCAACTGATGTTTTGCACTGCATGAGGCAAATGGAGGTCACACCAGACACTGACTGTTTTTCTGATCCACACCCCTAGCCAGAGGTGGGACCAAGTCATTGTTTTAAAAGTCGTAAGTAAGTCTCAAGTCTTAGCACTCAAGTCCCAAGTCAAGACAGGCAAGTCTGAGTCAAATCTCAAGTTAAGACCATCAAGTATCAAGTCAAGTCTCAAGTCCTAAACTTTGACTTTCGAGTCCTAAACAAGTCATAATGTGCTCTTCACCAAATGTAATACCATTTCATATCTTTAACAAGAGTAATAGTATATTACATTTAAACAAATCATGAATGCTTTTAAAAATATCTATATTTATTACTTTCCAAATAAATGTTATATTTCCATGGAAATACATGAGTAGCCATGAGAAAGAAACACCCTCCCCAATAGTGAATTACTATCGAGGATCGATATGGGGCGCAATCGGGCGATGTAGGCCTGTACACAATCGCCCAACCTTAACACACAAACACACACTCTCTCTGTGTGGTTACAGTAGGTCAATGGTTTTAGGAACAGCAGTAACATCAGGCATTATTTAGGCTACCAACAGCCTAGCCAGTTGTAGCTCAATCTTGGGTGCAATGATCACGTTCCCGCACTGACTGACTGTGTGGAGGTTCATTGATTTAACGTTACGTTAGCCTACATGATACACCAGTAAAGTAATAAAATATATAACTTTCGGCTATATTAGCCACTACTTAGAAAATGTTGCGTCTCCGTCTGTAATTTTCTTCCCACATGTTTTGCAAGTTGCAATCTGTTTTTTGTTGATACAGTGTAGTCTTTATATCTGAAAATAATATTTTGGGGTATCATCTTTCCAAGGGCTCCGTCTGAATTCATCCCCCGAAGTTCCTCTGTACTGCCACTCACAACTTTTTCTCAGCTGGCACAAGTTGATTGGCTGCTGTCTGATTCAAACTGTAATCTGTTAAAAGTTGACGAGCTGCACACTTTCTTTAATAGCATAATTTTTAATATTTGGGCTTTGGGAGGGTATCAAGTCAGGTCGAGTCATAAAGCTCAAGTCCAAGTCAAGTCACGAGTCATTGGTATTAAAATCAAAGTCGATTTGCAGTCATATTTGTGAGTCCACACCTCTGCCCCTAGCTATTTGTTTTAAGGTGTCTGTGACCAACAGATGCATATCTTTATTCCCAGTCATGGGAAATCCATAGATTAGGGCCTGATTTCCATATATGAAGTGTATCTCAGTAAAATCTTAGAAATAGTTGCATGTTGCGCTTATATTTTTGTTCAGTGTAGATTCTCAGCAACTAAATAGATTCTAGGTATTAATGAGTTTCTATTGTGACCAGTGGCGATTTTAGCATGTAAATCTTGGTTGAGCAAACTCAAAAAATATTTTTAGATACATGCCAGCAAAGCCACTACACAGCACAGCACTGAACAATACATTAATTGTGTTACGTTTTTTTTCTGGTGAAAGAGAGGAGGACCAAAACGCAGCGTGGTTATAGTTGAACATCTTTAATAAAGATGATAACGTGAACAAAATACTTATACAAAACAAGAAAACCATGGAAAACCGAACACAGTCCTAACTGGTGCAAAACACAGAGACAGGAACAATCACCCACAAAATACCCAAAGAATATGGCTGCCTAAATATGGTTCCCAATCAGAGACAACGATAAACACCTGCCTCTGATTGAGAACCACTCCAGGCAACCATAGACTTACCTAGAATACTTAACTAAACACAATCCCATAAACTACAAAACCCCTAGACAAAACAAACCACATAAATCACCCATGTCACACCCTAGCCTAACCAAAATAATAAAGAGAACACAATACTAAGACCAGGGCGTGACAAATTGCACTTTAACGGTGATAAGCGGTGCCCACAAACTGTAAGAGCCTACATAAAGCTGTACCAACAGCAAAGCTTTCTTTCCAGCACAATGGAGTGAATCCTTACCACGCTACACCTATCAGTAGAGCCTTGTCTGGCAGAGAAACAATTAATTCTGCCTCGTCTACTTCCTTTTTAAAAACATAACATATATGGCTGACTTGCTTAAACGGTTTCTACTGACAATTGAGATGTACAAACTATGGCATAAGGGAAAGATGAGTGGATAAGAGGCATTCTGTAATTTTGATTAAGACATTAATGAGCGAGCTAAGACGGACGTAGTCAATATAACTATATGCTCAGCACTTTTGAAATGTACAGCGACAGAATGCAGAACATGGGCTGCTCTTAAAATATTTTCCCTGTACAACAAGTCAGAACCGTAGGATAACTAAATGGGGCATATAAGCAGACAATGAAAGCTCTTACAATATTAGATGATGACATTTCTCAAAAACAGTTTATAGACTACTTGTGCGCCACCTAGTCAGAACAGTAACGTAAGGCAAAATTAAGAGGTGGAAATAGACCAAATTATTAGGGTGAGGCACATGGGCTACTAACAGCTTACTACACAACATACACTTAGTATTACTTTATTAGCTACAGTATACATATCTCACTGGGATATTACATCATTTATGCAGCAATATATAAGACATTTTTGGACTCATCTTGTTGGGATGTGCTCACTTGAACAGGAAGGTGTCGCGGCGGTCCTTCGTGGGAATATTTTGTCATCAGAGAAAGAGAAAGATTTACAATTCCGAGTTGGATTACCGTTCACAATGTATTTTCCCAGTATGAGCTTGTTTATTCCTGACTTCCCAGTTGCAATGCTTGCGGTTAGCCACTGTCACCGATTCCTTCCAAACCATTCATTATTTAATATGCGATTGCCAACTTGTTGTGTAATGTTTATGTCCAATGCCCAATGATCACCGATACATTTTATCTATAATATATCTTCATTATTTATCTTCATATGACAAGGGTTAAAAAGGATTTGCCAGTAGATTGTCAACTTGATTCATGATGATCCGTCCAATCATAGCTACTGTACATATAACGTCATTTGACGTCATTTTATCTGAGGCCAATGACCTTGGCTAACAAGTTGAATCAGCAATACAAAATTGGGTTTAATAATGTATTTACTAAATACCTAACTAATTACACATACACACAATTAATCACAAGTTGATTACAAATTAGGTCATAAAGGAAAACGTCCCTAGCGGGCGGAACAGATATGACAGCTTGTTACACAAAGGAAAAGGGGCTGGGTTGAGTGAAAGAGCGGGAAGACAGGAACAAAGGCGAAGCTGTGCTATCGTAAATACAGTATCTTATGCAATCTAAATTACCGCCCATTTGGAAAAGGAAAATGCAATAAATATTTACTCTGAGCTGCGCTTTAGTAAGTTGGTGGTAGATGGAAGGCCGTTTTGCCAAACCGAGTCCTTTGTCCTTTGAAGAATGTCTCTGGTGGTCAATTGGATACGTTGTAGTAACGTCGTTGTGTGGTAGACTCAGTCTGTTCCTTCCTAACCTGCGTTTGCAGCTGCTGTTGCTAACTTAACGGCTAGGAGGTATCACTTCTGTAGTGAATAAGCGTTCAAAGTTCATACCATTTGCAACTAAAGCTCACGCTGATGTTGGCTTCATTCTGTAGTTATTATCTGAACCATTCTGACATAGGACCGTCGTCCTCACGTCCTCGGAACAGGAAGTTGTGTTGTCGTCAAGGCTTTATATAGGAAGGGAGAAAAGGGGTGTGTTTCATAGTTTACAACCTCTGTCTCTTCACGTGGGCGGGCCACTGAGTGAGCAGCAATATCTTATGAAATCCCACATTACACATTTTAGAAGCTAAAATCACATTTCATCCCATCATAAATAATTTCATATTCAAACATTTAAATTGAACAACAATTCCATGTGAATCCGAGAACTCTGATGTGTAGACTTTCCACTGTAGAGTTTGTCATCTTATCATTGATGAGAATGTCTCAGATGACAACCGAACTGACGTCATACTCATTAAGTACCACTGCATATGTTCAATTCTTCGGATTACCAGAATATAGTGTCCCCCACCTTCTGATGTTCCCAGAATCTCTATGTTAACCAAGGTTTTTTTAAATGTAACCTCAGTAGGGTAGAGAGAGGAAAAAGGGGGGAAGAGGTATTTATGACTGTCATAAACCTATCCCCCAGGCCAACGTCATGACAACAGGCTACTTTGACACTGACGAACAGGGAATCTGAGATCAAGAAACACTACCTTGCATTGAATCCACCAATAGCCTAGTCCATATTGTACAACGTGAGGAGGAAATTATGAAAGTTTGGCCGATGCGCTCATGCCAAAAGCCTTATCTCTCTGTTGTTTTGATTTGTTAAACAATGCTGTTTGCTCAACAGTAGGCCTATTTGTAAGTTGATCAAATCTTTTGGTAGCCTAGAGACAGATTATTCGTCTCTTTTCATCAGAAGCCGTTTGCTTTCCAGCCTGTGTTTTCCAAACGATTGTATTAGAAATATTACGAAAGGCCTGTTTTGGCTGCATGCTGTTCACTGACATTTGCCACGTGTCCCCAACTGTACCTTGTGATTGGGCTTTACACAATCCACAACTTTGCCATTTTTTAAATATATAAGCTATTGATCCACTAGGGATAAATTATAGGCCTACACCTAATGTAGCATTCTGAATTAAATAGTGTAATTTCAGTGAATCTCATTCTAGTTATGTGAGAGATTCAGGTGGATTCTCTCTCTCACCACCGCAATGGCCATGGTCTCTAGGTGTCACGTTGTTCGTAATAATTATGATCGGACCAAGGTGCAGAATGCATAGAATTCCACATGTTTAATAAATAAACTCACCAAAACAATACAGAACAATAATGAAACGTGAAGTAATGCAGTGCTCACAGGCACTACACAAAAACAAACAATATCCCATAACCCACAGGTGGAAAAATGCAACTTAGTATGATCCCCAATTAGAGACGACAATTACCAGCTGCCTCTAATTGGGAATCATACACAAACCCCAACATAGAAAATAAACCTAGAACCCCACAGAAATAATAAACTAAAATAATAAACTAAAACCCCTAGTCACGCCCTGACCTACTCTACCATAGAAAATACAGGTTTTCTATGGTCAGGACATGACACTAGGCTACAATGTTGCACAAACCATAAACCTGGGCCAGCCCAACACAAATCAATTCTTAGAATATCGGGGAACATTTTCACATTCCGTTTTTTAGGGGGCAGGAGAATTACAGAGGAGGCAACTCAAATTAACACTGATTGCTTTTATTGGCATTTTTACATTGCAAACAGTGAACATTATTCTTCATGCCAGGAGAGTTACCAGATCCGGGAAAATAGGTTCCAGAATGAAACAGTCCAAAACTGAGAGGAGCGAGATCATGTTCCCGCAGGATCCGGCTCAAATTAAGCACTGGTGTTCCTGCTGAGTTCTGTGTGCAGTGGAATACATTTGGTCTGTTAACAGGCCTGTAATTCCCAATCTCCCCATCAGCCCTGGGCACTCTGTGTTTACTTTACTGTTTGTCTCCGTTTCACTTGAGCCTGCTGAGACTGTGATTCGATAACCCTGTCATCTACGGATCTGCCTGTCGACACCGCTCAACGCTAAGTCCTCCTGGCCATTTGATTGCTTTTCTAACGTTTTCAACATATTCTTGTTTTACAAATAGGAAATAATACACTTGATTTTATGAGGAAAATATAATTTTAATGACAGTTTTAACCTCACTGCTGGAGGGAGAACAGAATGTGCTGTGCGCTGGATAACATACTACTTTTCTCATTACCTCTCTGTGGTGGAGTGTGCCATGAATATTGATGTATAATTATTATCGTTGTCCTGTAGCCAGGTTAGTTATCATTGTTTTAGTTTACAATGGAGCCCCTAGTTCCACTCTTCATACCCCTGATACCTCCTTTGTCCCACCTCCCACACATGCAGTGACCTCACCCATTACAACCAGCATGTTCAGAGATACAACCTCTCTCATCATCACCCAGTGCCTGGGCTTACCTCCGCTGTACCCGCACCCCACCATACCCCTGTCTGCGCATTATGCCCTGAATATATTCTACCATGCCCAGAAATCTGCTCCTTTTATTCTCTGTCCCCAACGCTCTAGGCGACCAGTTTTGATAGCCTTTAGCCGCACCCTCATACTCCTCCTCCTCTGTTCCGCGGGTGATGTGGAGGTAAACCCAAGCCCTGTATGTCCCCAGGCACCCTCATTTGTTGACTTCTGTGATCGAAAAAGCCTTGGTTTCATTTATGTCAACATCAGAAGCCTCCTGCCTAAGTTTGTTTTACTCACTGCTTTAGCACACTCTGCTAACCCTGATGTCCTTGCCATGTCTGAATCCTGGCTCAGGAAGGCCACCAAAAATTCTGAGATTTCCATACCCAACTATAACATTTTCCGTCAAGATAGAACTGCCAAAGGGGGAGGAGTTGCAGTCTACTGCAGAGAGAGCCTGCAAAGTAATGTCATAATTTCCAGGTCCATACCCAAACAGTTCGAACTACTAATTTTAAAAATTACTCTCTCCAGAAATAAGTCTCTCACTGTTGCCGCCTGCTACCGACCCTCCTCAGCTCTCAGCTGTGCCCTGGACACCATTTGTGAATTAATCGCCCCCCATCTAGCTTCAGAGTTTGTTCTGTTAGGTGACCTAAACTGGGATATGCTTAACACGCCGGCAGTCCTACAATCTAAGCTAGATGCCCTCAATATCACACAAATCATCAAGGAACCCACCAGGTACAACCCTAAATCTGTAAACAAGGGCACCCTCATAGATGTCATCCTGACCAACTGGCCCTCCAAATACACCTCCGCTGTCTTCAACCAGGATCTCAGCGATCACTGCCTCATTGCCTGTATCTGCTACGGAGCCGCAGTCAAACGACCACCCCTCATCACTGTCAAACGCTCCCTAAAACACTTCTGTGAGCAGGCCTTTCTAATCGACCTGGCCCGGGTATCCTGGAAGGACATTGACCTCATCCCGTCAATTGAGGATGCCTGGTCATTCTTTAAAAGTAACTTCCTCACCATTTTAGATAAGCATGCTCCGTTCAAAAAATGCAGAACTAAGAACAGATATAGCCCTTGGTTCACTCCAGACCTGACTGCCCTCGACCAGCACAAAAACATCCTGTGGCGGACTGCAATAGCATCGAATAGTCCCCGCGATATGCAACTGTTCAGGGAAGTCAGGAACCAATACACGCAGTCAGTCAGGAAAGCTAAGGCCAGCTTCTTCAGGCAGAAATTTGCATCCTGTAGCTCCAACCCCAAAAAGTTCTGGGACACTGTGAAGTCCATGGAGTACAAGAGCACCTCCTCCCAGCTGCCCACTGCACTGAGGCTAGGTAACACGGTCACCACCGATAAATCCATGATTATCGAAAACTTCAACAAGCATTTCTCAACGGCTGGCCATGCCTTCTGCCTGGCTACTCCAACCTCGGCCAACAGCTCCGCCCCCCCGCAGCTACTCGCCCAAGCCTCTCCAGTTTCTCCTTTACCCAAATCCAGATAGCAGATGTTCTGAAAGAGCTGCAAAACCTGGACCCGTACAAATCAGCTGGGCTTGACAATCTGGACCCTCTATTTCTGAAACTATCCACTGCCATTGTCGCAACCCCTATTACCAGCCTGTTCAACCTCTCTTTCATATCGTCTGAGATCCCCAAGGATTGGAAAGCTGCCGCAGTCATCCCCCTCTTCAAAGGGGGAGACACCCTGGACCCAAACTGTTACAGACCTATATCCATCCTGCCCTGCCTATCTAAGGTCTTCGAAAGCCAAGTCAACAAACAGGTCACTGACCATCTCGAATCCCACCATACCTTCTCCGCTGTGCAATCTGGTTTCCGAGCCGGTCACGGGTGCACCTCAGCCACGCTCAAGGTACTAAACAATATCATAACCGCCATCGATAAAAGACAGTACTGTGCAGTCGTCTTCATCGACCTTGCCAAGGCTTTCGACTCTGTCAATCACCATATTCTTATCGGCAGACTCAGTAGCCTCGGTTTTTCTGATGACTGCCGTGCCTGGTTCACCAACTACTTTGCAGACAGAGTTCAGTGTGTCAAATCGGAGGGCATGCTGTCCGGTCCTCTGGCAGTCTCTATGGGGGTGCCACAGGGTTCAATTCTCGGGCCGACTCTTTTCTCTGTATATATCAATGATGTTGCTCTTGCTGCGGGCGATTCCCTTATCCACCTCTACGCAGACGACACCATTCTATATACTTCCGGCCCGTCCTTGGACACTGTGCTATCTAACTTCCAAACGAGCTTCAATGCCATACAACACTCCTTCCACGGCCTCCAACTGCTCTTAAACGCTAGTAAAACCAAATGCATGCTTTTCAACCGTTCGCTGCCTGCACCCGCACGCCTGACTAGCATCACCACCCTGGATGGTTCCGACCTTGAATATGTAGACATCTATAAGTACCTAGGTGTCTGGCTGGACTGTAAACTCTCCTTCCAGACTCATATCAAACATCTCCAATCCAAAATCAAATCTAGAGTCGGCTTTCTATTCCGCAACAAAGCCTCCTTCACTCACGCCGCCAAACTTAACCTAGTAAAACTGACTATCCTACCGATCCTCGACTTCGGCGACGTCATCTACAAAATAGCTTCCAACACTCTACTCAGCAAACTGGATGCAGTTTATCACAGTGCCATCCGTTTTGTCACTAAAGCACCTTATACCACCCACCACTGCGACCTGTATGCTCTAGTCAGCTGGCCCTCGCTACATATTCGTCGCCAGACCCACTGGCTCCAGGTCATCTACAAGTCCATGCTAGGTAAAGCTCCGCCTTATCTCAGTTCACTGGTCACGATGGCAACACCCACCCGTAGCATGCGCTCCAGCAGGTGTATCTCACTGATCATCCCTAAAGCCAACACTTCATTTGGCCGCCTATCGTTCCAGTTCTCTGCTGCCTGTGACTGGAACGAATTGCAAAAATCGCTGAAGTTCAAGACTTTTATCTCCCTCACCAACTTCAAACATCTGCTATCTGAGCAGCTAACCAATCGCTGCAGCTGTAATAGTCTATCGGTAAATAGCCCACCCATTTTTACCTCCCTCATCCCCATACTGTTTTTATTTATTTACTTTTCTGCTCTTTTGCACACCAATATCTCTACCTGTACATGACCATCTGATCATTTATCACTCCAGTGTTAATCTGCAAAATTGTAATTATTCGCCTACCTCCTCATGCCTTTTGCACACAATGTATATAGACTCTTTTTTTCTACTGTGTTATTGACTTGTTAATTGTTTACTCCATGTGTAACTCTGTGTTGTCTGTTCACACTGCTATGCTTTATCTTGGCCAGGTCGCAGTTGCAAATGAGAACTTGTTCTCAACTAGCCTACCTGGTTAAATAAAGGTGAAATAAAATAAAATAAAATGAATAAATAAAAAGGGGTGTGTCAGATAGTCTGGTTAGGAGGGAACTTGCACACACACACACAAACGCGCACACACATACATTGTCTGAGCTGAAATTAAGCCCGGCATGAGCATTTGTTTTTTAGACCACATAGGCCTACTCAGAGAGAGTACTGAATGGGCCAGGGAGGTAGTCCATAGGGAGAGGTAAGAGACTGGAGAACCAGGGGAGATAGATTTGACCAGACGAGGATGTTGGCAGGGAAATTAAAACTAGTCTAATCTGTGTGCAAACACCTGGCAGAAGTTGATAGTGGTCCTGTCATTCAAACTGTTTTAATCCAAATCCAATGAGCACATTATAGCCAGCAGTCTTCCAGCTCCTCTAACTTAAGCCTACTTCCCTCATAGTCTGTTCCAAATGTTTCTTAATCTTTCACACCCTCACACATTTTCACACTCTCACACGTTTTAATTAGCTGCACACTGAATTAAATACAGGATGGTTTGAATTATTACTTGTCAATGTGGTGTTGCTGAAACCGTTGCGGACTGTTGCATCTGCAGCACATTACTCACATCTACTAATAGATATGCCAATTGCTGTCTATGAATATCAGATGAGGGATTATTATCGCTGATACTGCAGCTCTGGCGTAATGCAACCTCATCTTATGGACCAGGGCCTTACGTTGTCATGGGAGGGAAACTTTCACATAAACTATATGGAAGAGTCTTACTCCAGGGGAGCTGAAGTAGCAAACAAACATAAATGAGAACAAGTGTTCCTGTCGTTTTATAGATCTTCTGGTGGAACTGCAGTGGGACGGAGGTTGACTCGGATGCAGATCTTCAGACTGTAGTAATCTGAGGTCTCAGTTAGGTGTAATCATTATTTTCTGATTTTGGCTGAACTACAGAGAAAGATGTCACGACAGGCAGTCTACACCATAGAGATACATATGTTTGTGTGACTAGTCTGATACAGAATCTCAAGACATTTTCTGTTATGGAATCAACATCGATGAACCATAACCCTGGAAAGGTATCACCCATTTCAGTGAACACTAAGGACAGCCCACTACAGGAAATGTAGAGCCATGTTGAGGCTAAGTGGCATGCCGATGATGTTTTCTGATGTCCTTGGAAAAAACAAACAAAAACTGTCAGAGAGTAAAATACCTTAGTTTTTTATCATTCCATTAATTGGATGATGCTCCATTGTTGACGCCCACCCAGAATCTCTTGTCTATACTACAATATAGGCTGTAATTAATGACCATTGATCCTCTATAGGTCCACTGTGGTGTGGAGGAGATCAGATGTGGACCCGGCTCTAACGCTTCTTCCTGCCTGTCTGCGTCATCACTGGTGTCCCTATCGGCCTGCTACATTGACCATAGGTCTGCAGATTGTTTCAACTTTAGTGGACAAACAGCCTTGAAATTTCTGGCTCCTGTGACAGTGAAGCAGATCCACAGCCAAATGAAATTGTCTGTAGGATATTCTACCATACACACAGTTAGCTTTGTAACATTGTTCAGATATTTGTAAACATGTCAACAATATTCTGAAACACAAAATCACAGAATGGGGAGGGGGGCAGTGAGCAACACTTGAGAAGCAAAGTATTTACCTTTATTTTAGACACACACAAACACGTTCCTGCGCACATACCCACACGTCATTGGCCGTTGGATGGCTTTTCTACACTGTCAGTCTCTAAGTACCTTCTGGGCTGCTGGGGGAATATACCACACAGGGGTAAAGTGAACGATTGCGACTCCAGTGGACCGGCGAAAGTTGGCCTGCAGGTCATACAGCTTCATAGTAACAAGACAAAACAAGTGATTTGGAGCAGGAGCATTGTGATTGCTCTGGCAGGAGAACATGGTTTCTATGCCAGTGCCTATGCAGCCCAGTTACCTCCACGGTCTTAGTGAGTCAATTGCCTCCCTCCACAACTCACTGCCTGGGCGTCAATCTTGAAAACAAGGGCCAGCTTGGGAGTACGTTCTACAGATTGCTTGGGCTTGAAGTCACTTCGTCACACAGAACACAACATAATAACAGTGCTAATTGTTTTGCAGGGTCAAATTGACTCCTGAAAAGTTTGCTTGTGTCTCAGTACTTCAAATCAAATCATATGGTATTTGTCACATGCGCCAAATATCACAGATGTAGACCTTACAGGGAAATTCTTACTTACAAGCCCTTAACCAACAATGCAGTTTTAAGAAAATACAAAAAAAGTAAGAGATAAGATTAACAAATAATTAAGGAGCAGCAGTAAATAACAATAGCGGGGCTATATACAGGGGTACCAGTACAGAGTTAATGTCAATGTGCGGGGGCACCGGTGTCAAGGTAATTGAGGTAATATGTACATATAGGTAGAGTTATTAAAGTGACTATGCATAGATAATAACAAAGAGTAGCAGCAGTGTTCTGGGGGGACAATGCAAATAGTCTGGGTAGCCATTTGATTAGCTGTTCAGGGGGTAGAAGCTATTTAGGAGCCTCTTGGACCTAAACTTGGCACTCCGGTACCACTTGCCGTGTGGTACCAGAGAGAACAGTTTATGACTAGGGTGGCTGGAGTCGTTTTTAAGGCCTTCTTCGCCTGGTATACAGGTCCTGGGTGGCCCTGGTGATGTACTGGTGATGTAATGATGGTGTTGGAGTTGTGCTTGGCCGTGCAGTCATGAGTGAACAGGGAGTACAGGAGGGGACTGAGCACGCACCCCTGAGTGGCCCCCGTGTTGAGGATAAGCGTGGCGGATGTGTTGCTACCTACCCTTACCACCTGGGGCCGGCCCGTCAGGAAGTCCAGGATCCAGTTGCAGAGGGAGGTGTTTAGTCCCAGGGTCCTTAGCTTAGTGATGAGCTTTGAGGGCACTATGGTGTTAAACGCTGAGCTGTAGTCAATGAACAGCATTCTCACATAGGTGTTCCTTTTGTCCAGTTCTGAAAGGGCAGTGTGGAGTGCAATAGAGATTGCATCACCTGTGGATCTGTTGGAGCGGTATGTAAATTGGAGTGGGTCTAGGGTTTCTGGGATAATGGTGTTGATGTGAGCCATGACCAGCCTTTCAAAGTATTTCATGGCTACAGATGTGAGTGCTACGGGTCGGTAGTCATTTAGGCCGGTTACCTTAGTGTTCTTGGGCACAGGGACTATTGTGGTCTGCTTGAAACATGTTGGTATTACAGACTCAGACAGGGAGAGGTTAAAATTGTCAGTGAAGACATTTGCCAGTTGGTCGGGCGCATGATCGGAGCACATGTCCTGGCAATCAGTCTGGCCCTGCGGTCTTGTGTATGTTGACCTGTTTAAAGGTCTTACTCACGTCAGCTACGGAGAGCTTGATCACACAGTTGTTCGGAACAGCTAATGCTCTCATGCATGCCTCAGTGTTGCTTGCCTCAAAGCGAGCATAGAAGTGATTTAGCTCGTCTGGTAGGCTCGTGTCACTGGGCAGCTCGCGGCTGTGCTTCCTTTGTAGTCTGTAATAGTTTGCAAGCCCTGTGTCATGACGTTGGCCTGGGGGAAGGTTTATGACAGTCATAAATACCTCTCCCCCCCTTTTCCTCTCTCTACCCTACTAATGTGAAATTTGAAAACCCTTTGGTTAACATAGAGATTCTGGGAACATCAGAAGGTGGGGGGAAATTAACTATATTCTGGTAATCCGACCAATTGAACATATGCGGTGGTACTTTTTGAATATGATGTCAGTTCGGTTGTCATCTGAGACATTCTCATCAATGATAAGATGACATAAACTCTACAGTGGAAAGTCTGCACATTGTAGTTCTCGGATTCACATGGAATTGTTGTTCAATTTAAATGTTTGAATATGAAATTATTGGTGAAGAGCTGAAATGTAATTTTAGCATCCAAATGAGAGATTTGCATTTTCATAAGGTTAGGGCTCTGCTCAATCAGTGGCCCGCCCCTGTGAAGGGACATGGGTTATAGAACTTTTCAAACACGCCCTCCTCTCCCTTCTTATATAAAGCCTTGATGACAATATAACCTCCTGTTCCAAGTACGTGAGGTCTGCAGCCTCTGCGTTAAAAGGACTAACATGTCAACTACAGAACTAAGCCAACCTCAGCGTGAGCTTTGGTTGCGAATGGTATGAACTTTGAACTCGTATTCACTACAGAAGTAATACCTCCTAGCCGTTGAGTTAGCAACAGCAGCTGCAAACGCAGGCTAGGAAAGAACAGACAGAGTATCCCGTCTACCAACAACGTTACTACAACGTATCCAATTGACCACCAGAGACATTTTCCAAAGGACTTGGTTTGGCAACACGGCCTTCCATCTACCACCAACCTACCGAAGTGCAGCTCAGAGTAAATATTTATTGCATTTTCATTTTCCAAATGGGCGGTAATTTAGAATGCAAAAGATACTGTATTAACGATAGCACAGCTTCTCCCTTTGTCCCTCAGTCTTCCCGCTCTTTCACTCAAACCCATACCTTTTCTTTTGTGTAACAAGCTGTCATATTTGTTCCGTACTCTATGGACGTTTTCCTTTATGACGTCATTTGTAAACAAGGTATAATTCATTCTGTGTATATGCAATTCTGTGTGATTAGTTAGGTATTTAGTAAATAAATAATTATACCGAATTTTGTATTGCTGATTCAACTTGTTAGCCAGGGTTCGTGAAGATAACCAAGAATTTACAACTTTCAGATGAGACTGAATTAAGTTGACGATTAATATTGACTGCTATTGATGTAAAATATTACTAGGTCTTTAAGAGTTTATTCGGAAGATAACAGCTCTATAAATATTATTTTGTGGTGCCCCGACTCTCTAGTTAATTACATTTACATGATTAGCTCAATCAGGTAATATTAATTACGGAGAAAGGATTTTATAGAATAGCATGTCATATCACTTAATCCGGCATAGCCAAAGACACAACACCTGCCACATCTGGTGAGCGTTGGAGCCGGTGTAGTAGGATTCAATCTTAGCCCTGTATTTACACTTTGCCTGTTTGATGGTTTGTCGCAGGGCATAGCGGGATTTCTTGTAAGCTTCCGGGTTAGAGTCCCGCACCTTTAAAGCGGCAGCTCTACCCTTTACCTCAGTGCAAATGTTGCCTGTTATCCATGGCTTCTGGTTGGGGTATGTACGTACAGTCACTGTGGGGACAACGTCCTCAATGCACTTATTGATAAAGCCAGGGACTGACGTGGTGTATTCCTCAATGTCATCGGAAGAATCCCGGAACATGTTCCAGTCTGATAGCAAAGCAGTCCTGTAAGTTTAGCATCTGCTTCATCTGACCATTTGTTTTATAGACCGAGTCACTGGTGCTTCCTGCTTTAATTTTTGCTTGTAAGCAGGAATCAGGAGGATAGAGTTGTGGTCGGATTTACCAAATGGAGGGCGAGGGAGAGCTTTGTACGCGTCTCTGTGTGTGGAGTACAGGTGATCTAGAATTGTTTTCCCTCTGGTTGCACATTTAACATGTTCATAGACATTTGGTAGAACTGATTTAAGTTTCCCTGCATTAAAGTCTCCAGCCACTAGGAGTGCAGCCTCTGGGTGAGGGGTTTCCTGTTTGCTTATTTCCTTATACAGCTGACTGAGTGCGGTCTTAATGCCCGCATCTGTCTGTGGTGGTAAATAAACAGCCACGAAAAGTATAGCTGAGAACTCTCTAGGCATGTAGTGTGGTCTGAAGTTTATCACAATATACTCTTCTTCAGGCGAGCAAAATCTAGAGACTTCCTTAGATTTCGTGCACCAGCTGTTGTTTACAAATATGCACAGGCCGCCCCCCCCCCTGCTCTTCCTGGAGTGTGCTGTTCTATCCTGCCGGTGCAGCATGTATCCCGCTAGCTGAATATCCATGTCGTCATTCAGCCACGATTCCGTGAAACATAGGATATTACAGTTTTGATGTCCCGTTGGCAGGATATTCGTGATCGTATCTCGTCTAGTTTATTGTCCAATGATTGCACATTGGCGAGTAATGTTGACTGTAATGGCAGCTTTCCTAGTTGTCTTCTGCGGGTCCGACCCGGCATCCGGCTCTTCGTCCTCTGTGTCGCTTCCTTTTGCGAATGATTGGGATGTCTGCCCTGTGGGGTGTTTGGAGAATATCATGTGAGTCCTGCTTGTTGTTGTTGTTGTTGAAGAAATCTTTGTCTAATCCGAGGTGAGTGATCGCTGTCCTGATATCCAGAAGGTCTTTTCTTCCGTAAGATACGGTTGCAGAAACATTATGTACAAAATAATTTACAAATATCGCAAAAAACCCCACATAATAGCATAATTGGTTAGGAGACGGTAAAACGGAGGCCATCTCCTCCGGTGCCATTTTCCATTTTTTTCGGCAGCCCTCCCCTCCGGCGCTGTCAAACTGCAGACCTGAGGGTCTGTCTGCCGTTTGACAGCAGCCACTTGAGGACAATGCAATGATGCGTGAATCATGAATCTGATCTGTGTGTATAAGTGTCTGGGGTATGTCATGAATACTGAACACGAGAACAGTGGCAGAAATACAGCATGTGAATAGACAACTGCAGAAATAAAACATTTATGCACTCAGTACTGTAAGTAACTGTGGATAAGAGCATCTGCTTAATAACATCCCAAAAATAAACAAACCTGTACCAAGCATTAGAACGTAGTTCTGTTTAGTAGGTAAAGTGGTTAAAACAAGACAGAAAAAAGAGGAGTGGTTCAGGGGTAACAGGAGAAGACAGTGTCATAACAAGAAAATAAGTATTCTTTGGGATGTGAAGCCAGCAGGACTGTTCTCTTGTGTGCTCAATTGTATACCTCTGTGCAGTTTGTTTCTGACAGGTAGCCTGTGCGGCGGTCAAGGAAGGGGTCAGGAGTGACATGGAAGCAGCCAGCTGGGGACTGTTGGGCGATTGTCAAAAATATCACAGAACGCTCACACTGTTGCTACCTCCCTCTGTGAATAATAAGGCTTTTCACTTTGGGAAGTTTCTCAAAGACTTTCTTTTTAGACAAAGAGATTTACCATTGGAAGATCTTTAGCACTGTTTTAAATAATATAACATATAAGGGCACAAGGTGAGACCCAAGTGCAAACACAGGAGGCAGATGGTAGAGCTCCTATATTTATTATAACAAAGGGAGGATGCAAAGGCAGGTCGGGGACAGGCGAGAGTTCATAAACCAGGTCAGAGTCCAAACAGTACCAGACAATAGGCAGTCTCGTGGTCAGGCAGGGGTCAGAAACCAGATCCGAGTCCAAAACAGTACAAGGGGATAGGCAGGCTGGTAGTCAGAACAATCAGAGTGGTGAGGCAGGTGGGTTCGGAGTCAGGACAGGCAAGGGTCGAAACCAGGAGGACCAGAAACAAACAGAGACTGGGGAAAAGTAGGAGCCAGGAAAACCACTGGTTGACTTGACAAACAAGATGAACTGGCACAGAGAGACAGCAAACACAGGGATATACACACCAGGGATAATAAGTGACACCTGGAGGGGGTGGAGATAATCACGAGGACAGGTGAACCAGATCAGGGTGTGACATAACAAAGTAAATAGAGAGAGAACGGACCAAAGGATTACTTGATGCAATATTATTCATAACTCCTGTCAGGTGACAATTGAAAGACAGAATGAACATGTCAAGTGTACAGTAGGCACACAATAGGTGTCCTTGCCTACTGCATGTTGCTATTTATTTGAATCGCTCTACTACTCATAAAAAACAATAAAGGACATGCAGAATGATACCGTACATCATTTGAATGTAAACCATCATCAACAGTACAGACGGTAATGAGATTTGTGGGGAATGACTATAACACTTGAAAATGGTCTCAATATCAAACAATACAGGAATTGTAACTCCTACAGCATATGCCTCCTAAATGCTAAGGAATAATAACCCCCGAGCTTCTGAGTAACGTTCTTGCTGTTTACTAAATTCTATTTATACTTCTCTTTAGACCATTCTGTCTCCTTTTATAAGAAGCCAGGCCAAGCCTGAGTGTTAAAAGGCAGTTTGATGTCCCTCACAGTAGTGAGAATGGCAGCCCCTCAGGCTTATCGCAGCAAGGCTGCCTCCCTCTGGTTCCAACAGACCTCCACCCACGCGTCTCGTGATGTGCCTGACATTTTGGGATATTCGCCTGACGCTTTATCACTATCACAGGATCTGTTTGCTGTAAAAAAGAAAAACGATGACTATTTCCCATTCCTTCCCTTTGGCACAAAACACATTTGACTCAGAGAAAAAGATCACATTGAATGCTGTCATGTGGACACAATGGATTACCTGCTGGGACAACCTCCAGAACATTTGTTCAATACTCTTATCAGTTGATCATGATAGGATCTGTAATACATCTCCTCAATTAACCATAGGGAAACCGTGGCTTATTCTGGGATGCATTACTACACCTACTGCAGCATATTGTAACCAACCAGAAATGCTCATTTAATGTGAGTGCAGCACCATCATTTAAAATTCTGTCACAGGTCAGGCTTGGCCTTCATTTAGTTCTCAGTAAGAGCTGATGGAGGGGGATGAGGCTAGTCTAAGGGCAGAGGTGAGACTGTGCAATTGGCTCAGGTTATATGGCCATTGATTCATGTTGTCTCTTCAGGGAGGGTTCTGCTACTGGTCAGGGCTTTTCTGCAATCCAAGGGAGATGCACACTGACGATACTGGTCTACACATCACATGTAGCCTTCTACAGTATACTGTAAGTTAACCAATTCCAGCAGGCCTATAACCATACGCTGTATGTTGCTTAATCATTGTTAAATAGTGATGTGACAAGGTAAATATCCTAAGAGGCATGTTGTGAATCACTTAAGTGAAAGATGTATCCTATATGTCCATCACACAAGCCAAGGCCCAATTACTACAGTTCTAAAAATCAGATCAGTCCAATCATACAACAAGTCCACATGCATACTATGCATACAGTTACTGTAGACTATAAATCCACCTTAAAGGGGCTTTCTTTTTCTGCTTGTAAATTGCTAACCATGTAACAAACCAACAGCAACAGCAACCTTGAATTATATTCATTAATTTGATTGAAAGGTGAGCTTTTCTTCTACTATTTACTACACTAGGACAACTATCTGTGCTGAGGGACCAACAAGTCTAGAACGTTGTGTCTCAAGTTACCTATGTTCATTATTGATTACAACAAATTATTTTTCCAATGCCTGCCCTTGTTATGCATCCAGTAGTGTTAGCCATCTAATTGCGGGAATAGGACCAAGACTGGAAAAAATGAAGCCCATTTATCACCCACAGAGACAGAAAGCCATTGGAGGGGAATCTCAATTGGTACTTCAATTAGATTATTTATTCACAAAAAGACAGAATGGCCGCGTTACAACACATTAGTACTTTCTTGTGACCGGTTCATCTCTCTCCCGTATGCACTGTGTGCTGTGGGAAAAGTATACCCTCCATTTTTCTTCTCAATATACACTATTTACAGCCACACGAATGCAATAGCTGTAATGACTAGCCCAAAAAATAAAAAAATCTCTGTCTAACCCACGACCAGCCCTCAATCCCACTTAACTCTGCAGACCACATAAATATCTATATTTGCTACTGAACAAATATACTGAACAACAATATAAATGCAACATGCAACAATTTCAACACTTTTACTGATTTACAGTTCATATAAGGAAATCAGTAAATGAAATAAATTCATTAGGCCCTAATCTATGGATTTCACATGACTGGGCAGAGGCGCAGCCGTAAGTGGGCCTGGAAGGGCATAGGCCCAACCATTTGGGAGCCAAGCCCAGCTAATCAGAATTAGTTTTTCCCCACAAAGGGCTTTATTACAGACATAAATACTCCTCAGTTTCATCAGCTGTCCGGGTGGCTGGTCTCAGATGATCCCATAGGGGAAGAAGCTGGATGTGGAGGTCCTGGGCTGGCATGGTTACACCTGGTCTGCAGTTGTGAGGCCAGTTGGATGTACTTCCAAATTCTCTAAAACGATGTTGTTAGAGAATGGTAGAGAAATTAACATTCAATTCTCTGGCAACAGTTCTGGTGGACATTCTTGCAGTCAGCATGTCAATTGCACACGCCATCAAAACTTGAGACATCTGTGGCATTGTGTTGTGTGTGGCCTTATATTGTCTCCAGCACAAGGTCCACATGTGTAATGATCATTCTGTTTAATCATCTTCTTGATATGCCACACCTGTCAGGTAGATGGATTTTCTTGGACAAATGCTCACTAACAGGGATGTAACACATTTGTGCACAAAATGAAACATTTCAGAGATCTTTCATTTCAGCTCACGAAACATGGGACCAACACTTTACATGTTGCGTTTATATTTTTGTTCCGTACATAATAATTGCCAGTATTGAGCTGCCTGCAGGAATGAGATTGATGGAGAGAGGTCAGACAAGTGTATTGTATTTACAACATTAGGAATTCAGCGGGTGCTTTACTGATTGGAATAGAACCAGTCTATGGCACCAGTTTGCTCAGTTATAGAAACAATGATAGAACAGTTTATGCTCACATAACTCTATGCATTGCTATTTCTCTCTTTGAACACTGTCTAGTGATGGTCTGATAACCAACCTCCACAGCCCTATAGTCATTTCTATTGAAGCCCTAGCTGGTTGGCTTGGTTAATAGTGCTAATTATATGTCCCGGGATTCAGCTCCCTGACTAAGAAATGAATACCCTGAACTTTTAAGATGGACTTTTCAAAGTGCTTATCTAAAAACTCACACTAATATGTCTTTTATCTTTTCCATGGTTTATTGCTGCTCTGGCATTTTGAAAGGGAAGGTTAAGTCAGATAAAGCAACAAAGATGCGCAACCATTTGATTTTTTTATTGGAAAATATGCCTGCTCCTGAAATGTCAAATGAGGCTGGTCTTTCAAATATGAATTTCAATTAGTTTTAATATTGGGAGTTTATCAGACCTATACACTTTTTGTAAAACATCCACAATGACCCAAAAGTCAACAGAATACCATTTTCTGATAAGAAAATACACAACCCACAATACTGAAACATGATCCATATCTGAATAATTCCCCAACACATCAGGGATTACAGAAGGGGAATAAGTACACACTCCTGAGGGGCCCCCATGTTAATGGTTAGCGTGGCGGATGTGTTGTTGCCTGCACTCAAAGCCTGGGGTTACCTGTCAGGAAGTCCAGGATCCTGAGGGAGGTGTTCAGTCCTAGGGTCCTGCCCTTGGTGGGGACTATGGTGTTGAATGCTGAGCTGTTGTCAATGAACAGCATTCTTACATACTGTACAGTGTATTCAGACTCCTTAACTTTTTCCACATTTTGTTACGTTAGACATTCTAAAGTGTATTGAATAGTTTTTCCCCTCATCAATTTACACACAATACCCCATAATGACAAAGCAAAAACAGGTTTTTAGAAATTTGTACTAATATACACCGCTCAAAAAAATAAAGGGAACACTTAAACAACACAATGTAACTCCAAGTCAATCACATTTCTGTGAAATCAAACTGTCCACTTAGGAAGCAACACTGATTGACAATAAATTTCACATGCTGTTGTGCAAATGGAATAGACAACAAGTGGAAATTATAGGCAATTAGCAAGACACCGACAATAAAGGAGTGGTTCTGCAGGTGGTGACCAGACCACTTCTCAGTTCCTATGCTTCCTGGCTGATGTTTTGGTCACTTTTGAATGCTGGTGGTGCTTTCACTCTAGTGGTAACATGAGACGGAGTCTACAACCCACACAAGTGGCTCAGTTAGTGCAGCTCATCCAGGATGGCACATCAATGCGAGCTGTGGCAAGAAGGTTTGCTGTGTCTGTCAGCGTAGTGTCCAGAGCATGGAGGCGCTACCAGGAGACTGGCCAGTACATCAGGAGATGTGGAGGAGGCCGTTGGAGGGCAACAACCCAGCAGCAGGACCGCTACCTCCGCCTTTGTGCAAGGAGGAGCAGGAGGAGCACTGCCAGACCCCTGCAAAATGACCTCCAGCAGGCCACAAATGTGCATGTGTCTGCTCAAACGGTCAGAAACAGACTCCATGAGGGTGGTATGAGGGCCCGACATCCACAGGTGGGGGTTGTGCGTACAGCCCAACACCGTGCAGGACGTTTGGCATTTGCCAGAGAACACCAAGATTGGCAAATTCGCCACTGGCGCCCTGTGCTCTTCACAGTTGAAAGAAGGTTCACACTGAGCACATGTGACAGACGTGACAGAGTCTGGAGACGCCGTGGAGAACGTTCTGCTGCCTGCAACATCCTCCAGCATGACCGGTTTGGCGGTGGGTCAGTCATGGTGTGGGGTGGCATTTCTTTGGGGGGCCGCACAGCCCTCCATGTGCTCGCCACAGGTAGCCTGACTGCCATTAGGTACCGAGATGAGATCCTCAGACCACTTGTGAGACCATATGCTGGTGCGGTTGGCCCTGGGTTCCTCCTAATGCAAGACAATGCTAGACCTCATGTGGCTGGAGGGTGTCAGCAGTTCCTGCAGGAGGAAGGCATTGATGCTATGGACTGTCCCGCCTGTTCCCCAGACCTGAATCCAATTGAGCACATCTGGGACATCATGTCTCGCTCCATCCACCAACGCCACGTTGCACCACAGACTGTCCAGGAGTTGGCGGATGCTTTAGTCCAGGTCTGGGAGGAGATCCCTCAGGAGACCATCTGCCACCTCATCAGGAGCATGCCCAGGCATTGTAGGGAGGTCATACAGGCACGTGGAGGCCACACACACTACTGAGCCTCATTTTGACTTGATTTAAGGACATAAATTAAAGTGGTTTTCCACTTTAATTTTGAGTGTGACTTCAAATCCAGACCTCCATGGGTTGATAAATTTGATTTCCATTGATAATTTTTGTGATTTTGTTGTCAGCACATTCAACTATGTAAAGAAAAAAGTATTTAATAAGAATATTTCATTCATTCAGATCTAGTATGGGTTCCCTTTATTTTTTTGAGCAGTGTATATAAAAAAATATTGGAAATAGTGCATGTACATAAGCATTCAGACCCTTTACTCAGTACTTTGTTGAAGCACCTCTGGCAGCGATTACAACCTCTCCCATTCTTCTCTGCAGATCCTCTCAAGCTCTGTCAGGTTGGATAAGGAGCGTTGCTGCACAGCTATTTTCAGGTCTCTTCAGAGATGTTCAATCGGGTTCAAGTCTAGGCTCTGGCTGGGCCACTCAAGGACATTCAAAGACTTGTCCCGAAGCCACTCCTGCATTGTCTTGGTTGTGTGCTTAGGGTTGTTGTCCTGTTGGAAGGTAAACCTTCGTCCCAGTCTGAGGTCCTGAGGTTTTCATCAAGGATCTCTCTGTACTTTGCTTCGTTCATCTGTCCCTCTATCCTGACTAATCTCTCAGTCCCTGCCGCTGAAAAATATCCCCACTGCATGATGCTGCCACCACCATGCTTCACCGTGGGGATGGAGCCAAGTTTCCTCCAGACGTGATGCATGGCATTCAGGCCAAAGAGATTCATCTTAGTTTCATCAGACCAAAGAATCTTGTTTCTCATGGTCTGAGAGTCTTTCTCATGGTCTGATTCTTGGTCACCTCCTTGACAAAGGCCTTTCTCCCCCGATTGCTCAGTTTGGCTGGGCGGCCAGCTCTAGGAAGAGTCTTGGTGGTTCCAAACTTCTTCCATTTCAGAATGATGGAGACCACTGTGTTCTTGGGGACCTTCAATGCTGCAAAAATGTTTTGTTACCCTTCCCGAGATCTGAGCCTCAATAAAATCCTGTCTTGGAGCTCTACACACAATTCCTTCAACCTTTTTGCTCTGACATGCACTGTCAACTGCGGGACCTTATATAGACAGGTGTGTGCCTTTCCAAATCATGTCTAATCAATTGAATAAAATAAAAAATGTTTAGCCCTTTTTCTCCCCAATTTCGTGGTATCCAATTGTTACTACTATCTTGTCTCATCGCTACAACTCCCGTTACGGGCTCGGTAGAGACGAAGGTTGAAAGTCATGCGTCCTCCGATACACAACCCAACCAAGCCACACCGCTTCTTAACACAGCGCGCATCCAACCCGGAAGCCAGCCGCACCAATGTGTCGGAGGAAAGACCGTGCACCTGGCAACCTTGGTTAGCGTGCAAATAAAGAAAGTTGCACACTCCATATATAAACTATATCAAATTTATTGGGTAAAATTTGCTGCCTTCATTCTGCCTTCTTTAGGGTAGCACCTCTACGTAAAAAAAAATCTGGGTGTGCACCAGCTCATGTTTTTTAATTGAGTCAATTAAATTTACCAAAGGTCGACTCCAATCAAGTTGTAGAAACATCTCAAGGATAATCAATGGAAACAGAATGCACCTGAGCTCAATTTCGAGTCTCAAAGCAAAGGGCCTGAATACTTATGCAAATAAGGTATTTCTGTTTTTTAATTTTTTTTAATTAGCAAACATTTCTAAAAACCTGTTAAAACTTTGTCATTATGGGGTATTGTGTAGATTGATGAGGAAAATGTTTTATTTCATCAATTTTAGAATAAGGCAGTAATGTAACAAAATGGGGAAATAGTCAAGGAGTCTGAATACTTTCCGAAGGCACTGTAGGTATTCCTTTTGTCCAGGTGGTTGAGAGAGGTGTAAAGTGCAATAGAGATTGCATCATCTGTAGATCTGTTGGGGCGGTATGCTAATTGGAGTGGGTCCAGTGTGTCTGATATGATATAATACATGCCGTTCAGCTTACACTTTTATACAAAGCGACTTACAGTCATGCATGCATACATTTTACTTATGGTGTTCCCAGGAATCGAACACACTATCCTTGCGTGACAAGCGCCACACTCTATCAACTGAGCTTCAAAGGATATGAGCCATGACCAGCCTTTCAAAGCTTTTCATAGCTATAGATGTGAGTGCATCGGGGCCATAGTCATTTAGGCAGATTACCTTGGCAATCTTGGGCACGGGTCGTGGACTATGGTGGTCTGCTTGAAAAGAGAGAGGGTGAGAGGGAGGGAGATAAAGAGAGAATTCAGACAGTATATTTTGACAATGCTTTATATTCCTTTGGGTCTATTTGCCTCAACTAAAAGTCTATGTACCATATAGCCATCTGTTAGATAGGAGACAAACTGATGTATCTCTGTTCCCGTGGAGCTGTCTTCGCTCTGTAAACTATTTTCTCTCATCACTCTGCTTTGATGACTGCCAACTGACTCTAATAGAAATTGTCTGCCAAAGACTGGTGGCAGTCAAAGTTATATGGCATGCAATTGCTGCTCCTTTCAGATGACGGATAACGTTTTGGAATACTGCCAGTAGCATTTGTCACTAGAATATAAAATGACAACAGTGTGCATTGGAAAGAGAAAATAAAACACATTATAGAGATGCTGTATATCTTCACTCGCAACATATCCAAACTACTATACCTTTGAGATGCAATCTCAGCAAGTCTTGATAGCCAAGGGACGCTAGTGGAGAGGTGTGTGTGTGTGTGTGTGTATGCGTGCGTGAAGAGATAGGGAGAGAGTGATGATATTAGTTCTCTGTACATACAGTGAGCTCCAAAAGTATTGGGACAGTGAAAATGTTGTTATTATTTTGGCTCTGTACTCCGGCCCTTTACATTTGAAATGATACAATGAGTATGAGGTTAAAGTGCAGACTCTCAGCTTGTCAGCTTTAATCCATATCCGCTGAACCGTTTAGAAATTACAGCACTTTTTGTTCATAGTCCCCCCATTTTATGGAAACTAAAAGTATTGGGACAAATTGATTTATATGTATATTAAAGTAATCAAAAGTTTAGTATGATTACATCAAGCTTGTGACTCCAGAAACTTGTTGGATGCATTTGCAGTTTGTTTCGGTTGTGTTTCAGATCAATTTGTTCCCGCTAAATAATGTATTGTGTCATTTTTGGAGTCACTTTCATTGTAAATAATAATACAATATGTTTATACATTAATGTAGATGCTACCATGATTACGGATAGTCCTGAATGGGGGGTGGGGGGGGGTATGATATTGATGCCTCTGTAACTTTCTCACTCATCATTACTTACAATTCATTCAGGATTATCCGTAATCATGGCAGCATCCACATTAATGTAGAAGTGTTTAGAAACATATTATATTCTTACAATACATTATTTACCGTTAATTTCTATTGAGCATAAAATTATCTGAAACACAACCAAAACAAACAGCAAATGCATTCAACAAATGTGTAGTCACAAGCTTGATGTAGTCATTGCTGATGTAGTCATAGTGTTTTACATAGAATGTGCTGACAACAAAATCACACAAATTATCAATGGAAATCAAATTTATCAACCCATGGAGGTCTGGATTTGGAGTCACACTCAAAATTAAAGTGGAAAACCACTTTAATTTATGTCCTTAAATCAAGTCAAAATGAGGCTCAGTAGTGTGTGTGGCCTCCACGTGCCTGTATGACCTCCCTACAATGCCTGAGCAGGCTCCTGATGAGGTGGCGGATGGTCTCCTGAGGGATCTCCTCCTAGACTTGGACTAAAGCATCCGCCAACTCCTGGACAGTCTGTGGTGCAATGTGGTGTTGGTGGATGGAGCGAGACATGATGTCCCAGATGTGCTCAATTGGATTCAGGTCTGGTCCATAGCATCAATGCCTTCCTCTTGTAGGAACTGCTGACACACCCCAGCCAGTCTAGCATTGTCTTGCATTAGGAGGAACCCAGAGCCAACCGCACCAGCATATGGTCTCACAAGGGGTCTGAGGATCTCATCTCGGTACCTAATGGCAGTCAGGCTACCTCTGGCGAGCACATGGAGGGCTGTGCGGCCCCCCCAAAGAAATGCCACCCCACACCATGACTGACCCACCGCCAAACCGGTCATGCTGGAGGATGTTGCAGGCAGCAGAACGTTCTCCACGGTGTTCTCTGGCAAATGCCAAACATTCTGCACGGTGTTGGGCTGTAAGCACAACCCCCACCTGTGGACGTCGTGCCCTCATACCACCCTCATGGAGTCTATTTTTGACCGTTTGAGCAGACATATGCACATTTGTGGCCTGCTGGAGGTCATTTTGCAGGGCTCTGGCAGTGCTCCTCCTTGCACAAAGGCGGAGGTAGCGGTCCTGCTGCTGGGTTGTTGCCCTCCTACGGCCTCCTCCACGTCTCCTGATGTACTGGCCTGTCTCCTGGTAGCGCCTCCATTCTCTGGACACTACGTTGACAGACACAGCAAACCTTCTTGCCACAGCTCGCATTGATGTCCCATCCTGGATGAGCTGCACTACCTGAGCCACTTGTGTGGGTTGTAGACTCGGTCTCATGCTGCCAGTAGAGTGAAAGCACCTCCAGCATTCAAAAGTGACCAAAACATCAGCCAGGAAGCATAGGAACTGAGAAGTGGTCTGTGGTAACCACCTCCAGAACCACTCCTTTATTAGGGGTGTCTTGCTAATTGCCTATAATTTCCACCTGTTGTCTATTCCATTTGCACAACAGCATGTGATATTTATTGTCAATCAGTGTTGCTTCCTAAGTGGACAGTTTGATTTCACAGAAGTGTGATTGACTTGGAGTTACATTGTGTTGTTTAAATGTTCCCTTTATTTTTTTGAGCAGTGTATTTAAGTAGCATTTTTTCCACCTGTGTTTTGTGGGATATTGTTTATGTGTAGTTGCATGTTAGCACTCCATTGTCGTCACGTTTCGTTTAGTCTTTATTGTTTGCTGTGTGGTTCACTTACTTAAAATAAAAGATGTCTGCTTCCAACGATCGTGACAATAAGGCCATAAGCAAACAAGAAAATACTCATCCAGAGGCAGCGCTCCTAGTGGCTGGGGACTTTAATGCAGGAAAACTGAAATCTGTTTTTCCTAATTTCTACCAGCATGTCACATGCAACTAAAGGGAAAAAACTCTATATTACCTTTACTCCACTCACAGAGGCGCGTACAAAGCCCTCCATTTGGCAAATCTGACCTTAACGCTATCCTCCTGATTCCTGCTTACAAGCAAAAACTAAAACAGGAAGTAACAGTGACGAGCTTAATACGGAAGTGGTCCGATGAAGCGGATGCTAAGCTACAGGACTGTTTCGCTAGCACAGACTCACATGTGTTCTGGGATTCATCTGATGGCATTGAGGAGTGTACCAAATCAGTCACCGGTTTCATTAATAAGTGCATTGACGATCCCCACAATGACCATATATCAACCAGAAAACATGGATTACAGGCAACATACATACTAACATCCGCTGAAGAGCTGCCGCTTTCAAGGAGCAGAACACTAATCCGGATGCTTATAAGAAATCCCGCTATGCCTTCCAACGAACCATCAAACAGGCAAAGCATCAATTCAGGACTAAGATCGAATCCTACTACACCGGCTCTGATGCTCGTCGGATGTCGCAGTGCTTGTAAACTGCCAAGGACTACAAAGGGAAGCCCAGCCGCAGGCTGCCCAGAAGACATCAATTCTATGAAATAACACATATGGAATCATGTAGTAACCAAAAAAAGTATTAAAAAAATCAAAACATATTTTATATTTGAGATTCTTCAAAAAGCCACCCTTTGCCTTGATGACAGCTTTGCACACTTGTCATTCTCTCAACCAGCTTCACCTGGAATGCTTTTACAACAGTCTTGAAGGAGTTCCCACATATGCTGAGCACTTGTTGGCTGCTTTTCCTTCACTCTGCGGTCCAACTCATCCCAAACCATCTCAATTGGGTTGAGGTCGGGTGATCTGATGCAGCACTCCATCACTCATCATTGTCCTGTTGAAAAACAAATGATAGTCCCAATTACCGCAGTACAAATGGGATGGCGTATCGCTGCAGAATGCTGTGGTCGCCATGCTGGTTAAGTGTGCCTTAAATTCTAAATAATTCACCAACAGTGTCACCAGCAAAGCATGCCCACACCATCACACCTCCTCCTCCATGCTTACCGGTGGGAACTACACATGCGGAGATCATCCATTCACCTACTCTGCGTCTCACAGAGACACTGCGGTTGGAACCAAAAATCTCATATTTGGGGTCATCAGACCAAAGGACAGATATCCACCAGTCTAATGTTCATTGCTCATGTTTCATGGCCCAAGAAAGTCTCTTCTACTTATTGATGTCCTTCAGTAGAGGTTTCTTTGCAGCAATTTGACCAGGAAGGCCTGATTCACGCAGTCTCCTCTGAACAGTTGATGTTGAGATGTGTCTGTTACTTGAACTCTATGAGGCATTTATTTGTGCTGCATTTTCTGAGGTTGATAACTCTAATGAACTTATCCTCTGCAGCAGAGTTAACTATGGGTCTTCCTTTCCTGTGGTGGTCCTTATGAGAGCCAGTTTCTTCAATTGCACTGAAATGTTCCGGATTGACTGACCTTCATGTCTTAAAGTAATGATGGACAGTCGTTTCTTTTTGCTTATTTGAGCTGTTCTTAACATAATATGGACTTGGTCTTTTACCAAATAGGGCTATCTTCTGTATACCACCCCCTACCTTGTCACAACACAACTGATTGGCTCAAACGTATTAAGAAGGAAAGAAATTCCACAAATGAATCTTTAACAAGGCACACCTGTTAATTGAAATGCATTCCATGAATGCATTCCCATGCATTCCATGCTTCATGAAGCTGGTTGAGAGAATGCCAAGAGTGTGGAAAGCTGTCATCAAGGCAAAACCACCATACCTTGAAGAATCTAAGGTTTTACATGCATTTTTATTTGTTTAACACTTTCTTGGTTACTGCATGATTTCATGTGCTGTTTTGATGTCTTCATTATTATTATACAATGTAGACAAACATAAAAATAAAGAAAAACCCTTGAATGAGTAGGTGTGTCCAAACCTTTGACTGGTACTGTACATTCACATTCCTTCAGACTCTTCACATTCGCTGCTGGTACTCGCTGTTTATTATCTATGCATATTCACTTTACCCTTACCTACATGTACATATTACCTCAATTACCTCGACTACTCCGTACCCCAGCACATTGATTCGGTACCGGTACCCCTTTTATATGGCCTCGTTATTGCAATTTTATTGTGTTACTATTTTTCCTTTTGTTTATTTAGCACATTTGTCTTACTTTTGGTCCCTTAAAATAGGGGGACTAAATCCAACAACTGTAATTTCTTAACAAGTCACCACATATGGATGAAAATACCCTCAAATTAAAGTTGACAATCTGCACTTTAACTCATAGTCATTGTATCATTTAAAATATAAAGTGCTGGAATGCAGAGCCAAAACAACAAAGATTGTTTCACTTTTCCAATACTTTTGGAGCTCACTGAATGTCAGAGAACATCAGAAGAGATGGCTAATTACTCCTGAGCAGCTCCTTACCTCCACCTTCAATCATTAATTTCCTCATTAGAGCTGGGCTGCCCAGCACTGTAACGCACACCAATCTACATCCCGCCCTGCCGGCGAGTGGGAACCCAGCTAGGCCTCCCTGCATTAAAGTCTCTCTATAACTCTGAGTTGATGAGCTGTTTTCCCTGTCTCAGGGCGCGACTCTGTTGTCGATTCTAATGCCGATGAATGTTTGGCTGTGCTGAGCGCTCTTTAATTGTGGCTGTAAATCAGGGCACAAAGGGTCTGCAGAGAGAAGAGAGTGTTTCCCCTTTACAGAGGAATGGGTCCACTCAGCTTCATTATCCTTGCTAATATAGACAGGAAAACAGTAAGGGAGAGTGGGGTAAGTTGAGCCACCGTTGTTTCTAGGAAACAAAAAATGTATAATTTGACCAGATATTTAGGAAGAGGTCACCATTTCATGGAGTCTGTGATGGTAGGAATCACATGGAAAAGTGGTAAAGTCGGGAAAAAATAGAAGATTTTAACCAAGTCAAATTAATTTATTTAGAGGTTTCATGATGGTTGTATCTAAACCAAATATATCATCTTAAGATTGTTCTATACATAAGGTGGGGTCTCTATAAGCTTCAATATGAGGTCCTAAACCTAGCATGAAAGTGCATCCTTGTAGCTGTCTGGGCTAATATAGTCAAATTGTATACCTTGGTGTAAGTTGAGCCAATGGTTGAGCCAATGGCAAGTTGAGCAAATTTAAGTGTTTTCTTCCTAGGTGTAATGCAAGGCCTTATCGCTGAGATATGAGGTAATGTTAAAAGTGTAAAAGAAAAAAGAACAAAGTGTTTGTTAGGTAGGCGGCTCAACTTACCCCATACACTCTTTCAACAGGGCACCGTCATAGGATGCCACCTTTCCAACAAGTCAACAATTTCATCCATTTTAGAATAAGGCTGTAACAAAACAAATGTGGAATATATCAAGGGGTCTGAATACTTTCCAAATGCACTGTATTACTTTCTGTATAAGAACACAAGATCCTGAAATATATTTAGATATTTGTTAGAAAGAATATTATAGGAGTGATGCAGAATGTAAAAAATTGCTCAACTTACACCCCTCCTCCCCACAGCCAGGCTTGCTGGAGGAATCCAATACCTCTCGAATGGTCGGCAGAGCAGCATCAGGATTGTGGGATATCAGTTTTCCAGGATGTCACTTCAACCCCAACATTATGTTTTTATCAACACTTTTACCACCACTTTGACCTGCCGTTGTGAGGTTTAAAAATAAACTTCTTTACAACCATGTGATGGAAGGAGCAGGGTTTTTACTGTAAGACTTGAAGAAGCATCTTTATCCAGCAAAGCTTTAGCCTCGAGCATAGATCTCAGCTGGGGTGGCTTCTGGCCTTGTGAGGGCACTGAACAACACAGTCAAGGCTTCTGTTAAAAAATAAGTATTTAAAGAAAAACTTCACTCTATTCCTTACCGAGCCTTCTACCACTCCCCCTCCCCCCCGCCTCTGTCCCTGGTTTTCTCCGAACATAGGTATTCTCACAAGTCCCCGTCACCATGGAAACAGCCGCTATGCAGCGCTCTCGCACAATAGCCGTTAAATGAAAGGAACTGTCTGAAGGAGCAGTCTTCACCCCCATTACATGTACTGACGCTATACAGCCTCATCATCGCTGACCCGGCCACGGTGAGCGTGTGCATGGAGTATCCCGTCCAAAGCTTACGCCACACCGGGGAAATCATACGAGAGCAGAGATTGCGTCTCTCAAAAGACTGCTGCATTCCTCTCTCAATTGTATTCCTCTTTCCCATTTAAATTGAACCACAAGGCTAAAAACATGTTATAGGTCCCAGGAAATGAACAGGAGATGTCACTCCATCTCTCTGGTGGTTTAAAGGCATCAGTAAGTGCTTTGAGTCAGATGTGGGGCTCACAGGGGCCACTGTAATGGAAATCTGTGATAAATTCCTATTGTAGCAACATATTATCCAATATTGTCTTACCTCCAAAAGGTACGTCATAAATTCCCACAACCTAATAACCTGAATCAAATGAGGAGAAGAATGATCAAATCAATGGCAATAAATACTAAATCTTTATTTAGTTTTCCACTTAAAAACCATGGAAGAATATAGACAAATATTTCCACTTTTTTTACAAGGATGAGACATTACAGACACTATCATGCAGTTGACTGGATTTATTGGCCTAAATGCAAGATAAATAGAGCATCCACAACATGAACAGAGGTTTGTGCAAATGCAGGATTGCCTATCAGCATATCGTACTCCAAAGGAATGCACAACACATCTTAACAACAAAAGTAAGCATGCAATGAATTCTCTTTTTAGAATTAAAATATCTATGACCTAAAAATCATCCAGTGGTTTAGGGAATACACAGCAGGGCAATAGACTAGCCTGTATTACCTTCCACCCATTGTACCGTAGTGTTCAGAGCCCATGTTTGTCAGTGGTGAATGCAAAATAAATATCTCAGATTATGTACTCTTCGCAGTGCTCATTTAAAACCAGTCATTCTCCCTGCATAAATATTTTAAAGGAGACATCCACCATTGAAATCAATACTGCTAGACACAGTATGCATCAGGGTTAGCAATACCTGCACTAACTGCATTTGGTCTAAAGGGTTTATTCTTAAAATGAACTAAGCAAAGGATGATTTGAGTTGATGGAGAGTGCTTTGGCTTGTGCCTGAGGGCAACATTAAATCATGAGCCATGTTGTCCAGGGCCATGTTGTCCAGGGCCATGTTGTCCAGGGCCATGTTGTCCAGGGTGGGAACAAAAGTATAGCACAGCAAAGAAACACCAGAAAGATGCTGATAGTTGTGCCTTCTGCATATGTTCCCCCTCGGGAACAGGAATACTGATTCATGTCAGCATGATATCCCTTGCTGTTGCTCAGCGTGTGTAATGTATGTATGGTCTTAGTGTGTGCATATGTTGAGCTGCACACAAGCCAATTCTATGAAAATGCACACTGTTTTAGTTTGTGCAATAAAGATAAGGACCAAGGGGCTGGAACGGTAACAGTGTACCCCATCGTCTTGCCAATGATTCATACATTTCTCAATATAGATCTGATAGATAAGGTCTCTTGCCATTGCACAACAGTAATCCTAAAAATGAGTTATCCATTCATGTGATGAATAAATCCATGGCAGTATGCCACCTTGAGAAATGTTGTCATCATATTCAAACAAACACATAGTAGATATCCAAACAAAAACAAACAAAGAATTAATAAATCTAAAGTACTTCAATATATTACCATTGACGTCAGAACTCAGTCCAACAGAACATTGGCAAATGTTCTACATCCATTTCCCCATCCTACACGTCCCACTGCAGAGCCCCAGTGTGGAGATGAAAGTCAATCCAGGGTTATTTACATTCAGCTGATCAAGTAGGACTCCAGATCTGGGCTTCCTGAATCAATAGGCAGTAGGCTTATGGTCCTTAGTGACAGATACACACTCACTGTTCTTCAGAGGAGCTCAGACCACAGCACACAGGAGTACCATGGAGTTTAGCCACAGTTATGTACACAAGAGCACATGGGCCATCTGGGAGAGATGCAAGTATTGAGAGAGAAGCCAAAGTGAACTTGATAATTACAAAGTTGCATCAACAAAGGGGACAGAGGCAATGGCACGGACTGGCATCAACATCTAGAGATCTATATTATGCTAATTGGGCAATGACCATCTATGGTGGGTTCAAATGAATTCCAGCCTGCATGTGGTTGTTACTGTCCAGAGAAATGTACTGATGAGGATTAGGGCTAGTTTTCCTAGTGATTTTCATGGTATTTCTCCATTATGAGAAAACATTTGCAATCTTTATACTGAATGCAACCTGTTTTTAAGTGTTATTCTTAGTGTATGTAAAAATATGGGCAGACAAAATAATAGGATTTCAGTGATTCAGGTTACCTGTTTGCATCATATCTGATGCACCTAAACTACGTCAGCAGAATTTTTTTATCAGAAGAAGTTCATGGAACTATGTGCAAGACTTCTTACCCATGATTTATACAATCAACAAGTCGAAGTGTCAACAGAGAGAACAAAATAGTTCCTAGAGGGAAAAAATTGTTACAGTACATATTAATCATGGAGGGATGTGCATGTAAAGCTGCTTACCATAAGTCAGCAGCATCTCATCCAAACAAGTCAATGTGAATACAAGGCCATGATCCCACTCTCTGGTCTTCTCTCATTAATGTCAGTGTACTCCTGTGACATTTGCACTCTTCAAACAATATAAATCATATACATTCCACCGTATTTCGTTTCTTCAGCAGACAGCGCAGTGTGGTCTTTCACCCTTGAAAGACCTCCCTTGAATAAGATTTTTTTTAAAGACCTAAAATATCATACAGCCTTGTGATACAAACACCATGAAGAGCACCATTTAAAATGTTTCTCATTAATTCAGTTAAGAGTTGTCACTGGCTAAGGCTCCAGATAGGGATTGATCTTTTTCTCAACCTGACCGAAGGTATGATTTATATGGAGGTAATGGGCGTAACAGTTGAAAAAGATCTGATTTATCTGATGTAGATCTTCATCATTAATTATCATGTATACACTTCTGTATAATTTTATTTGAATGCTCTGCCATAATGACAGCTTAAGGTTATTATATACCCGAGATTGACATAAATACATGTTATGTCACATCGCTAAATCTGTAATAAATCACTAAGCTTTAAAACGCTGTACGTAACGTAATAGTGTGAGTAATGTTATAAAATGTCAGGTTTGCTTGTACAGTACCAGTCAAAAGTTTGGACACATCTACTCATTCAAGGGTTTCTCTATATTCTTACTATTTTCTACATAGTAGAATAATAGTGAATACATCTAAACTATGAAATAACACATATGGAATCATGCAAGGAGCTGCCAGTCTGCAAGGAGCTGCCAGAGCTGCCAGTCTGCATGGAGCTGCCAGAGCCGCCAGTCTGCAAGAAGCCGCCAGAGCCGCCGGTCAGCATGGAGCAGCCAGAGCCGCCGGTCAGCATGGAGCAGCCAGAGCCGCCGGTCAGCATGGAGCAGCCAGAGCCGCCGGTCAGCATGGAGCAGCCAGAGCCGCCGGTCAGCATGGAGCAGCCAGAGCCGCCGGTCTGCATGGAGCAGCCAGAGCCGCCGGTCTGCATGGAGCAGCCAGAGCCGTCGGTCTGCATGGAGCAGCCAGAGCCGTCGGTCTGCATGGAGCAGCCAGAGCCGCCAGTATGCATGGAGCAGCCAGAGCTGCCAGTCTGCAAGGAGCTGCCAGTCTGCAAGGAGCTGCAAGTCTGCAAGGAGCTGCCAGAGCTGTTAGTCTGCAAGAAGCCGCCAGAGCTGCCAGTCTGCATGGAGCAGCCAGAGCCGTCAGTCAGTATGGAGCAGCCAGAGCCGCCAGTCAGCATGGAGCAGCCAGAGCTGCCAGTCAGCATGGAGCAGCCAGATCCGTCAGTCTGCCAGGATCCGCCAGTCAGCCAGACTCCGCCAGTCAGCCAGACTCTTCCAGATCCGCCAGTCAGCCAGACTCTTCCAGATCCGCCAGTCAGCCAGACTCTTCCAGATCCGCCAGTCAGCCAGGATCCGCCAGTCAGCCAGACTCTTACAGATCCGCCAGTCAGCCAGACTCTTACAGATCCGCCAGTCAGCCAGACTCTTACAGATCCGCCAGTCAGCCAGACTCTTACAGATCCGCCAGTCAGCCAGACTCTTACAGATCCGCCAGTCAGCCAGACTCTTACAGATCCGCCAGTCAGACAGACTCTTACAGATCCGCCAGTCAGACAGACTCTTACAGATCCGCCAGTCAGACAGACTCTTACAGATCCGCCAGTCAGACAGACTCTTACAGATCCGCCAGTCAGACAGACTCTTCCAGATCCGCCAGTCAGCCAGACTCTTCCAGATCCAAGTCACCAGCCTACAGAGCAGTTCCTCTCAGATGCCAGTCAGCCCTCTCAGTGCCGAGCTTCCCCCAGTGCCGAGCTTCCCCTCAGTCCCGAGCTTCCCCTCAGTCCCGAGCTTCCCCTCAGTCCCGAGCTTCCCTCAGTCCCGAGCTGCCCCTCAGTCCCGAGCTGCCCCTCAGTCCCGAGCTGCCCCTCAGTCCCGAGCTGCCCCTCAGTCCCGAGCTGCCCCTCAGTCCCGAGCTGCCCCTCAGTCCCGAGCTGCCCCTCAGTCCCGAGCTGCCCCTCAGTCCCGAGCTGCCCCTCAGTCCCGAGCTGCCCCTCAGTCCCGAGCTGCCCCCTGGGGGGGGGTTCTATCACGCCCTGGTCGAAGTATTTTGTGTTTGTCTTGATTTATTTGGTCAGGCCAGGGTGTGGCATGGGTTTTTGTGTGTGGTGTGTTTTGTATTGGGATTGTAGCTTAGTGGGGTGTTCTAGATAAGTCTATGGCTGTCTGAAGTGGTTCTCAATCAGAGGCAGGTGTTTATCGTTGTCTCTGATTGGGAACCATATTTAGGCAGCCATATTCTTTGAGTGTTTCGTGGGTGATTGTCCTTAGTGTCCTTTTGTTCCTTGTTCTGTGTTAGTTTACACAAGTATAGGCTGTTTCGGTTTTTGTTACGTTTATTGTTTTGTATGGTTTGTGTTTATTCGTTCATTAAGTATGTATGAAAATTACCACGCCGCATTTTGGTCCGATCCTTGCTACACCTCTTGCAATAATATTAATTTTTACCAAATAGTAAATCTCCTGTATACCACCCCTACCTTTTCAAAACAACTTTTTGGCTCATTAAGGAAAGAAATTCCACAAATTAACAAGGCACACCTGTTAATTGAAATACATTCCAGGTGACTACCTCATGAAGCTGGTTGAGAGAATGCCAAGTGTGTTCCGAGGCAAAGGGTGGCCACTTTGAAGAATATAAAATATATTTTGATTTGTTTAACACTTTTTTGATTACTACATGATTCCATATGTGTTATTTTATAGTTTCGATGTGTTCACTATCATTCTACAATGTAGAAAACAGTAAAAATAAAGAAAAACCCTTGAATGAGTAGATGTGTCTTTTGACTGGTACTGTATATGACTACCTTTTCTGTGCAGGCATCGTGTTGGAATAGTAAAATAAAGTTTTACCTAAATTTCTTTCCACATAATTGAAAGACTCATGTGGTTTGATATGTTTAGACCCCCCCCCCCCCTCCCTTCAGTTGACAGGCTCCGACAATACCAGTGATGGGCAGTAAGACTTAGAGAGACACAGCAGAGCAAAATGGATACAGAGGAGAAGCAGACTGACGCCTTGGAGAGCCTTAGAAGTCATAGAAAAATCAACTGAGGGCCGAGGTGCCAGTATCAGGGTAGAAGGGGGCAGAGAGCATGTGACCATAGTTGATCAACTCTGGGAGGGATTCACCTGCATGCATCCCCAAAACAGGAGGAAGAGGACGAAGGCTCCAGCATCATGCTGAACAGGCAGATGGATGCACAGCCAGGCAGAGGGACATGATCCGAACGGAGAGAGAAAACAATCCAAAGGTTTCAGTTTCTGGTCTGTGTGTGAACACTGTACGAATGAAAAAGGAATGATAACAACACTAATATTAATGACCATGGTTCTTGGTCCAGAGCAGTGATATGCACCCTCTCTCTCGCTCTCTCTGCTGGACAGATGTGGTCAGGCCGTGGTCCCCACTGCTGGCAGTGATTCTGAAGGGGTGTTGGCAAGGGAGGTGGGAGAGTCACATGATGGGACGGGCGGCATGGGGCAGATGGCCTTGTGACTGTAGTACTCCACCACTTGGTTGGGCACTTCCGCCAGGACACATTTGGCTAAGGCAGCGGGCGAGGCCTGTGAAAAATAGAACACAGCTGTAGTCTGGACAGTTCTGGCACAAGACCCCAAACGGTTAAAGCAATAATTTTCAGTGGCACCTAAATCCAATGAAACTCTGGGCAAATTGTGTTTTAACCTAACAAAAGGAAGAATGGAAAGAGTGATTTGTGTTTTCCGTTGTTTGGGCAGAGGTCAAAATGAAAGAGAGCTTTGGGGAGCATACAGACAAATCGCATCAAGCTTTTGGAGGCATTTTTGCATTTTTCATCATTACTTTTCGAAATTAATGGATTTTCTTTCCTGGTGAGAACATTTATTTTTCTTAGGAGGGTTTTCTGAAGCTCCTCCATCTGTAGCACTGGCATGGCCAGCAAATGAGAGGCTGCCTGGCTGTTAGCATGTCTTCAAAGCCCCATTGGAGGGTAATGCTATTACCCCCTCCCCCTTTGGAGGTCACACTGGGAGACTTAATGGCCACCAGCATCGCTATTATAAAAAGTAGTGCAGTTTCTGAGACCTTTTGAGACCCACACCTCTGTTCTTTTGGCTTGGTTAGAATATGACTGTGGCCTAGCAGAGTAGAGGGAGGTAGGGAAGTTGGAGGGATGGAGGTATAGACAACGGAAGGGAAGGAGGGCAATACTGACCGTTTTGAAGTCTCTGAAGGGCACAAACTGCACAATGTCTCGGAGGACGGGCTCTCCTTTGGGTGAGCGCAGCACCCCGTCATCCCCGTCCAGGATCTGCATGTCTGTGAAGTCTGCATTGCCCACGCCAACGATGATGATGGACAGGGGCTGGTAGGAGGCACGCACGATGGCCTCGCGTGTGTCTGCCATGTCTGTCACCACGCCGTCCGTGAGGATCAGCAGGATGTGGTAACACTGGAGGAGAGAGGAAAGAGGAGAGGGTTGCGGTTGCGTGTTGACCTTTTGTCACCACACTCTTCAGTGCCCTTGGCTTGTCTGTGTGTAACACGTCATCCTCTGAAATCTGACTGCTCCCACTGAGAAACACTGAGAAAAGTAATAATGTATTAATCTCTAGTCCCATCAACACCTCTCTCTTTCCCTGCAGGATATCAATATGAATGAGAAAATCCTCAACATCTACGTGTATCCTACATTTGCCAATGGATCTTACATATGAGGTCGATGAGTGTATCCCCTTGTATTCTCCTCTCAGATGTCCCATGAGTCCCTAGGGATTCAAGTGCATCGGCTGCAGTTTTAACTCATGTCCTGAATTCTCTTTGCATTGATCCTTTGGTCTCATTTACTGATCAGAAGAAGGGATGATTGAATAATAAATGAAGATCAGTACAAGGACAAAGCAGAAGAAATAGCCCAAATGATGGAAAAGTGTTTCAAATGTAATGGGAATAGCCTGAGGGCAAACTAATGTAGGAACACATTGATATTAAAGGCCTTGGGCATTCTTGTTATCTCAATCCGTGCCGCGTTTCATTGAGAGGTTTTAAAAGGTTCTTATGCAGAACCTCAATAAATTATAACAGATTTATATAATGGGTTGGTCTAATCCTGGAAGCTGATTGGTTAAAACCGTGTTCCAGACAGTGTCTATTCCACAATTTAGCACCGGCTAAGGCTATGAAATGCCTATTTACTGTTCCATCTCACTGCGCAACCCACTGTCTCATCAGCCCAACCAGACAATTTATAGACTTGATCTCCCATTTCTTTTAGACTAGTATTTGGTTTTCAACAGCAGAGATTTGTATAAACCTTGCTGTCAGTCTCTTTGATATTTGTAACATTGTTTCAATATTGAAATTCGATCTCCAGCTGTTCGATTGTAATCAACGTGTCGGGACTTGGGAGTCAGGATGAGAGAGACAGGCAGCTTTTCTCAGCCAGTTGAAATCATACATCAGCATAGTTTTTATGGATATATACAAACAAATGTCCATAGAAAAACAGGTCAAACTAAACAAAGTGCAGCTAGTTTGCGGTCTTTCCAGCTTCAGTTTGAAGTAATTGTTTTAGCTGTGTCATTGGCTAGCTCCTCCAAACAGTTTACTGGTGAGAGAGCAAATATTCTAAACCAGGCGAAATAGCTCATCATTAGCTCATTGTTATGGATGTATCCAAATAACTGTCATTAGAAAACAGTTTAAACAAACACAAATGCGGCTACTTTTCTGTTATTCTGGCTGCACTGTTTGATGCGACTGTGTTAGCCCAAGTTGGCTAGCTAAAGATAAGGGTATAGGAACGTTGCCAGCCAGCATGACAACGGAACATTTAGAACAAAGGTCCATAGATATAGAATAAAAAGACTTAACTGGGTCGTGTCTCCAGCAAACCAGCCAGCCGGCTTGGGCAGCAATCCTAGATTTGACGATTTGGACAATATCTTGTGGAAATAGTATGAATAAATGTATCTAAATAACGTTTTTAATGGAAATATGTCAATCATTATTTTATTTAGTTGGTATCCCGTTGTATAAAAGTGATAATTCCCTCAAATACGGTGTTTGGAGGATATATTGGCATGGTTTGCCGGCCTGAAACTAACAACAACTGTGCCAATTTCCTCCAAACACCAGCTTCTAGAGACATAATCACTTAATTAGACAAAAACATTTAATAGTGAATGACATCAATATTATGTTTTTCATTTCAACACTCAATCATACACCTACATGGTCTGTCTTGGCTGACTGGTATTAATTGGGTAAAAGCTGAGCCTGAGACAGCTCATCCATGGAGGCTCAATGGGTGGGATATCAGTTATGGATATTTGTATTTTTCTCCATATCATGCAGGCCTGTACTGTACATCACTCCATTACAGCAGTAAAGGGACACTTACTGAGGCATCTTTGATGGTCTCCTCTCCTGCTGACAGCTTGGCTATCCTGCTGATGATGGGAGAGACATTGGTGGGGCCATACAGCTGGATCTTAGGCAAGGCAGTTCTGGTAGGCCTCCACCACTCCCTGAATCTCTGAACACACACACACACACACACACGTTCTACTGTGGGTACACGCCTTGAAGTAGCACATTGAGGGACGGAGGGAGGAAGGGAGAGAGACAGGTGGGCTGGAGTAAAATAACTAAGGATCAAAGTATTACTGGAAATGTGAATTTGTAGGGCTCTGTGTCCATTAAAGATGGGTTCTGAGAGCGGGAAAAGCACTCAAGCTCCACATGTTATCTTCTATGCCAATTTTTCATTGTAAAATGTCAGCGGTAGAGATTGATGGAGGGTTGGGCAGAGCTGCTGAGATGTTCAGAAGTATAAGGTACCCAGAGGAGGCTTCATCTCTCTTACCTTCACATTCATCGTCCTCTGGGTTGAAATTGATGGCAAAGTCATGGGACACCTGTTTGTTGGGAAATTAAAAAAAGTCAGACACGGTTGTACTGGAAATTAGCGTAGACACAAAATCCCTATGCCTCAATTTAAATACAAATGAGGTCTTCAAGGACACTCATTTATTTCAGTCCACATTGTACAATCTTTTGAATGTCTGAAGTAGCTTTGGAATAAATGAAAATATAGAACCATAAGTCCACATAAAGCTTACTTTGAGTATGAGAATGATCATGTTCCTTATATTAAGTGGTCCAGGTATCTTATTGAACAAAGCCACGGCCTCACAGCCTTTTGAAAGCGTTTACTATTTTGGGTAAATACAACAGCTTTGGGCTCTTGAACTATTGCTGAATTTACCGATTTGGTTTTGTAGCATTTTAGTAGCCTGGGGTACAGAAAGAGTTCAGATGTGGCATTTTTCTATCCAATCAAAACAACAGTCTTTTAGGTCCAGTGTATGTACCTTTGACAAGACAGATGCCATTAAGCCATAATTACAGAACTTACAGTAGTCAAGTCTATTTAAAAGCCAATGCACAGAACAGAAGCAGATCCTGATAGCCTTCTTTTCTCTGTCTGTTGACCTGCCAGTAATTCAGTGTGCCTGTAATGTGACTCTCTATCTCTGGAAGCAGTCTGTGTCTGAAAGCGAGCGGTGTGTGTGTGCTTCAAACCCTCTCCCCAGGGTGCTGGTTAAAACAGCAGCGGAGTTGCTGTTCTCCATGGCAAATCTGCTAAAACAACGCCCCTCTCTCACTCCTGAAACCTTCTGACAAGTGGCCATCAACACCAAGGAGCCTTGCGCCACACTGCCTGCTTGCCATTCTTTTAATTTCCTCAGAGCATGTTATTTTCTCAGGGACAGGTATTTCCAGAGAAGGGGCTTGTGAATAAAAATAAACTCAATTATGAATTTGAAATGTGAGACATTGACGAATGGTGTCAGGAAATAGGGCAATCAGCCATTCAATATAGACTTACAGCATGGGAAAATACCAAGAGGAGAGATGGAAAATAAGCAGTGGGGGAAAGATTATAACAACTAAACAAGATAATACTCACCTCGTAATTGGGCGGAATTCTGGCACCAAATCCCAAGGCGGAAAATCTTTTGTCACTAAAATGTAAAGTAGAGTAAATCAATCATACAATAATACTGTTGTCACTGTTACAATAGAGAACACACTGTCACTGATAAAATCACTGTTACAACAGAGAACACACTGTCACTGATAAAATGGAAGATTATTACATTACTGTAATTTATCTCTTCCACACAGGACAAAATACACTGCAAATCCCTCCTTTTAAGTCTTGTTTACAATTCAATCAGTTAGGACACTCAAATGACAATTTAAGAATTGCGTCTGTGTTCCAGCTGTCAGTTTGCACCTATGGGGTGAGATTATGTTACTCTCCGCCACCAAGTGGTAATTGTGCCGTCGCAATTGCTGTATTCCCCACATCATTATCGGTATCATTCTAATATGATGAGCTGATGTAGCTGATGCTCTGCCATATTGAATGCATTACTCTTTGTCAGGAGGGCAGGAGAGCACTGCACTAGAGGAATGAAGGCATTAACTGTGAGGGAGAATGAGAGTGTAAGACACAGTAGGACAGAAGCAATGCCTGCTGGGAAATACCACTAGACATACAGTAGATCTGATCACATGGTATGCTGTGGGGCTCACTGAGCAGTATGCGAGCCGAGACAAGAGACAAAACAGGAGTCCTCATAATGCAACGGCAAAAAGAGAGAGGGTTTAAGAAATGATTCAAATGTGAGATGGAATGATTAGTGAGACACACACATTCCCTCAGAACGAGGGCTGTATCTACCACTCTCCAATCCATGGCACTGTGAACATGTGTGCTGGGCTGTGTTAGCTTCTTTTCCATCACATTAGTAATACTGCCTAAATGCATGATTTTGTCTCTGCTATCAGGACATTTTTCATGCAGAAAAAAAGTGGATTCTCGAGCACCGTGGCAATCTGAATGAACATCTCTGTAATAACATCTTGGTTTCATCCATCAGCATTTGAATGGAGCTGTTTTAATTTATTTACTGGAGCAGGAAGGGGCGAGAGTGATGACATGGGCTGGGAACACTAAAGCAGGAAGTAATAAGCATTCAATTGAAGATTTGCCTGTAAGCCCACATTAGAGACAACTAACGCTTTCCCTTTACTCTGAACTTTAATTCGCTGGCTGATTGATACGTTCTCCAGCACATTAAAGGCAAAGTAATGGAAAAACAGATGATAAAACCCTTCTGGTCTCATCATCTACCCTTGGGAATTAAGAATGATCATCTCTGTGCTAAACATAGTAATTGTCACGTCCTGACCTTAGTTCCTTTCTTATGTCTCTATTTTAGTTTGGTCAGGGCGTGAGTTGGGGTGGGCATTCTATGTTTTCTATCTCTATGTGTATGGCGTGGTATGGTTCCCAATCAGAGGCAGCTGGTAATCGTTGTCTCTGATTGAGAACCATACTTAGGCAGCCTGTTTTCCCATTTTGAGTTGTGGGTGAGTATACAGGGAGGAGGTAAGGGCCCTCGGCGTGGTGTCAGGAAAACAACATCATCAAAACAAAGGAGATGATCATGGACTACAGGAAACAGCAGAGGGAGCACCCCCTATCCACATTGTAGGGACAGCAGTGGAGAAGGTGTAAAGTTTTTAAAGTTCCTCGGCGTGCACATCACAGACAAACTGAAGTGGTCCACCCACACAGACAGTGTGGCGAAGAAGACGCAACAACGCCTCTTCAACCTCAGGAGGCTGAAGAGATGTGGCTTGTCACCCAAAACCCTGACAAACTTTTACAGATGCACAATCGAGAGCATCCTGTCGGGCTGTATCACAGCCTGGTACGGCAAACTGCTCTGCCCTCAACCACAAGGCTCTCCAGAGGGTGGTGCGGTCTGCACAACGCATCACCGGGGGCAAACTACCTGCCCTCCATGACCCGATGTCACAGAAAAGCCAAAAAGATCATCAAGGATATCAACCACCCGAGCCACTTCCTGTTCCCACCACTACCATCCAGAAGGTGAGGTCAGTACAGGTGCATCAAAGCTGAGACCGAGAGAATGAAAAACAGCTTCTATCTCAAGACAATCAGAACACTAAACAGCAATCACTAACTCAGAGAGGCTGCTGCCAACATTGAGACCCAATCACTGGCCACTTTAATAAATGGATCACTAGTCACATTAAACAATGCCACATTAATAATGTTAACATATCTTACATTACTCATATCATATGTATATACTGTATTTTATACCACCTATTGCACCTGGCCTATGCTGCTCGGCTATCGCTCATCTATACATTTACATATTCTCATTCACCCCTTTAGATTTGTGTGTATTAGGTCATTGTTGGGAAACTGTTAGATATTGCTGCACTATCGGATCTAAAAGGACAAGCATTTCACTACACTCGCATTAATATCTGCTAACAATGTGTATGTGACAAATACAATTTGATTTTGACACAGACTCCGTTCTGTCCACGAGAGGAAGATGCTCAGACATCCCTCTAAGCACAGAATCTCAAGGCCCCATCTCTCTATCAACCCAGGGAAAAGAGAGCTGGTAAAACAGCTAGGATCAATTAAGGAAAGCAGCAGACGTGATTTCTCTCTCTGCCCCCAGTTGAGTTATTGAAATGCTCTCTTTGTTCCCTCCATCAACACTTTGGTCCTTAATCTCCTTAATCCTCAACTCCTTAATCCTCAGATGAAGAAAGAGGGGAAAGTGGACCTTCTCTCTCCCACCACCCTCCATCGGGAGATTTAAGCAGATTCTGTAAATGGCTAATCCTGCTTTAAATGAATCCCACAGGACAGCGCTATCCAGGAGAAAGGACAGGAATAACCTGCAGGAGCTATGGAGGTGTACGAAATTGGTTGCAACACAACGCGCCAAAAACACATTTTCTCTGACAGCAAATCATGACAAATGAGTGACTAAACTGCATGCAGGGTCAGGTTGGGCGGGAAGTTTTGTTAATTATTGTATGTAATGCAAGGGAGATCCATCACAATGGTCGAATGAGAAATGAGCCTACAACATTCTCTGCTCGGCAGTGGCAAAGCCCGTTTCAAGTTCTATAATACAATTCAAACCACTCATGTCTGATATCTCTGCCTTGAATAGCCATCTTTGACATACTGCTGTTCTTCTTTCTATTCCATCTAGTCCGCTGTGTTTTGTCCAAACAGAAACTCATTACAATGACGGCGAGATGGACCTGAAACAGCTTCTCAAAAGTTGCCTCAGCAATTTTATCTTACTTTTCTCCTCTGACACATGTTCCATAGCTCCTGAAGTATCAAGAGAAGAGGCTGTACAAATACTTCCACTGGAGCTACTGCTACTTAGTTATGGTGCTTGGCACTTCTCTATTCTATCCGTCAGTGTAATACTTTGTGGGAATAGAACCTGGTGTTTGAGAAAATGTAGAGGTGCCACAAGTACCGAGCACAGACAGAGAGTGAAAGAAACTGGCTTTCAAGTCTGACTATGGTTTTCTCAGATAAAGTAGACATTCTCTGGGAAGTGGCCTTTCTGTGTAGTGGTATACAAATTCTCTTTATACATATTCTCTTTGATTGTGCTCAACGTTTTAGGATCCTTATGCCTTTTTCCAATTGAGCCTGGATTAAACATTACAACCTACAGGTTGGTTCAGTGTGTGTGGAGTAATGGTCTGCCTCAAGTGTTTTCTTAAGCAGCACATGTCTGTACTAGGTGTCTTTCCTCAAGTGTTTTCTTAAGCAGCACGTGCCTGTGCTAGGTGTCTTTCCTCAAATGTTTTCTTAAGCAACACGTGTCTGCATTAAGTGATACGTTCCAAGTAGAGACTGCTATGCTCTGGAGGATTACCACCCCGGGAGACAGCTATATTTCAACATGACACCAGTAAGGAGAGTGGGAGAGCCAGATGTGATGTTGTTCCCAGGCCTGTTAATGAGGACGGCACAAACATGTGGGCTCCGTGGTGGCACCTCTTTCTCACTTCCACGTGACATGGTGTGAGAGCGGATCTTGCAGGCGGGTGTCTTCACTGAGCCCCGTTCCCCTCTCAGTAGGAGAACCAGCCACTTCCCACACAGAGCAAAAGGTGCCCGGCTCCTAATCCAGCTCCTACTCTGTAAATGTGATCACACATCACCTGATGTTCCCCACAAGAGGCCTGCATGCCCACGTTGTGCACCTGAATAACAGCCTGACGTGGGAGGAGATAACCCACAATATGTAACGTAGGCGCAACACTTAAAGGCATGTTTGTGACACCCAACACCAAACTGAGTTAGCTACCTACACATCTATTTTCCAGGTAGCTAGAGTCGGTGTCTCTCCAACAGGTCTTCTGCTGTTCTAGAGTTCTCTTCTATCATTTGTTACTAATTAACCCGTGTCTGACAAGACTGCCCCCGATAACTCTGGTGTATATGGAATAAATATTGAATTAGTCATTTAGAAAATAGAAATGTAACAATAATCCCAGTCAATTACATATCCTTAACAAAGACTGTATACAGAGAGTAATGTGACCACACACACAAATTATAATATCCCCAGCCATTGAAACCATTACCTCCCCAAACCCTTGAGAGCCCTGTGCATCCTTCTGCCATCTCTCCGTGTCTCTGCTGCTGCCTCTCCTCTGCCCATCCTGCTGCTGTCCCTCCCTGACTCTGCTAATCCTGCTGTGCCACTACACCAGGATGGGTGTCCTATCCTCTGCACCCGCCGCCACGGATGGAACAAGACCTGCTGTCTCCTGCACTTGGAACCATCTCACTTTGTGCACATTCCAACAACGGCAGCAGAAAAGGCAGCGGCAGCAGTAACTAACCAGCCTCAACTCAAACGCTCATTCTGCCTCCAAGCAACTTCCTCTGAGATTTCCCCAGGGCCTCCTCATGCATTGCCAATGTCTGTGTAAAGCAATTTGTTTGCTCTAATTTCCTCCTAGTAAGGTGGAAATATAAGGACTTAATGAAAGTGATGGCAGTGGGCATGAGAATTGCTGGTGGACCTTAGTAATTTCAGCGCATTAATTAAATTGTTTTTTGTTGTTGCAGTTTCGTATTATCTGGCAGAAGTCTTAGATTACATGGAGGAAATGTATGACATCAAGTGGCTGACTGTGTTAGATTCTATCTGCGTAGCGGTTGCTTTGGTGGTGTCAAATCCACAAGCGGTTCCTTGCTTTACCTTATTTCAGACACTGCCATTGGATGCAGCAAAACCCGACTTTATATCCGACAAATCCCATGCAGCCGTGTAAGAAGTTCATGCAGTCGCATTACAATTTCAGACACTCGAACGTGTGATGTTATGTTGTCTACACCTCGATTAGACTGATAGCCTATCCCCATCCAAATTAACATGAAAACATGCACACTTTCTATCGCAGTTTTGCACTAACGCGGTAGGCATAATAGGAAGGGAGTGATTTTTAAACACACAAGAACAGCCACTCACCGATTTGCAGACTCATAACGCAGTCACACCTTCAACACTGCCCAAACAACGTGAGTTATCACTGGATCTGATTGAATCGAGGCCTTATCATTGTTTCACTCTGTCACTCATTTTCCAACTCATGCTTCAGTGAGTAGTTGAAAGAATCCTCAGAATTCTATTCTATTTCAGCATTCCACGATTTCCATTATCTCCTCATAGCTGGGAATTAGATGAAGTAGAACCACTGGCTCGGTTTATTATGAGACATCTACCGAATGGAATGTAAAAAGTTAAATTTCCCATTGATAGACGTACTGAGAGCAGCCCCACAGATAGAGATCAGGATTAGAGGCTGGGCAGAGAGGCGTGGTGCTGACTAACCTGTCATAATCCTGACAGATCTCCCCCACTGCTATCAAAGCCTTCAGATACTCGTTGGGCTGGTACGGGTTGATGTAGTGTAGGGAGCAGCTGTTCCGTGGGTCTCCGTTGGAGGCTGTGAAGTCAATGGCCACCTAGAGCAATGACAGATTCATAGAAGACTGTAAACAAACCAAACACCATAAAACACTAGACCTAGAGTCTACCTGTCAATGAAGGTTGTGTTGAAGCAGGCTATTCTGTACAGTGCTCTGTTAAACTGGTGCTCCTATAGAGAACGATTATGACGAATCAACTGACTTCCATTGTGTAAGTGTCTGGAGCCTGCTTCTTTGAGTGACTTGACCTTTCAACCCGGGAGCAGCCTCATAGCCTTAAATACTGTAATATCATCGCAATCATGTCCTCAAGCATAACTGCTTACGCTAATGAATCTGTATAATATATGGTGAAAAAATATCTAAATTATGTAAATGAACATTGCTGAAGCCGTCTGTTAAATTTCAATTTTTTATGTCCAGTCATTGCGCAGATGTTCTCAGCGCAATTTATACGACCAACATATGTGCAGGATGCGTTGAGGGCATGTAAGAAGGAGCAGCCAAGGACAGAGATATTTCACTTCTTTGACGTCAGCAGTGCTAAAGATATGAGCACAGGGAGAACTGCAGAGCTTCTCAACAAGGGAAATGATCATACTAATATTCTGCAGGTATTTTAGTTTGAATCATTAGTGCATTTTATCAAAGGACTTCTACAGTGTTCTTCATCTGTGGAAAGTGATACCTAAGGCTGTCTATGCAACAATGAAGCACTGCTCCTAACATAGCAGTTCCCCCTAAATGAATATTCATTATTGCCTCAGTTATCCTTCTAAGGAGCTAGTCTTCAGTTAGAAAAGCATCTGGACACACCGGAAAATGTCAGTCAGCAAGGTAATGTTCCATTAGTTAAAAAAGCAGAATGTAATGTTTCACACTTTAGAGAATGTAGCATTTAATCAAAACACTGGCCTTGATGGTGGAACACTTAGTGGTAGCATGATGGAACACTTAGCCTGGAAATGGAACACTGGTTTAAATTTCACAGGCAGGTTAGAATACTAGGCTTATTGTCTATTCCAATACCTTAACAAAGGCAAGCAACCATTAATATGTGTAGAATGTATAGGCAGTCAGTGGATTGTACAACTTTGAAGGTTAGCATAGCATTGTACCATGCTGCTAAGTGATGATAATATGCTAGTGCACGCATTGGCTACTCAACTTACTGTAAAGTGGATTTGGCATCCTCCCATGATGTAGTCCAGGAAGGAATACACTCTGTGAAGCTGCAGAACAGAGAAGAAGCTTTTAAACTAAACCCCAGAGGGTGGGGAGTTCGGACTTGGTGGAGTACTCAATGTTTTTAGATGGATTCCAGTTTTAACCAATGGCTGGTCCATTTACAAAAGAACAAGTATGTATTTTAAAACTATTATTCAACCACATCTCAGTAGCTATGCACTGTTTAGAAAACAAGTATTATGTAGTAAGCATATGAACATGGAGAATGGTGATGATTTCATTTAGTCTGAGGGCAGCAGCTCTGGGATGTGCAGTGTGTTCTCTTCATGCCAGTTAGAGATCACACACCCAGTGGGGGCGGCAGAGGATTCAAACTGAGACACAGCAGCAATCACATGAGCTGGGGCGCAGTACACTAATGAATCCAAAATTAAATAATCAAAATGATAGGCCTGAGACACACCAACAGCTATACCAATTTAAAAAAAACATTTTTAAAAGACCTGCGAACTAAAAACATAGGGGGAAAGCACGGTGACAGCCACCCACAGATGTAGTCATTTACAGAAATGGGTAGCGGGGGTGGACAGTAAACTGAGGATGATCGCATTTCTAAAATGAGCAATATTCATTAATTAGCACTATGTGTACATGTTGTGAGAGAGTACAACCGAATAGCACAGAGACGGGGATGATTCTCGATGTATTCGATAGTGGAGAGTTGCTGAGCAGGAGCTGTAACGGTTGGCTCTAACCTTGAGATCACTGAGGATGACCACCCCAGAGTTCTTGTAGTTCTTTTTCTTCAGTTTGTACTTTGGATTCATGCAATCCCATGTGACCTTTAACACAAGAGGTAGACAATACATATAGAAACATAGTAATGAGTTATGACTTCTGCGGTATGACTTGCAGAACATAGAACCCCAGCGTGACATTTCTTTCATCCATTTCTGTCTGTCACAAGTGGGACATCAGTGACACACATCAAACTTTCAACAGTGACTGACAGCACTTTCTCTCCGTTCGACTGACCTTGCTTCCACCGCCAATTTTCTGCATTTCTCTGAAGGTGGCATAAAACTCTCCGATGAAGTCGTGTTTTCCCCTGGAGTCGTAATCCCAGACTAGACACTGTGACACAACCAGACAGTGGCAGACAGAACCCTCTGATATTGACTGTTCATTCACCAGTAAGTTACTTCATTCACCAGTTCCATTCATTCATTCATTCATCAATAAATACCACAGCAGCAATGTTAAACCATCACACCATGACTTCCTGTGTTTCTTACCTTGAGCTTCCTGTCCTCATCACAGCTACACAGAGAGATGAGAGACACTTTAAAGGGCTCCCACACGGGGTTCAGGTTGTTTTTGATTACCTGCAAGAGCACATTAGACATGAGTAACTTTCACCACACATGGAGAAGGAGAGGTTGATACAGAGAGAAGGAATGAATGTGTCTATTACCTCAGTCCTGTGAACGAGCTGTTCCGTCCCATCATCGTTGATTCGATATATTTCCAAAAAGGGGTCTGACTTACTGAAGAGATCCTGCCAAATATACAAACCAATCAAACATAATACACTAATTCTAGTTGAGCCATTAATGTACAGTCATTTATCTCAAACAATCAAATAACAAACAAGTGAAATCACACGCACACAGATGCTAGCTTGGTCCTCCTGGTGCTAAATTTGACACAGCTTATCCCCTGCCTGTGCATGTGGTGTTTTGTTCACTGCTGTGACAAATCAAATCAGGAAAAGGGCTTGAAAGAGTCATTTGACATAGAGTCTCAAGGTAAGGCTGAGAGCAACTACAGCTTGTTTGGGTCAATTGATTGTTCAGGGCTCAACAGACAGTATTTCTGTACATTGTGTAGTGTATGAGAGTGTTAGAGAAAGGAATGGAGGGAGAAAGAAAGTGTGTGAGAGTGAGCGGGGGGCACAAAACAAGATATTTAATGTCCCCATTTCTCGCTGCATTAGCCTGATACAGCTCCACAGGGACAGCCAGGGAGGAAAGAAGGAGGTAGCCCCCCCATCTCGTTGTCACGGCAACCCCTTGCCAGTGGCGTCACTGTGGACTGACGTGCATTACAAGTGCATTTGTCTGTCAACATTTAATCCCTGTCCGGCAATAACAGCTCTCACCAATTATATAATCAGCACCATTAATTAAGTTACCTTTGACCAGCACAGTCTACTGAGTTCCATAATGTTACAAGTTCCATAATGCCCTCCAGCAGTTTGTTCAGTACCTTGGATAGCGTTTCAGGCAGCATTACAGTATTAGCAATAAATGGGGGATATTTCATTGCCTGATCCATGTTGCTCATACTGTGGTTGTCACAGCAAGTCATCTACAATTATATATACACTGCTCAAAAAAATAAAGGGAACACTAAAATAACACATCTTAGATCTGAATGAATTAAATATTTTTATTAAATACTATTTTCTTTACATAGTTGAATGTGCTGACAACAACATCACACAAAAATGATCAATGGAAATCAAATTTATCAACCCATGGAGGTCTGGATTTGGAGTCACACTCAAAATTAAAGTGGAAAACCACACTACAGGCTTATCCAACTTTGATGTAATGTCCTTAAAACAAGCCAAAATGAGGCTCAGTAGTGTGTGTGGCCTCCACGTGCCTGTATTTACATTTACATTTAAGTCATTTGGCAGACGCTCTTATCCAGAGCGACTTACCTGTATGACCTCCCTACAACGCCTGGGCATGCTCCTGATGAGGTGGCGGATGGTTACCTGAGGGATCTCCTCCCAGACCTGGACTAAAGCATCCGCCAACTCCTGGACAGTCTGTGGTGCAACGTGGCGTTGGTGGATGGAGCGAGACATGATGTCCCAGATGTGCTCAATTGGATTCAGGTCTGGGGAACGGGCGGGCCAGTCCATAGCATCAATGCCTTCCTCTTGTAGGAACTGCTGACACACTCCAGCCACATGAGGTCTAACATTGTCTTGCATTAGGAGGAACCCAGGGCCAACCGCACCACCATATAGTCACATAAAGGGTCTGAGGATCTCATCTCAGTACCTAATGGCAGTCAGGCTACCTCTGGCGAGCACATGGAGGGCTGTGCGGCCCCCCAAAGAAATTCCACCCCACACCATGACTGGCCCACCACCAAACCGGTCATGCTGGAGGATGTTGCAGGCAGCAGAACGTTCTCCACGGCGTCTCCAGACTCTGTCACGTCTGTCACATGTGCTCAGTGTGAACCTGCTTTCATCTGTGAAGAGCACAGGGCGCCAGTGACAAATTTGCTAATCTTCTCTGGCCAAACGTCCTGCACGGTGTTGGGCTGTAAGCACAACCCCCACCTGTGGACATCGGGCCCTCATACCACCCTCATGGAGTCTGTTTCTAACCGTTTGAGCAGACACATGCACATTTTTGGCCTGCTGGAGGTCAATTTGCAGGGCTCTGGCAGTGCTCCTCCTGCTCCTCCTTGCACAAAGGCGGAGGTAGCAGTCCTGCTGCTGGGTTGTTGCCCTCCTACGGCCTCCTCCGTCTCCTGATGAACTGGCCTGTCTCCTGGTAGTGCCTCCATGCTCTGGACACTACGTTGACAGACACAGCAAACCTTCTTGCCACAGCTCGCAATGTGCCATCCTGGATGAGCTGCACTACCTGAGCCACTTGTGTGGGTTGTAGACTCTGTCTCATGCTACCACTAGAATGAAAGCACCGCCAGCATTCAAAAGTGACCAAAACATCAGCCAGGAAGCATAGGAACTGAGAAGTGGTCTGTAGTCACCACCTTCAGAACCACTCCTTTATTGGGGGTGTCTTGCTAATTGCCTAGAATTTCCACCTGTTGTCTATTCCATTTGCACAACAGCATGTGAAATGTATTGTCAATCAGTGTTGCTTCCTAAGTGGACAGTTTGATTTCACAGAAGTGTGATTGACTTGGAAATACATTGTGTTGTTTAAGTGTTCCCTTTATTTTTTTGAGCAGTGTATATATTTTCAAGTACTTTTAAAAACAAAAGGTTCAACATTCAAGACATTTAAATGTAAACCTTTGAAAAGGTACTTTGTCAGAGCCGTCACCCATTGTGCTGGTAAATCAACTACAATATTAAAGTGCCTCATCACAGCTGATCACCATTGTGAAAGAGGCAGTATTTATAGCCTGTGTGGTATAGATCATGTGCATAGTCTATTAGAGTAATATTTCTCAGTGTAATAGGATCCTCAAAGTCATTTGAACGGAGAGATTCCATACAAAGATAGGAGCCTGGCAATTAATCTGCCTGAGGATGTGACCATCCCCCCCCATGTCTCTCTCTCTCTCTGTTCCCACCCCCCTCTCTCCCACTTTCCATCTCCTCCTCTCTTTTTGGTTCCAAGTAGAACTGTTTCGGGTTCCATGTAGAACCTTTTACACAGAGGGTTCTACATGAAACCAAAAAGAAACTTTTGGAGCCCTTTTTCTAAGAGCGTACAGGGTTGGCTGACAGGGTTGGGCAACTGAAATGTAATAATGTCAATAAGCAAAAGAACGACCATTTTAAAGCACACCATACCACCATTGACGAGTTCCCCTGCCTCCAATGTACACTGAAGATTCCATTAGCAATATTGCTTGCGTCTAAATCACAAACAGTGCAATTTTAAATCTGTTTTTATTTCCACATGGAATTGCTCATTGTGACCCTTTTTCTATTGGATTGCTAACTCTAATAAATGCATTAAAGGAGCCTGGGCTCTGCTCTGATGAATACACACTAAGCAGAACTTTACATCCACTCCCTGTTAACTTTCTCCAACACTGCTGGAGTCAGAGGCCAATTGCACCCTTTGCTTGGTAGCATTCTGAGAGCATAGAGAGGCAGGAAGAAGATTTCTATATTTCTGCTATAATCATTGATGTCAGAGAGTTACTCCAGTCTTGTTGACTGAGATATGAACCTTCTGCCTTGAGCCTTGTGTGGGTGTGCCAGCTCTACTGTAGGTGCCTCAGTGCTCCAGCTCCCAAAATCTGTTGCCAAATATCTTTCGTAACCCTCCTAAATGCTCTACCGACAACAAACTCCCTCGTTCTGAGCTCACCATGCATTTTACATAGCTTTTCTCTGTCAAGCCATTTATTGAATAACTACTGCTGTCTGTGCTGTCTTTGCACAGAGAGCCCCATGTTGGATTGATTTCTTCATCTTGTGTTAGGGCGCAGGAATTTAGAGTTGAAAAGGACAGGTCGATCATGTCCTTTGGATATTGCAAGGCAGCCTTTCAGAGCCAGGATACTTGAAATGCATAAATTCATGAATGGCAGACAAAAATGGAATGGTACTAAAAGAGAGAGAAAAAATGTATTTTGCAGATAATCACTAAGAGTATGTTTTTGCTTGAGGCACAGAAAGTGAGAGGGCGGAAGACCCTGAGAGATATGCAGAGAAAAGGAGGAAGACCCTGAGAGATATGCTGAGTAAAGGAGGAAGAGAAAGAGAAAGGCAGAGATATTAGTTGAGAGACGAGGAGAGAGAGGATAAGTGCAGAGGCGGGTACGGCTTGTTGCTACTGTAGGAAGAACAGACACCTGCAGAGCTTCAGGGCCTGTGGTCCATTGTGGGATGCTTTGTGTGGAGGGGCTATTTGCAAACAGAGAACCACACGGTAACACCCTTTACACACACACTGACACACACCAACACAAAAACACACACACTGAACTAAGCAAACCTCACACTGATCTCACCCTCATCTTCGTTTGGCTATCTGTCAAGGGTCCATGCCACACCATTCTCACAAGGCTTGTCTCAACGGGGAACCAGCATTTACAGAAAGCCAAGTTCAATTCAGACTTAATAGAACAAATGCTGAAATGCCTTTATGTCATGTCATCCAGTAAATACAGTGTAAATCATATGGATCTTAATAAATGTTGCGTTTATAAGTGTAGAAAATCCATATCCTCTTCGTTGTATAAATCTTTGTCTGGCTAATGACTGATAATGCCAAAAAGAGATCTTGAAATCACATTCACAGGAGAGTGGTTCAACAGCCAGCAATAAGCACACATTCACCCATGAACTATATTGACATTTACACCAAGAGAAGGACGCTAATCCCTTACCTTATCATCCAGTTTCTTGGCACAGAAGAACAGTTCAACATATCCATTGTTGCCAGAAATTTCTTCAGCGTGTACCTGAAAAAAGGGTTTTAGTAAGTCACATTTTTGCCCAATGAGAATATTTTATTTTCAGCAGCAGACAGCCTGTCGTATGACATGTAGACAGGACCTTGAAGCCAATCAAAATATGTCACATAAAATGTTGAGGAGTGTTATTACTTTTAAACTTCAACAGAAAGCTCCTTCAAGCCGAGAAACAGATATGGTTCCATTACAGTAATGCAGAGCTGGCCAAACGGAGCTGGGTCCAAATTTAGTCCACAAGACCGTTTAGTTGGCCTCCAAAAGGAACACACTAATAGCAAATACGTTCATTATTCTGCATATTTAAAGGATTATTACAGACAGGCTAATAAGTTTTGCTGAAAAACACAAATGTGTGTGTGTGTGTGTGTGTGAGAGAGAGTGAGTGAGAGAGTGAGAGAGTTAAAATTGGCAGTAAAGACAGGTTTAATTCCTCAGGGCCGTGGGGTGAGACAGGGATGCAGCTTGAGCCCCACCCTATTCAACATATACAGTGCCTTGCGAAAGTATTCGGCCCCCTTGAACTTTACGACCTTTTGCCACATTTCAGGCTTCAAACATAAAGATATAAAACTGTATTTTTTGTGAGGAATCAACAACAAGTGGGACACAATCATGAAGTGGAATGACATTTATTGGATATTTCAAACTTTTTATCATCATTAGTCATTTAGGTCAACATTGGATCATTCAGAGATCCTCACTGAACTTCTGGAGAGAGTTTGCTGCACTGAAAGTAAAGGGGCTGAATAATTTTGCACGCCCAATTTTTCAGTTTTTGATTTGTTAAAAAAGTTTGAAATATCCAATAAATGTCGTTCCACTTCATGATTGTGTCGCACTTGTTGTTGATTCTTCACAAAAAATACAGTTTTATATCTCTATATTTGAAGCCTGAAATGTGGCAAAAGGTCGCAAAGTTCAAGGGGGCCAAATACTTTCGCAAGGCACTGTATATACTCAGTGAACAAAACATTAGGAACGCATTCCTAATATTGAGTTGCACCCCATTTTACCTTCAGAACAGCCTCAATTCCTCGAGACATGCACTCTACAAGGTGTCAAAAGCATTCCATAGGGATGCTGGCCCATGTTGACTCCAATGCTTCCACAGTTGTGTCAAGTTGGCTGAACCATTCTTGATTCACACAGGAAACTGTTGAGTGTGAAAATCCCTGCAGCATTGCAGTTCTTGACACACTCAAACTTCGTGCGCCTGAAACTTACTACCATATCCCTTTCAAAGGCACTTAAATATTTTGTCTTCCCATTTAACCTATGTATGGCACACACAGTCGATGTCTTAATTGTCTCAGGCTTAAAAATCCTTCTTTAGCCTCTCTCCTGCCCTTCATCTACACTGATTGGAGAGGATTTAAGAAGGGACATCAATGAGCGATCGTAGCTTCACCTGGATTCACCTGGTCAGTCTGTCATGGAAATGTTTTGTACAATCTGTGTACAGTATATCAATGAATTGGCGAGGGCAGTGGAACAGTCTACAGCATCCGGCCTCACCCTTCTGGACTCAGCAATCAAATGTCTACTGTACAGATTATGTGAGACTTGGGCCCAATGAATCTCAGTAAATAGAAAATAATGGTGTTCCAAAAAAGCTCCTGTTACCAGGACAACAAATATAAATTATATCTAGACACCGTTGCCCTAGAGCACACAAGAACTATACCTACCTCGGCCTAAACATCAACATGACAGGTGCACAAGGCAGTGAATGATCTAACAGATAAGGCAAGAATGGCCTTCTACACCATCAAAAGAAACATACAACTAGACATCCCAATTACGATCTGGCACAAAATACTTCAATCAGTTATAGAAGCCATTACTCTCTATGGTTGTGAGGTCTGGGGTCGACTCACCAAACAAGAATTCATAAAACGGGACAAACACCCAATTGAGACTCTACATACAGAATTCTGCAAAACAATATACTAACTGTACAATGCAAAACTCCAAACAATGCATACAGAGCTATTAAATTCTATAACCACCTTAAAGGAAGCGATTCCCACACATTCCACCACAAAGCCCTCACCTACAGAGAGATGAACCTAGAGAAGAGTCCCCTCATCCAACTGGTTCTGGGATTCTGTCCACAAACACAACCAGAACCCACAGAGCCCTAGGACAGCAACACAATCAGATCCAACCAAATCATGAGAAAACAAAAAGAGAACAACTTGACACACTGAAATTTATCAACCAAAAAACAGAGCAAATTGGAATGCTATCTGTCCCTAAACAGAGAGTACACAGTGGCAGAATACCTGACCACTTTGACTGACCCAAAATTAAGAACATCCTTGACTATGTACAGACTCAGTGAGCATAGCCTTGCTATTGAGAAAGGCAGCCATAGACAGACCTGTCTCTCGAAAGAAGACAGGCTATGTTCACATTACCCACAAAATGAAGTGGAAACTGAGCTGCACTTCCTAGCATTCTGCCAAACATAAGACCAAATTAGAGATACATATTTCCCACATATCACACAGACCCACAAAGATAAACTCCCATATCTGTTTAGGCAAAATAGTGCCGTGTGCAATCACAGCAGCAAGATTACAGTAAAGTATATGGTTTCTGTCATTCAAACAAAAGTGTGGCAATGGTCCAGAAACAAACTCTATAGGTCTCTCAGCTTCTCAATAATACAGCACAGCAAAGCTATAACACTTGGTGCATGTGTCGTATCAACAGCTTGTCAAGCTTTCTGTACGTACAGTATCTTGGATTAATATGATTTATTGTATCTCATATCATGGTGCCATTGTCCTGGTGAGTGTTGTGTAGGCATAATGTGTATTGTGTATTGGATTATGGCCCAGCAATTAACGTTCTAGTTAGAAGTCTATTGTAATGTGATGCTTGCCAGTGGGAGCCACAGTAACTGCATACAACCTTAATCCCTACCATTTGACCAACTTTTCTCCACATCCCATGTCCCCATATGCACAATGGGCATCTGAGAGATGTGTTACAAACACTGGGAAGGGATTTTTCACACAAAACACAACAGTTGTCTGTTGTTCTGCCACCTTCCAGAATAGCCTGCAGGCACATTACAGGCAGACACCATGTCATTGGGATCCATCTCACAGACAGACCTAACAAAGCCCAGGCCCATTATCATATCAGGAAAAGCCATTTTCAGAAACACCATGACACAGGTTAGCACTAATTCACTAGAATGCATTAAGCCCACACTGCTACAGAACTGTGCTTAAACAAACCCATTATATCCCCCATAACCACCTCACAGCAAGCTGCCGCCATCTGATCGCATCCAATCAATGGTCATAATGGCAACACTAGCCGAAGGGAAAAATCCTCAAATGCCATATTTACTTTGGCCATTTCCATCACAAGCAAGTCATTCTCAGCCCTTCTCTCCAAGGGCAATTTATGCGTAGTTTGTTAGGGTAAAATCAATAAAGATAGGTATCAATAAGGCAAAAGGTCTGTTGTTGACATTATCGAATTCACTCCTTGGGCAAAACCCCTTCTCTTTTCTCCTCTCATCTCTGCAGTATAAGAAGGCACAGAGATCACAGACTCTGCACCTCTGACTTAAGAGGAGCAGTGAGGAACGCTGACTCTTCCTCCCACTCCACTAAAGGTCAGATTTGCAGGCTTGTTAAACACAATTTCTCTGTGTTGTTCCCTTTTGTATGGCAATGTAATGTTGGCCTGGCAGATGGTGTTGAGACCATCCAACTGAAACAACACTGTGCTTTAACGTCCCCCTCTCTTTGTCATGACAGATATTGTGTATGAGTCATGAAACTTTGTACAGAGAAGCATCCTTACATCACAGGATTCACATCATCTACTTGCTTGAATTGATTTAACAAGTGAAGCAAAATCAAATGCAATGCCACTGCTACTGCAACAGTGAGCCAATGGTGAGCGAGATCAATAGGATGATGAATAGGGGGAACCTACCGTGATGGTGGATTTCCCAGCGTACTTTGCATACTTCAGGAATAAAGGCTTCACCATCTTCTTCTGGGCTACAATCTGTGGAACACAGGAAAACTATGAATGACTGGTGACTAGTGAAGCAGTGAGAAGTATAACCGGACAATTAGTACGAAAGCAGTTTGAGAGCAGTATGACGAGGACTGGTGACCTCTAACCTTTACCCTCTGACCTCTGTTGTTGGTGAGCAGCAACTCAGCACAGTGTTCCATTCAGTTTATGTGTGGTGAGTGATTTGACATAAGAAATGGTACATTGGATAACTGAGTGGAAGGGTCAGACATTCAGTACAGGACCTGGCCGAGCGTACACTCCACCCCACCCAGGAAGTCGTCATCGCGGGTGCCAATACTGTGAGTGCCATGGATGTCGTAGACCTCGAACCGCAGCTTCTGCGCTTCCTCAAAGTAGTAGTCCAGGGTGAAGACCTTGGCAAAGACCGGGTGCAGGTTGCTCTTGATCACCTCTGTCCTGTCAAGCTGAAGAGACAAGAGGGGGAAAAAGGCACAGCGTTAGAATGTGGACACGTTGTTGGATATTACTGGAGAAACTCGGACCTCCAACTCAACTCTCTAATGAGAGCTTCCTACCAATTAAACATAAAGAGTGCAGTTTTATATGCAATATACATTGTATCAGTTCATTTGCAATGCTAATTAATGTATGGGACATGGTGATGCATTCATGGGCACATGGGAATGTAGGAACAACAGCCAAATACCCATCTGCACCCGGATCACTGCTACAGCCACTTTTGGCGTTCGTGTTTGTTTTCCTGTTGATTAGACCGAAATGTAAATCTTGTGAAGCTCTTGTTCAGACAGTGACAGCAGAGAGGATTTTAGTGGACTGAGGGCTGATAGCTCAGCAGACACACAGCTCATCCATTGCCATGCTTGAACATTCATACAGCTGTTAATCTAATACACCTGGTTCATGCCTGAACTCTCCACATTGCCACCTGCTTTCAGTGGAGCACAGAGGCTGTGCTTACACAGGCAGCCCAATTCTGATCTTTGTCAATAATTGGGCAAAATATCAGAATTTGGCTGCCTATGTAAACCCAGCCAGAGTGTACCCATCTAGCACCCAGTATCCAATTATGTCCAGTACCAGATGAATTATTACTAATAATTTAACTCCAAGCTAGGTATTCTGAGGGGAGCCAACTCCTCATCAAAAGCATGTTTCCCCTAAAGATGCTATCAGTAAATTAAAGTCACCTAAAAAGCAGTGTTTGAATCATGGTTTAAGTGTTTCATGGTTTAAGTGAATCAATGGATTTCAAACTGGAGCTATTAAAAAAGCATATTAAAAATGATTCAAGCCTAAGGCAACTATCAATCTAAATCTGGTAAGGAAACTTAAAATGCCATAAATATTTTACTCTCGTTTTCCATTTCTTTTAATTTGAGAAGAAAGTTGTGATGGTAAAACAGAAGATAGTCAGAAAGTCATCAAACACAGATAGTTAAATATGAAAGGAAATGTTACATCATCTCCGTAGTTTAACCTAAAACAGAAAATACTAGAGAGATTGCCATCAGTCTCAAACCAGGCCTAGCCATCAATCTCACTAACAACCTTATTGTAGCACAGCCAAATCCCACCCGTCCATAGAGCACAAATCAAGAATGAAGCTCCCTGATCAGCAGTTCTGTCAAAGCTCTCTAAAGTCAGAGTCAACATGGGCCCCACACACCAAACGCCATGAACATACATGGCACACTATAGTACACACATGCACGTCCACGTTAACATTCAGATATTCATGAGTTAATCCTACTGCTTTACCTCATGCTGTTGGCCTTGAGCTGACGAGAACACAGACACCCACACACAGAATGGTTGATGAGAAGCAACAGAGAAAGCATGCACCTTTTTTCACTGACAATCACTGTGGAAGAGTCTAGTCTGCCAGTCCTAATTAGAGACACCTCCAGAGTGTTGAAGACCATGTTATTACGTATTCTGATATAAATGACCTGAGGAATGGGGGATTGTCTTGTTATTCATTATTGACCTTGCAAACAGTAGAAAGAGTGATTCATTTCTCAGGAGATAACAGCTAAGACATGTTTTAATTAGACTCTGGCCCTCCTCTCGCTGTTTCTCTCATTCTCTGTCTTTTTTTCTCTCTCTCTCTCTTTCTGTGCTATCTGGTTGGACATACTTGTGAACACAAGTTTGTTTCCGTGTGTGATGAAAGCTACCCAGAGCCACAGAGGAAGGGCTGTGTGATGAAAGCTACCCAGAGCCACAGAGGAAGGGCTGTGCCTTTGTAATGCCTACCCCTGTGATGCCCATTCATCTGGGGTGGCAGGGAGAGTCTACAGAGAGGTGACTGTCTGACGTATGGCGGGATCTCTGAGGTCCCAGGGAGTCAGCTCCCTCTCTCCTGCTTGCCAGCAGCACACCACCCTGCATCCCACTGCTGGCTTGCCGCTGAAGCTAAGTAGGGTTGGTCTTGAATGGGAGAACAGATGCTGCTGGAAGTGAGGTTGGAGGGCCAGTAGGGGCACTCTGGCCAAAGGAGCTCCCAATAGAGTACCACAGTATGAGTCATAAAATCTAGTGGTCAAACAAGGAAATGGTTCCACTTGTTTGTTTTTTCCCATAGGGGATTTTAGAAACACTTAAAATAAGGGCTGTGTTTGGTGTAGGCTTACCTTGGCGAGACGTTTTGATAACCGTGTAAATCTCTCTAGGACAAGGTGACTTCAAATCAAATCCAAATTTTATTTGTCACATATACATCGTTAGCAGATGTTAATGCGATTGTAGCGAAATGCTTGTGCTTCTAGTTCTGACCATGCAGTAATATCTAACAAGAAATCTAACAATTTCACGACAACTACCTTATACACACACACAAGTGTAAAGAAATGAATAAGAATATGTACATAAAAAATATATGGATGAGCGATGGCCGAACGGCATAGGCAAGATGCAGTAGATGGTATAGAGTACAGTATAAACATATGAGATGAGTAATGTAGAGTATGTAAACATTATATAAAGTAACTTTGTTTAAAGTGGCTAGTGATACATTTATTGTCCTGTGACATCGGGTGTTGTTGGTGTCCTGGAGGGCAGGTAGTTTGCCCCCGGAGATGTGTTGTGCAGACCTCACTACCCTCTGGAGAGCCTTACAGTTGTGGGCGGAGCAATTGCCGTACCAGGCGGTGATACAACCCGACAGGCTTCTCTCGATTGTGCATCTGTAAAAGTGTGAGAGTGTTTTTGGTGACAAGCCAAATTTCTTCAGCCTCCTGAGGTTGAAACTTTCCACCTTCTCCACTACTGTCCCGTCGATGTGGATAGGGGGCTGCTCCCTCTGCTGTTTCCTGAAGTCCATGATCATATCCTTTGTTTTGTTGACATTGAGTGTGAGGTTATTTTCCTGACACCACACTCCGAGGGCCCTCACCTCCTCCCTGTAGGCCGTCTCGTTGTTGTTGGTAATCAAGCCTACCACTGTAGTGTCGTCTGCAAACTTGATGATTGAGTTGGAGGCGTGCATGGCCACACAGTCATGGGTGAACAGGGAATACAGGAGAGGGCTGAGAACGCACCCTTGTGGGGACCCAGTGTTGAGGATCAGCGGGGTGGAGATGTTGTTTCCTACCCTCACCACCTGGGGTCGGCCCTTCAGGAAGTCCAGGACCCATGATGAGTTTGGAGGGTACTATGGTGTTAAATGCTGAGCTGTAGTCGATGAACTGCATTCTCACATAGGTATTCCTCAAGTCCAGATGGGTTAGGGCAGTGTGCAGTGTGATTGTGATTGCGTCGTCTGTGGACCTATTGGGGCAGTAAGCAAATTGGAGTGGGTCTAGGGTGTCAGGTAGGGTGGAGGTGATATGGTCCTTGACTAGTTTCTCAAAGCACTTCATGATGATGGGAGTGAGTGCTACTGGGTGATAGTTATTTAGCTCAGTTACCTTAGCTTTCTTGGGAACAGGAACAATGGTGGCCTTCTTGAAGCATTTTGGAACAGCACACTGGGATAAGGATTGATTATGTCCGTAAACACACCAGCCAGCTGGTCTGCGCATGCTCTGAGGACGCGGCTAGGGATGCCATCTGGGCCGGCAGCCTTGCGAGGGTTAGCACGTTTAAATGTTTTACTCACATTGGCTGCAGTGAAGGATAGCCTGCAGGTTTTGCTAGCGGGCCGTGTCGGTGGCACTGTATTGTCCTCAAAGTGAGCAAAATAAGTTGTTTAGTCTGTCTGGGAGCAAGACATCAAGGTCCGCGATGGGGCTGGTTTTCTTTTTGTAGTCCGTGATTGACTGTAGACCCTGCCACATACCTCTCGTGTCTGAGCCGTTGAATTGCGACTCTACTTTGTCTCTATACTGCCGCTTAGCTTGTTTGATTGCCTTGCGGAGGGAATAGCTACACTGTTTGTATTCGGTCATGTTTCCGGTCGCCTTGCCCTGATTAAAAGCGGTGGTTCGCTCTTTCAGTTTTGCACGAATGCTACCATCAATCCACTGTTTCTGGTTGGGGAAGGTTTTAATAGACGCTGTGGGTACAACATCACCGATGCACTTACTAATAAACTCGCTCACAGAATCAGCGTATTCATCAATGTTGTTGTTTGACGCTATGCGGAACATATCCCAGTCCACGTGATCGAAGCAATCTTGAAGCATGGAATCCGATTGGTCGGACCAGCGTTGAACAGACCTGAGCACGGGCGTTTTCTTTTTAAGTTTCGGTCTATAGGCTGGGAGCAACAAAATGGAGTCGTGGTCAGATTTTCCGAAAGGAGGGCAGCGGAGGGCATTGTATGTGTCGCGGAAGTTAGAATAACAATGATCCAGGGTTTTGCCAGCCCGGGTCGCGCATTCGATATGCTGATAAAATTTAGGGAGCCTTGTTTTCAGATTAGCCTTGTTAAAATCCCCAGCTACAATAAATGTAGCCTCAGGATATGTGGTTTCCAGTTTACATAAAGTCCAATGAAGTTCTTTCAGGGCCGTCAAGGATATACACGACTGTGATTATGATCGAAGAGAATTCTCTTGGTAGATAATGTGGTCGGCATTTGATTGTAACGAATTCTAGGTCAGGTGAACAAAAAGACTTGAGTTCCTGTATGTTATGATCACACCGCATAAGGCATACACCCCCGATCCTCTTCTTACCAGAGAGACATTTGTTTCTGTCGGCGAGATGCGTGAAGAAACCAGGTGGCTGGTCCGACTCTGATAATGTATCCCGAGTGAGCCATGTTTCCGTGAAACGAAGAACGTTACAATCTCTGATGTTTCTCTAAAAGGCAACCCTTGCTCGGAATTCGTCTACCTTGTTGTCAAGAGACTGGACATTGACGAGTAGTATGCTCGCCGTTAATTTGGGTCTGGGATCCGATCCATTGTCCTGGGTGGTGGACCAAACAGAGGATCCGCTTCGGGAAAGTCGTATTCCTGGTTGTAATGTTGGTGAGTTGACGTTGCTCTTATATCCAACTGTTTGTCACCCTCACTGTAGTGCTCTATGCCCCAGAGCAGTGAAGGAGACATTGCCCTGCGTAGGATCTTTCAGATTGGATTTTAAACGGGTGTCCTGACTCTCTGTGGGCATAAAAAAAATCCATGGCACTTATCGTAAGAGTAGGGGTGTAATGCCACGTTCAAAACAACTAGGAACTCTGAAAAAAATAACTAGCTCCAACTGGGAAAAATATTTTTGAACACGGAATTCCAAGTCGGACACTCAGGTATCTTTCTAGAGCTACAACTTTCCGACCTTAAGATGACTGATGTCATGATTTGACGTTTTTTTTTACACAACAGAGAAAAGAGGAATCTAATTAATTAAGTAATTTTCGTACAGGGAAAGTTGTATCAGTGACAAACATTAGAATACAAAACCGCTACAGGTGGGGGGGATTCAGAGAGGAAGAATGTGAGTCGATTTCGTGATACCTAACTTTGATAAAATAGGTATAATCACATCGTCAAAAGTTCTGAGGGTTTGTCCTTGTGTCCATTGAAGCACCACGTTATATTTTACAGTGAAGTCTGCAGAAGCCTACCTTTGTCAGCGATTCTTTCCTCTGCACACCCGACACGTGTGCTCGATTGGCTGGGGAACGACGGCTGGCTGGTGGCAGAATATTGTATATAAATGTGTTAATATGGGCAGTATATTGTATAAAATTAATAAATATAAATGCGCTGCATTCATTCAGCAGGAGAGAGAGAGAAGCAAGTGTGTCGATTTAGCTACTCGCTCTTTCTCAGCCTTTGGCATGACGAGCAAATGATTTGCATGACAATGTTGCATACCTGTTCAGATGGATTTGAGAGCAAAGGAGTGGGCCACCAACGACTGAAATACAGAGCAGCGCAACACATATCACAAGGGAGTGTTCATTCAAGAGCCTCTTCCACAGCCCAACTATCTTGACACAGCTCTCAGAATTCAGCAAAACAATCTTTAGTAAAACCATGAAGTGGCTTCTACATCGACAAACATGCTTCAGCCACTGTATATGAACAGCACTGGTTAAGATGGTTAAGATCAGTGGCATGTATTGATGGATGCAAGGGAAGCCAGGCTTTCCCAAATCATTTATCAGGAAAAAACATAAAATAATGTATCTTACGTGTCTGTGTTTTCATAATGATCCTTCAATTCGCAAGAGGCTGAATTTATCTTACCTGAGAAGACATCCGAGCGAGAGAAACAACGCCCCTCTGTCTCTATGTGTAGGCCATCTATCTGGTGGGGTCTGGTCATAAAGAGTACAATACTGCTGCTGCCCGTAGCATTGAATGCAAGGGAAGCTAGCAACCATTTGGCCTCCCTTGATTAAAAAAGTATAAAATAATAGCCAATCAGCATTGAGCTCAACTGTGAATGGTCCTGGCGTACCAAAATAAAGTGTCAAGGGAAGCCAGTTTGGATTTGACTTCAGTCCTATCATAGAGAAATACTATTGAAACAACTTGAATTGTTGCATCTCATTTTGTTGTTGTCCTCTGGTGGCTAGCTAGCTAAAATTGTCCCTTTCCTAAATTAGCCATGGATGGAGATAGGGATTTGGACTTGTGGTTTTACTTAGTTCTCCGTCCTGGCCAATGATTATAAATGCAATTCTGATCCAACCATAAACTACATTGTGACCCTGGACTCAGAGGATGGAAGTTCAACATGTAGCTACATGTAGAAGGCTAACATTGCCCATGAAAGGAAGTTGGGCTAGTGAGCAATTATTTTAGCCAGGTAGCCTAGGACAACAACAAAATAAAACTGTACTGTATGATAGTCATAGACCATTTTGTCAGCATGAAAGGGAGGGTGGCATTGGTGTTTCTCTACAAGTAGGGTGAGTCAACATGTTATTTTATACTTTCACCACACACACACACACACACACACACACACAAATAAATCAGAACCATGGACAGTCACATAATTTGTAACTCATATTGATTGGACAAAATAGTTTTTGGTATCTTTTAGTTGTCGCTGTATTAGACTATGCATAGGTGATTTGATGATGTTGAAATTGAAAATGGTGCTGGAATAGTGGCGGCAGCTCCTACATTCTTTGCGACTTGCAGTATCTCTGTGGTTCAAAATTGTAGTTGTTTAGTAGTCTGAAAATGTGAGAAACATGAACTTTCTTGACCATGCTGTAGGTCATGTAACTGTTTGTTACATGCAATATGCTTTGTGGACTTCACCGGACAGATGTTGCTCTCAGGTTTTGTGATGAAACAAAGGTGTGGTTGAATTTGTCCTGCCACTGTGTCTTCTTATTGTCTCAGCCTTTGGCCCATATATCACAGTCGCAAGGCATATGATACATAGGTTGTAATATGGCTTTTTTTTCCCCGGCTTGGCTTCCCCAGTGATTTTAACCACGCACCACTTTTGGATAAGATACACAACATGACCAAAAGTATGTGGACACCTGCTTGTCAAACATCTCATTCCAAAATCATGGGCATTAATATGGAGTTGGTCCCCCCTCTGCTGCTATAACAGCCTCCACTCTTCTGGGAAGGCTGTTATAGATGTTGGAACATTGTTGCAGGGACTTGCTGCCATTCAGCCACAAAAGCGTTAGTGAGGTCAGGCACTGATGTTAGGTGATCAGGCCTGGCTCGCAGTCTGCGTTCCAATTCATCCCAAAGGTGTTTGATAGGGTTGAGGTCAGGGCTCTGTGCAGGCTAGTCAAGTTCTTCCCCACTGATTTTGACAAACCATTTCTGTATGGCCCTCACTTTGTGCATGGGGGCCTTGTTATGCTGAAACAGGAACGGGCCTTCCCCAAACTGTTTCCACAAAGTTGGAAGAATAGAATCATCTAGAATGTCATTGTATGCTATAGCATTAAGATTTCCCACCATTAGAACTAAAGGGCCTAGCCTGAACCATGGAAAACATACCATTATTCCTCCTCCACCCAACTTTACAGTTGGCACTATGCATTCGGTCAGGTAGCTTTCTCCTGGCATCCGCCAAATCCAGATTTGTCTATCAGACTGCCAGATGGTGAAGCGTGATTCATCACCCCAGAGAACACGTTTCCACTGCTCCAGAGTCCAATGGCGGCGAGCTTTACACCACTTGGCATTGCTCATAGTGATCATAGGCTGCTCAGCCATGGAAACCCATTTCGTGAAGCTCCCAATGAACAGTTCTTGTGCTGAAGTTACTTCCAGAGGAAGTTTGAAACTTGGTCGTGAGTGTGTCAACCGAGGACAGACGATCATTACGCGCTTCAGCACTCGGAGGTCCGTTGTTGGTCCTAGACGTTTCCACTTCACAATAGCAGCACTTACAGTTGACCGGGGCAACTCTAGCAGGGCAGGAATTTGAAAAACTGACTTGTTGGAAAGGTGGCATCCTATGGCAGTGCCACGTTGAATGTCACTAAGCTCTTCAGAAGGCCATTGTACTGCCAATGTTAGTCTATGGATTACATACCCCTGAAATAGCCAAATTCACTAATTTGAAGGGGTGTCCACATACTTTTGTATATATAGTGTAGCAGTGAGTAATGCTGCCTGGAAAATTCAGGCCAAAAAATAATCCAATTCAACGCACTGCATGGACGACATTGATGAACTACCACTTACATCCGTGACAATAAAACACAATATTGTCTTGTTCCTCTTGCTTAATTCGCAAATTAAGCATCTTCCCAATCTCCTAAAGCTGATGGACAGATACCACACAGTTCTGAGTGGTGTGTGTGTGTGTGTGTGTGTGTGTGTGTGTGTGTGTGTGTGTGTGTGTGTGTGTGTGTGTGTGTGTGTGTGTGTGTGTGTGTGTGTGTGTGTGTATTTGTATGTCTGTGACACACAGCTAATGAATAGCTAGCACACAGGGGATTAAAGTCATTTGAATGTAGTTACTGTAACAGTGTGTAACTCAAAGAACTAAAGGCAGCCCTCAAAGAACAGCGAGCCAAAGCTGTTGTGAGAGTTAAATATATGTTTTTAGGTCAAAGAGTAAACAGACAAATGCAAACAGTAGATAGCAGGGATGCAGTATTTTTCTCTCACCCTCTCTCTCTCTCTCTCTCTCTTTCTCCTCCCCTATTTCTCAATTCTTCTTGCACACTGACATTCAGTAATGACTGGGCTTGACAGACTCAGATTTCAGAATTCTTGTTTCGTGGGATTTGTTTTGCTGTAACAAATTTCATTCTCCACTGACATGGATGATATGGTTATTCGGAGCATTAGGTTGTATCAATTATATCACCTCCTAATGCTCGAGCTGAATTTAGGGGAGTTTAGGGGAGTTATGTAAACTACACAAATGCTCCGCTTGCAGAGAACCCAGGATAATTTCCTCATGAAATGTTGTTTTATTGCATTACCACAGCGACAAATTGATTAGTGTGTGCTCAACACTAGTGTGTGCTCACAGCCAAGCCTCATTATTGCCAATGCCTCGGAACACATTTCTCATTCATAACCATTAACTGGGCCTGAATAAATGCTTCCCATCTCAACACACTGCTATTTGGCATTGTCACTTGTTAATCATTATCTGGCAATGCCTGGAGGAGAGGCCAATACATTGGGGCATAATTTCAACATGTACAAGAAATTAGGAACATTAGGAACAACTTGCTAATATTGAGTTGCACCCCCTTTTGCCTTCAGAACAGCCTCAATTCTTCAGGGCCTGGACTCTACAGGGTGTCTCAGGCATGGTTTACTCTTGAAATTCTTTGCACCTTATTTGTGGAACAATCTTTATGTTCTTAAATGTGATGTTTTGGTGCCTCTAGAGCAATGCAGAAAGCTGATTGAGGACCTTACTACTGATGAATGTGTTTGCTTTTATGTCTGTGTTTTTCTTTCTGCTTGCATTTTGTATTTATATCGATGTGTATTTTCTGTAATTCATGTCATTCAGGGCTCATCTGTAAAAGAGACCTTGGTTAAATAAGGATAAATAAATACAATTCACAGGGACGATGGCCCATGTTGACTCCAATGCTTCCCAAAGTTGTGTAAAGTTGGCTGGATATCCTTTGGGTGGTGGACCTTTCTTGATACACACAGGAAACTGTTGAGTGTAAAAAACCCAGCATCATTGCAGTACCGTACCCCGTTCAAAGGCACTTAAAATATTTTGTCTTGCCCATTCACCCCCTGAATGGCACACATACACAATCCATGTCTCAATTGTCTTTAACCTGTCTCCTCCCCTTCATCTACACTGATTGAAGTGGATTTAACGAGTGACATCAATAAGGGATCATTGCTTTCACCTGGATTCACCTGGTTCTTCTATGTTATGGAAGAGCAGGGGTTCCCTATTAAGGATCGGACCCTTTAAAAAAAATGTTTTGCCTAAAATGACATACCCAAATCTAAACTGCCTGTAGCTCAGGACCAGAAGCAAGGAAATGCATATTCTTGATACCATTTGAAATGGAACCACTGAAGTTTGTGGAATATAATGGGAAATGAATATAGGAGAATATAACACATTAGATCTGGTAAAAGATAATACCAGATTTTTTTTTTCATCTTTGAAATGCAAGAGAAAGGCCAAAATATGACATAGGAATCTAGGTGCTATTTCGATTTTGGCCAACAGATGGCAGCAGTGTATGTGCAAAGCTTTAGACTGATCCAATGAACCATTGTATTTCTGTTCAAAATGTTGTATCAAGACTGCCAAAATGTGCCTAATTCGTTTATTAATACATTTTCAAATTCATAACTCTGCACTCTCCTCAAACAATAGCTTGATATTCTTTCACGATAATAGCTACTGTAAATTGGACAGTGCAGTTAGATTAGCAAGAATTTAAGATTCCTGCCTATATCAGATATGTCTATGTCCTGGGAAATTTTCTTGTTACTTAAAACATCATGCTAATCACATTAGCACACGTTAGCTCAACCGTCCCGTGGGGGGGACCGATCCCGTACAGGTTAATGTTTCCTACATTCAGTGTATATGATATATTGCCAACACTTTTTTAGATTGGTGATATCTGTTTCGTTACAATATAGTAATTAGAAGACCCTCCCTTTCTGTCTTGCTTTTAGTTTTTTTCCTATGATCTATAGCACCACTGGCAGGTTTGGAATGAGTGCCATGTTTGTGCTATGTTTGTAATACATGGAATTAAACATTTTACGACTTTTGTACACTCAGTATATACACTTACAACAAGCATCGCTACATACCATTACAGACACTCTTATGGTCCTCCACTTTGTTAACATATTTTGCCCCTAATGCATGGCTTAATTAACAAGGGAATGGGAAGTGTAGGCCTCTGTGCTTACTACCACGGATTCATATCAACATACATCAGCAGTGCCAGGCTGGAATCCCATCTCAAATCATCCCATCTCAAATGGGAATGCAGTGGAATGAAGGAACAAATATGGATTTCTTTAACAACCACCTATAATTCAAACAGCCTTATAGATACACATAATATCAGTCTGGACTCTATAGTGGACCACTATAGTGGACTACTGCATCATGGGAAATATGCTATTCATAACTCACACACCCCCAGCTCAGATTACAGATAGTGTACCAGTGTAATTCCAAGACAGACAAGAATCTATGATCTGCAACGTAGAAAGAGATTGTGAGAAAGAGATAGGGAGAGTAGAGGAAGGAGCGTGAAAAGGAAAATAAGATTTCTTGTCCCCCTCCCTCTTCCTATGAACAATGTTCTTGGTGATCTGTTTGAGAATTCCAATTCAGTTTCAGGTAGCTACTCTATAAATCAGAATCCATTTCAAAAGAAAAGACGGCAGCAATACTACCAAGCCAGCACCAGACATGCCACTTCTCCCTGGCTCTACTTTGTTCTCTGTGATCTGGTGCACTGCCCAGCTGTTGGGATAATGGGAGCAGGATTAAGATTTCATCCTTCAGTCTGACACGTTCACACAAACAGCTCACTCCTAAAAATCTCAGTCCTGTTTTCAAGACACCACTGCCTTCCAGATAACACTTTTTTCAAATCCTCCATCCTCCCACTGTGCCGTCCATATCATGCTAGGTGACAATGCCTTCCATTCAGTAGAAACAAGCACTCACTCTGGTTCACCTCATGCTATCCAACTCTGTCAGACACGGAATCATTGTTATTTTAATAAACTGGGCTTATACTACCCAATGTAACATGTCAACATCATAGAGATACTTATGCAGCTCATTACTGGGGTTTGAGCTTCACGGGCTTCGTTGTTTTAGCATCAACATCCATTACTTATTGTTCATACCATCAGTACATTATGTAGTGAACCATGTTAGTTAAGACTTTACCAGGCCAGTAGGTTGGGGACATTCAGGGGATGGGGGGGGGGGGGGGGTACTCACCTCTGTCCACTGTCCCTGGTTCTGCACCATGAGTATGACACATGGGTCAGACTTGTTCAGTGTGTCACGGTCCAGCAGGGCCTTGCAGGCGACGCGCAGCTCCACTTTGGAGACGCAGGCGACAGGGCCACCAAGGGCGGCCCCTGGGGAGGTAGCATCCTGGATGTCATTCATCCTGGCTCAGGACCCGAGGTGTCAACCAGTAAGGAGCAAGAGATGGTGGGTGCTACTGAGAGCTCAGAGTAATGGGAACTACTAGGGATGGCTAAGGGATTCAAGCCGAATGAGGCACTGAAATCTCACAGAGTTAGATACATAGAAGAATGGATCCTTAGACTTGGTAGTGAAAGTTACAAAAGGGAAAAGAGTTCTCGCAGAGGTCTGTATTTGAGATGAAGGCAGGTGTAATTTAATTTCTGCAGCGATAACAGACAACGTGGGCTGAGCTGGATGGAGGCTGGGGAGTCTTGATTAGATGACCAGAAAGCTGTGGAGAGTCACGATTCAGGATCAGCCAAAATGTGTTTTCATATGTTCTTCATGAAAAAGTTGTCCATGAGCATCACAACTGGGTTAAAAAAGGGTATGGTCCCGATCATCCTTCTCTTCAAAGTCCACGCAGGTACTGTGTCTATGTAAAGAAAACACTAATTAAAGGTCCAATGCAGCTGTTTTTATCTCAATATCAAATCATTTCTGAGTAACAATAAAGTACCTTACTGTGATTGTATTCAATTCAAATGGTTAAAAATAGCTTCTTAGCCAAGAGCAATTTCTAAAGCAATAATTTTTCTACGACTGTCTGGGAGTGGTCTGAATGGGGAAAACTAGATGTTATTGGCAAAGAGATTTGGAACTGTCTTTCTTATTGTGCTTATTTACTGCCTGGTGATGTCACCAGGCAGACCAAAACATTAAATCTCACCAAAACAGGTTGACATTTCAGGTGGTCTTTTCAAACAGCTTTTGAATTAAAAGGCATAATAATTTTCAAAATGTCAACAGTATTATTCCAACCTCATAGGGTGAATACATATATAAAACATAGAAAAAAATAACTTTGACGACTGCATTGTATTTAAGTATTTGCAAAATACCATTTATCCACAAACAAAATGCTATTGATCCTAATCTTAAAAGGAGCGAATTATAGGTACCCAAATAAATATTATCAGAATCCAAGTTCAGACAGGAAGAAGTTTGCATATGAGGTATGCTATGAAGGTGATTGAATAATAACAGGTGAATTGCTACTCAGTAAAAAAATATATAATAGTGACAAAGCCTGCCCAGGCGCAAGAATCCACATTGCCCTATTTCAGCACCACCGACAATGGATAGCGACCTTCAGTCACTCGACTGCTGCTCTCCAGTGGGGTGAGGCTCGGTTGAAGCAATTATGTCACATTAGATCAGGCGCCCTTGGCAGCAATCATAAATGTTTGACGAGGTAGTTAGAAACAATAAGAACAAATGATAAGGACTCCATATGACTCATAAAATAGAACACATATTGAGATTATTGGCTACTATAAAACAACCAATAACCGAGAGTTGTAATTAGTTCGAAAAAAAAAACGAAAATGTGGAAAAGAGATTCTCATAACCTCTTATTGATCAGCAATATGTCTACAACCTGTTGTCTGACCAATGAACCAACAACTACATGGGCACACACCCCTCCATGGTCATGTTAAACCGTGCGTAGCATGTGCATTTCAAATATAATGTGTCTATCTAGTATATATATATATATCTCATTGCTTTACCTGGTAGACAGTCAGTTATAGACAGCTAAGCTTGATAAATGACTACTCAAGACTTGTACAATTGTAATTGACATGACTTCTATCCAACTAAGCGACTCATAAAGATTTTGTTCTCAACTTTGGTCTCAACCTAAATAATTTCGTACGATAACTATAGCATGATTTGTTGAGGGTGACAGAGAGAAGCGCGGCTGGCTTATTCATTCAATTATCATCACAAAAAATATATAAACTGATCTACATTACTGGCTAAACTGGTCGTTTATCGATGCACCTCCACAGCCTCTGAATGAATCCAAGCATTTCACAGTGAATGATATAACAATACAACATACACGTAAAAAATAAAATAAAAATACTCTGCAATAACATTATTATGTTCGATTACCTCAATCATTTAGACACTTGCATCATATGCTTCAAAATAATACATCCAAACTCTTGCTGCTTGTTCCTACCTGTCGTGGTCCCCTGGATTTACACTTGTTGTTACCTTTCCTTCAACACACTACTTGATTTTCCGAAACTCAGGAACAGTGGAGGGAAGGGGGGAGAGGCAAGGGGTGTGTGATAGCGGAGCGAGGGAGTGGATCTTCCAAACCACACCGATAAAACTCGCAATGTCCCCAGAATCCGCTGGAGGGAGACGTAGAGGTGCGACAGCGGTTCACAATAGTGATACACGAACACTATTTTGGCGGCTGTTCCACACTAATCATCTCACCTTTCTGCTCATTTTCCCGTGAGCCTTAGCTAAAGTTGACCACCAGAGCATTTATGCATTTGTTGATTATCCTTTTGATTTAATCTGCTATAGATCAAATAAAAAACACAGCCACAGTGACCAACAGACAATTAAAAGCATACAGATTACACATATACAACCACAAATGTTTTCCTTAACACTAATGGGCTACATATTATACATATTACATATTATTATACATATTATACAGTCCACATACAATGTGACACCCCCCCCCCCCCCCCATTTGTATTGCTGGCTTATATCTGCGTATCAAACACTGCACCTTGTTGCCAGATTATATCTGCTCAGTTTAAAGGCAAAATAACTGTCTGCAATCCAACCAAAAATATTCACTCGATTACATCAATTAAGAGATACATAGTCTCTCCCTCCAGTAATAGGTCTATTAGTGTGACACAATGTAACTACATTACTCCCAGTGGCTAGATATGACTTTTAGTATCACTGAAACGACTGCTGTCTTTCACGGAGCTCAATAATTACAACCCCAGGAAACACAGGAGACACTTGACAGCCAGACAACAGAGATTGAATTAGACAGATCCTCAGGTGATGGCACAACAAGTTATGTGTGTGAGCGCCCTGATGTGGCTGGCCAGAGAGCTAAGGACCCTAAGTGACACTGAGCTCAAATGGAGAAACAATTGAGATGAATCGCAGTCGGTGCTACTCTTATAAATAACAGGCAATGTCTCATACTCTCTCACCCTTCCGCTACCTCTGCCACCCTCTCACGCACACACACGTTTAAGACTATTTAATAACAATGAAAGGGCTATAGCTAATGTTATAATGATCTGAATATCAACAAGTGTTGGGAAGGTTTTAAAATAATTTGACACCCACACTTACACACTACCCGTTCTCTTCATATGAAGCCTTTTTCAGCCCACCCACAAGGCCTATGCAATTTTTGTGAACTCACTAAAACTGGCTAAAGATTATATAACATGATAGCTTTCCAGCTGACAATGAAGTGTATTCAGAGTTGTACGTTTTCCTTTCAAAGCACTTAACTGTAGCAATTATAAGTGGTGGGGGTCCCACCTACAGCACATATCCTTTCTGCCTTCCCACTTGGATGACAATAGGCTGGGTAAAAGAATTCAAGTACACTATATGCCTGCTCCCACTGCTTAATATGGTCAAGGCCTATTCTGGGATGCATGGTAACAAGGATTTGATGCCACGGTAGCAAGATGGTTTATTGCAGTTGTAGCCTAAATAATGGTCACCCTATCTTCTTAGATTCTCACTTCCTGTGTATCGAACTCGATGGGAATTCATTGCAAGTAGGAACCAGCAGTGCCCTGGGCCATACACCTGAGCTCAATTATGCTGTAGCTCTTAACCAGAACCATCTGTTGCCGCTGTGCCAACACTACACCCTCTCTTGACTCTTCCTGTGTATTTATGCATATAGTTATCAAGAGGCTTCTTGCTATCTTGCTGTTTATACCACTCTAGCTCCCAGGCAGACATTACTGTTGTGGAGTTCAAATGTTTTCCCGTAAAAATGGTTCAGGATTGCTTGCGTTCAACAGAAAACAATTTTGATAACGAGAGCCATATACCAACCAACTTGAACAATTCCTGCCATTCAGGTAACAAAAATGGAAAACAAGAACATTGAATTTGTGCAGGCACTAGTGAGGAGTTTGTGTAACTTCATATGTAATCCTCAACCCAGTAGTTCCCCTGTGTTAAGATATTCTTAGACATATTGGGCAAACTCCCAATACTTCATTGATTCTCGAGGCTCCCATACTGGCTATGGTTGCTCCAATTTCCACTTAAATCTAGTTGGTGTGCTTTTGTTTTAACATGATCTAAATATGGCTCAGTGAATTGGAAACGAAGCCTATGTTTTATTCTGCGCCGATCAGAGGTTGTCTTGGCTGACAGTATGCAGGAGCAGAGGAAATGTGATGTTTGCATAATACTCCCACTGCCCAGCAAATCAAGAGACATGACATTATACAAAGCCTGCATACACTCAATTTAATTTAAGGTATAGCCCACACACACACCTCAAGGCTGCCTTCATTTACATTGTCAAAGCTACAGTGTATTTGTTAAGTGTAGGTGATATAGCATACATTGCTACAGTTGACATTCAAGTAACTTTAAAAGCAGTCATGCTATAAGAGGAGCATAGGAACAATGCTGTCAGACCTTGTTACCATAGATTCTGCCGTTACTGTGGTGATAATCTCATCCCCAGGATATTACTCACAGTGCAGAAGTGTCAGGTGCATGAGAATACCATGGTGGTAGAATGTCAAGGTACAGTGCCTTCGGAAAGTATTCAGACCCCTTGACTTTATCCACATTTGTTAAGTTACAGCCTTATTCTAAAATTGACTCAGTATTTTTCCCCTACACACAGTACCCACTAATGACAAAGCAAAAACAGGTTTAGACATTATTGTTAATTTATTAAAAATAAACCACTTACATAAGCATTCAGACCCTTTATTCGGTACATGGTTGAAGCACCTTTGGCAGCGATTACAGCATTGAGTCTTGGGTATGAAGCTGCAAGATTGGCACACCTGTATTTGGAGAGTTTCTCCCATTCTTCTCTGCAGACCCTCGAGCTTTGTCAGGTTGGATGGGGAGCGTCGCTGCACAGATATTTTCAAGTCTCTCCAGAGATGTTCGATGGGGTTCAAGTCGGGCTCTAGCTGGGCCACTCACGGACATTCAGAGACTTGTCCTGAAGCCACTCCTGCATTGTCTAGGCTGTGTGCTTAGGGTTGTTATCCTGTTGGAAGGTGAACCTTCGCCCCATCTCAGGTCCTGAGCACTCTGGAGCAGGTTTTCATAAAGGATCTCTGTATTTTGCTCCTTTGATATTTCCCCTCGAGCCCGACTAGTCTTCCAGTCCCTGCCGCTGAAAAACATCCCCACTGCATGATTCTGCATCTGTAGAGATGGTGCCAGGTTTCCTCCAGACGTGATGCAAGGCATTCAGGCCAAAGAGTTCAATCTTGGTTTCCTCAGACAACGAATCTTGTTTCTCATCGTCTGAGAGTTTAGGAGCCTTCTGGTAAACTCCAAGTGGGCTGTCATGTGCCTTTTACTGTGGAGTGGCTTCCGTCTGGCCATTCTATCATAAAGGCCTGGTTGGTGGAGTGCTGCAGAGATGGTTGTCTTTTTGAAAGGTTCTCCCATCTCCACAGAGGAACTCTAGAGCTGTGTCAGTGACCATCGGGTTCTTGGTCACCTCACTTGACCAAGGACCTTCTCCCCTCATTGCTCAGTTTGACCGGGCAGCCAGCTCTCGGAAGAGTCTTGCTGGTTCCAAACTTCTTCCATTTAAGAATGATTGAGGCCACTTGGGGACATTCAATGCTGCAGACATTTTTTGGTACCTTTCCCCAGATCTGTGCCTCAACACAATCCTGTCTCGGCGCTCTACATAATATTCCTTCGACCTCATGGCATGGATTTTGCTCTGACATGCAATGTCAAATGTGGGACCTTATATAGACAGGTGTGTGCCTTTCCAAATCATCTCCAATCAATAGAATTTACAACAGGTGGACTCCAATCAAGTTGTCGAACGGCTCAAGGATGATCAATGGCAACAGGATGCACCTGAGCTCAATTTTGAGTCTCATAGCAAAGGGTCTGAATACTTATGTAAATAAGGTTTTTCTGTTCTCATTTTTAATAAATTTGCAAACTGTTTTTGCTTTGTCATTATGGGGTATTATGTGTAGATTGCCTATTCATTATTTTTGTTGAATCATTTTTAGAATAATGCTGTAACGTAACAAAATATGGAAAAAGTTCATGGGTCTGAAAACTTTCCGAAGGCACTTGTATACTGAACAAAAATATAAAAGCAACATGTGGATGTCGATTTAGGCAGCCCCCCCCCCCACACCCCTCTGATTCAGAGGGGTTGGGTTAAATGCACTCAGTTGTACAACTGACTAGGTTTCCCCATTTCCCCTTTAAAGTGTTGATCCCATGTTTCATGAACGGAAATAAAAGATCCCAGAAATGTTCCACACACAAAAAGTTTCTCTCAAATTTTGCACACAAATTTGTTTACATCCCTATTAGTGAGCATTTCTCCTCTTCCAAGATAAACCATCCACTTGACAGGTGTGGCATATCAACAAGCTGATTAAACAGCATCATCATTACACAGGTGCACCTTGTACTGGGGACAATAAAAGGCCACTCTAAAATGTGCAGTTTTGTCACACAACACAATGTCACAGATGTCTCAGGTTTTGAGGGAGCATGCAATTGGTATGCTAATTACAGGAATGTCCACCAGAGCAGTTACCGGAGAATGTTATTTTCTCTACCATAAGCCGTCTACAAAGTCATTTTAGTGAATATGGAGGCACGTCTAACTGGCTTCACAACCGCAGACCACTTGTAACCATGCCAGCTCAGGACCACCACATCCGGCTTCTCCACCAGCCACCTTGACAGCTCATGAAGCTGTGGGTTTGCACAACCGAAGAATTTCTGCACAACTTGTCAGAATCCGTCTCAGGGAAGTTCATCTGTGTGCTCGTTGTCCTCTCCGGAGTTCGGCATCATAGCCAACTTTGGTAGGCAAATGCTCACTTTCAATGGCCACTGGCATGCTGGAGAAGTCTGCTCTTCATGGATGAATCCTGGTTTCAACTGTACCGGGCAGATGGCAAACTGCATGTATGGTGTCATGTGGGCGAGCGGTTTGCTGATGTCAATGTTATGAATAGTGTCCCACGATGGAGGTGGGGTTATGGTATGGGCAAGCATAAGCTATGGACAACAAACACAATGGATTTTATTGATGGCAATTTGAATGCAGAGATACCATGATGAGATCCCGAGGCTCATTGTCGAGCCATTCATCCGCCACCATCACCTCATGTTTCAGCATAATGCACAAGTATCTGTACACAATTCCTGGAAGCTGAAAATCTCCCAGTTCTTCCATGGCCTGCATACTCACCAGACATGTCACCCATTGAGCATGTTTGGGATGCTCTGGATCAACATGTATGACAGCGTGTTCCCATTCCCACCAATTTCACAGCCATTGAAGAGTGGTACAACATTCCACAATCAAATCTACGCAAAGGAGATGTGTCATGCAGCACGAGGCAAATGGTCGCACGAGATCTGACTTTTTTTTTTTTTTTTTTAGGTATCTGAACAACAGAACCATCTCTATTCCCAGTAATGTGGAATAAATAGATACAGGCCTAATGAATTGATTTAAATGGACTGATTTCCTCATATGAACTGTAACTCAGTAAAATCTTAAATTGTTGCATTTTACACCCCTATAAATACCAAACTGGAAATCTTAAGGCTAGGATGGGAATCTAGGAATTCCACAATCAACCTTTCCATTGATTATTTTGACTACACAACTCAAAACCACATTTTCATTAACTACTAGAGGACTGGAGCATTGCTCATAAGTCCTTAAAACATACAAGCACACAAGGTTCTGGTTGAACTAGCAGTGAAACTAACGTGAGCCGTATATGTTTCGGAGACGGAATTGACACGCCCTGGGTGCCACATTCTATTGAGATTTTATAGATTTCCAGCTTTGTGAAAGAAGCCATTAAATATTTAGGAATTCCAAGTATGATAAACAAAAACCATTTGAAAGCAAACACTTCTGCTTTACATCCCTTAACCGTTTGAATGGGGTTATGAAATTAATGAAGAGCAGTAAATTTAAGATCAATTAGAGTTTGTGGATGAATTTACTTATACATTTTTGGGCTTGAGGACCATTGTGCTACATTTGACACGCTGAAGACTCAAAAAGCCACTTCCTTGAAAATGTAACTTCCATAGTGTGTACTTCACACTCAGACTGGTTTCCACATACAATTTGAAAATGCCAGGGTGAGGGATCTTCAATGTAGTACAGCTGCCACTTGCTGGTAGTGACTGGGCAAGATGTATTCCATCCATTTGTCTCTTGGGCAACACAGTAAAGACTATTTAACATTAGCATTGATGCCTGTATTTCTATAACCCATCAAATGTGAATTGAAATGCTAACGCATGAATTTTTCTTTTTTAAATGTACCAAAGTTGAGTGTTTAACACCATTGAACAGAAATGTATCCACAACTGCAATAAAAAATTAACATTACAAGATGAGATGGTAACAAACATGACCCTTCAAATTGAAAAATGACAGGTGAAGTTATACACGTTTTTATTTTTGAAAGTTCCATAGAAACTAACGGTTATTTCTTCTTGTCAATACTCTCAGCTTCCGCCTCCTTTGCCCTCTTGGCACGGATGCCGAAGAGACGAGCATTGGCACGGGCCATACGCAGGCTGGCGAAAGCCTTGAAGTTCTTTTCATCCTCAGAAATCACCCTGGCCTTCTCCTTCTTGTGTACCTGCAGCAGAGGGAGAAGAGCCCAATTACAACAATGTTGATGTAAATATATACTCATTAAGAGTAGGGCATTTCAGTCAGAGAAAGTCAAATACAATGAATGGATTAGGTACGAAGTTATTACTCAATGATTTAATTATTTGTACGTCCACTTCTGTAAGTTAAGGCCTAGCACAATCTGGCAGTCATCAGATAATAGGTTCAAAGAGAATCATCAAGGTAATACAGAGATTCCGGAGAATTTGTCATCACTTGACTGCTGAAAGAGCTCGAACATATGTTCAATACAGACTCTAGATACATCCTCCAAATATTTAAATTATGACCTGGTCATCCCACTTATATTCAATAACCCAAATCAGTTTGTTTTAAATAACATGAAATTCCTTTCTTTTGGGTGAATCAAGTGATATGAATGTGATACGTACATTCTTGATGGGCATGACAGCGCCAGAGAGCTGCGTGGCCATCTTCAGTTCCTCCTCCTGGAGAAAGGGAAAGGTTTTAATGCTCACAGGAAAAGTAACATCTACCATGTGCACATTCAAGACAGTGCAATCAACCTAAATTGCTACTGGGGTGAAGAGAAGAGATTTCAAACATTTAATTGCACACCAACTGAAACTAAATCTACAACAGAGCACGTAAACAAAGTCCAGATAACCATGCAGATCAATGTTACTCTGCACAAAATGCAGTAAAACATTTCAAAACCCCCACAGACCAGTTTGAAGCCCAATTTCTACAGCTTAACTCCAAAACTTCCTTGCTAACAGGCCGTTTCAGAAACTACAGAATGGGCACTGGACACATGAAACCGGCAGTCATCAGATAATAGGTTCAAATCTAATCATCAAGGTAGTACAGAGATTCCGGAGATTTTGTCATCACTTGACTGCTGCCCAAGAGATGCTCACAACCCAGGTTTCTTTATTTCAATCACAAGATAATTTTCTGAAATCACGTTTAACAGCAATGTTACGCATGACTGATGAAATCTTCCAACGCAAATATTTATAATCTGAGCCTCAAATGAAGCAATCACTTTGACAATATGGTTATGAGTGTCCCATATATTAATAAACACTCAACCCAACGTTCTATGACTGACACTTACAGTGCTGTCTCCCTTCTTGGGTGCGGAGGCCTTCCTGGGGAAGAGGATGAGCTTGGAGCGGTACTCTTTCAGGCGCTGTACATTGGCCTGCAGGGACTCCGATGACCTGTTGCGACGGCGGGAGTCAACAGAGATGCCAATGGTGCGGGCTGTCTTCTTGTGGATACCGGCAGCCTAGAGTACAAAGCACATGCAAAGCAGTGAACCAAATATTTGAGGACTGTTGGGCATTTAATTGCTAGCCATGCCCAGACTTTTAGGAGTGTGAAGGCTTGCACATAACTCAATACAAGTAGATTGCTACATTCAGACAAAAAAGCCTGTCAAACAAAAATGGGTTAATAACTGGCTTGAGCCCCATGTTATGAAACAATTTACCAGTTTTAAGTTTTCATATGCACAGCACACATTAAAACAAGCAGACATCAGCAAATAGGTTCAACTTGAATCATCAAGGAGGTACAGAGATTCCGGAGATTTGTCATCACTTGACTGCTGTAAAAGGTTATAGTAGTCTGCAAGCCAAAATATATTCAATAAACTCACACCTTTCTTTCAGGCTGTTCAGTCTTACATAACGTACTAACACTTCCTAAACCTGGAGGTTATTATTCACAAAGTAAATGTACTGTTAATATTCCTCTTACCTTGAGCTCCTCCAGGGTGAAGCCACGTCCGGCGCGCACCTTCGTGTGATACCTGATGGTGGGACACCTGACTTGAGGCCGGAGGGGTCCGGCCACAGGACGCGGGGCAATACGACGAGCCTTGATCTGACGGGCCTTTCGTCTGAAAAATGAGGAGTCTGTTCATCACATAGACCTCCGTCACATACATACATACATACATGTCATGCACACAACAAAACTACACCATAGTCATAATTCCATACAGCTAGTTAACCAACGAGGTACATCACATAAACATGCGAGTTAATAGCTGGTAGGTTTGCATACAGCAGACGTTTGAAACGCAAGACAGTTCAACCAAAAGTTAACATTTATCCAACCATTATACTTTACTTAAAACCAATGTAACCAATCAAGGCCTACCTGCGAGTCTTCCTTGCGGGCTGGTTGAACCAGGTGCGCACCCTCGTCTGCCAGTCTTTGTGAAAGTGTGGGTTCAAAAGCATGCCATTCCGGCTGGGTGCCATGGTTGCCTACTTCCCTGAAACAGGAAATTAACACATGTAGAAGCTAATCACATTTAGCAATAAGATCAGCCCATCCAGTGGAGGGGAAAAAAAGAATGCTAAATGCTAGCCAGTTAGCTAGCCACCACGTCCAGGCTAACTGGGGATGCAGCAATTGATTTCAACACAAACATACGTATATTTTACTGTGTTAATAGCTCCGTAATCATTGGAGTTAATTGTCGATAATCTAGATCATTACCGACAGGTTGGTGACAATGAAACAGTTGTAACGTCACTGACAACACAGACATACATGCGTCTGCAACCCAGAAAGGTTGACTGCTAAACCTATCTGGCTTGTCTTTATCTCAACTAACTCATCAATAGTCATATATTCTGAACGAGAACATCATACACGTTGGCAATAAATGCATAAAAGTAACATACATTTTGATATATTGGAGGATTAAGAGCGATTTCGTTTGAAAGACAGTGAGCTTATTTTCACATACCGTCTGAGGCGGAAAATGGCTGAAAGGAAAAAGGAAGTTCTAAAACTGTGCATTGTGGGATATGGCACCCAATGGTAGACGCAATGGTTCGTCAAACGGATGTACTAAAATGCACGTGTGAAGAGTTGTATTAAAACAGATTCAATCATAATCTTCGATTTAAAATATATATCTTGTTCAGAATCCATTCAGATCGAATTAGCTTTTTGTACGCTTTTTGTTAGTATATCAAATCTTCTTGGTTTTGGCATAATGCTAACGTGCTTTTCATACCATAATCAAGCCCCAATACAACACATATTGAAACAACCAGTATGCATGCATGAAAGATGCTTTGTTCAATAACTAATGGTCGTACACTCAAATCTGATTTATTTCTGATGTATTTTTGTAGGTACACCGCAATGGGTCACTGCAGCCCCACAAAGTTACACGGTTCACTTATGGACCTGTTTCACACAGCCTATTTTTCAGAGTATCCCCCAATTTTCCCTTCTCATTGTAATGATAATGAATTACATGTTTTCAATGTAGGAGCATTGTGCATCGAAATATTAAACCCTAATACTATCTTGAAATCACAGTAAAGATATGCAGCACACACTTTTTAAAGTGCACATTAACAGCAACACCGTCACTCTGCTCATTGCGTCAAGACAGGACCATCCTGAGAGGATCTTCTCTGTCCGACAGCCAAATGGTATTCTTCTGTATTTAAGCCCCATTCCCATTCATAGTTAAAGGTTAAAAATAATATAGTCAAAGATTTGCTGTTTCTCTGTTATACTGATTCTGTGCCCACTTTTGCCATTAATCATTGACCAAACCCTCCCCTGCACCTCATCTCTATCTTGATCTAAGGGCAAAAGTCAAGGTGTGCCGAGAGTCAATGTTAGCAACGAGAAGCGGCCAGTATCATCAGCATGTTTGTTTCAGCAGTGCTTCTCTATCCCCTGGTTTTTCACATGCTAGGCATCAGAACAAAAAGGTCTAGTTCAAAGCAGGGTAATTTCTAGGAATAGGTATACAATATATACTACTGTTCCATTAACTGACTGTGCTGATTATATGTTAATAAATCAGTGCTACTGTGTGGATATATTAAATGTGTTAATATCACTGGAGTGTAATGTTCAGTTACCATTAGCTTGAATCACTTGGGTTGGAAAATACAGCAGTATATCAAATCAAATTTTATTGGTCACATACAGTTTAGCAGAGGTTATAGCAGGTGCAGCAAAATGCTTGGCTTCCTAGCTCCTAATGCAGTAAAAGTGTCAAACAAGTACACAAATAATCAAAAACAAGATATCATGAATGTCAGGACAAATCAGTAATTCAAATGAAATCTACACATATATAGGGCTACACCAAAAATATGTATAGCAGTAGACATTAGTGGGCTATGCCACCATCCAGTATATAAATACAGGCGGTGTGTATAAACAGTGTAACAAAAAAAATGCAATATATCCCACATATTCCAGATGTTACCTCAAATTACGAAAATATCCCAAATATAATTGATTCTTGCTTCATTTGTGCTGTAGTCTTTTGTTCTAAAAGGTTATCTTGCTGAAGAATGTGAATCTACAAGTGTGGGAGTCTTTGGAAGTGCCAGGATGCCAGCCAAAGTTGACTAGTCTTGCATTGCCAGACACCAAATTAAGTTTTGACTATTAGCTAATGACTTAAGGTGGTTTATGGAAGTGAATAGTACTGTATTCCATCCTTCCCACCAGATGGAATATAAAAGTCTTAATGAAAAAAACCCAATGGATTGTACGCTGTATTTAAATTTATCTGACTTCATTTCCAACCTGTTGCCACTTGTCTGGATTTTCTTTCAGTCCAAACTAAGCACCTGAAATAATAAATCCTTGATTATTGTGCCAACAGGATTTATCGTTGTGCCAACAGGACATGGGAACAAACCCTTCAGGTTGTCTTGTGGTTTCATCAGCAATAAGCACATAGATGAGCATTGTTAATTAACATTTTGGTTATCCTGGTGATGAAACAATTACAGGCAAAATAAATAGGGCTACTTTACATAATACCATTTGAGCTGAGATTTTACAGCCCGTCCAGATAGGATTAGTGTGAAAGACCTGTAGTCATCATTAAAAAGAATATTTAAAAAAAGAACATGGAGAGTCGAGCAGTCTACTCATCAAGGGATTTGATCAATTTCTCGTAGGAGCCACCGTCCATGAGGCCATCAAGTTCTGCAGGGTTGTCAATAGTCATCTTAATTAGCCAGCCTGGAAGTCAAAGAGCAGGGCAACCATCAGTAACATTGTCAGGATGGGGATTAATAGTGTTGAATGATTATTCACCAACAAAAATCACATAAGGAGGAGGCAGGTACCCTTGCGGTTAAGAGCGTTGTGCCAGTAACCGAAAGGTTGCTGGTTTACATTTTAGTCATTTGGCAGACGCTCTTATCCAGAGCGACTTACAAATTGGTGAATTCACCTTATGACATCCAGTGGAACAGCCACTTTACAATAGTGCATCTAAATCATTTAAGGGGGGGGGGGGTGAGAAGGATTACTTTGTCCTATCCTAGGTATTTCTTAAAGAGGTGGGGTTTCAGGTGTCTCCGGAAGGTGGTGATTGACTCCGCTGTCCAGCAGAACAGAGAAGCTACGTCTGGTAGGGATGGGGTGTGGGGGTGTGGGTGTGTGTCTTTTTGTCAACAACAGCTAGTGTGCAATGTCTAATATTAAAGAAGTCTCGAGGTATTGCTCGCCTGAGGTAGAGTACCTTATGATAAGCTGTAGACCACACTATCTACCTAGAGAGTTCTCATCTGTATTATTCGTAGCCATCTATTTACCACCACAGACCGATGCTGGTTTGAAACCCCAATCTGAATAGGTGAAAAATCTGTCGATGTGTCCTTGAGCAAGACAACCCTAATTTGCTCATCTAAGTTGCTCTGGATAAGAGCGTCTGCTAAATGACTAAAATGTCAAACATACATATCAACCGATTTGTCATGTCACTGTCTTGATACTCACCCCCTTCGTAGCAGGATTTATTCACTAGTGCAGGGTTGTCTGCCAGCTCTGTGTTGATTTCAGTTACCTCTCCAGTCAGAGGAGAGTACAACTCACTAGCAGCCTTCACGCTTTCCAAAGCACCGAACTCCTCTGAAACACAAACAAAAGACATGCAAAACCCTCCTTACTGGCAACAAAGCTCATTTACTTGTGGGAGGAAACTTAAACCTGAATAAAAATCTCACCCATTTGTTCAAGTTTTTGCCCCACCTCAGGGAGTCCACAATACACCACATCACCTAATGCTTCCTACAATGGAGGGACACAAATTCTAACATTTTAGCAGATATTCATATTTGAATTATACCTTGAGGAAAGTCTGGGAAGAATTCTAACGTGTAACTGATTTCATGAAGCATAAAATAAGGCCAATGAAAGTTGTGGTAAACTTAAAGTTATTGCACAAATATCAGATTGGCCCTCAAATTTTAAGTCAGGCATAATACAAGTAATCAATAGTCATACATATGTAAAATTGTATATGTCTTTGTATTGCAGGACAAGGTGCAAAGTCCCAAAATAAATCTCTCAAGACAATACAGGCATTATGTAGACCAATAAATGTCAGATTATCAGTAATTTAGGAACAGCAGCACACTAAATCATTGATTAAAGTATCAACCAAACTACCTACCTGAGCAAAATTGCTGATGCCAACTGTACCAACTCCACCCTCTACTCGTACCCACTCATGCTTGTCTGTGAATTTGAGGGCTGTAAGAATAGACATTCATGTCAGATAATGGGATGCATGTGCATTGAAAAACAGCAGACTAATAAAGTATTAGTACACTACACTGACAAGTTGACACGGCCATAATTTTAGTTTTTCTGTGTTCTATGAGTACACAATCAATTTAGGGTTTCCAAACTCTGGGGAGGGGGGGTAACTTCACTAAGTACCCATCCCAAACATTTCCCTTGATACTGACCGTCCAAAGGACACTAGTGTACTATGGACCAGAGCCAAAAAGTATTGTGCAAAACTACAAACCTAACTTTATATTTTGCCATCATGCAGTATTTTTTGTTAATGTACTGCCCCACATTCAGCCCTGTAATGTCAAACTAAATGCGAATTGTATTACTATCACTATTGTGATGTCAATTGCTCATACAATGTACCAGCATTTTCCAGCTATTACTGCACACAGTATGAGTGGTGGGAGGGAGCACACATATTTAACAGTTCTCTATTGGTTGAAGTAAAAACAAACATCCTTCCTCTAATCTGCTATGTAGGCTGTTCCTTCTATTAAATTAACTAGTAATATTTTATATTATTTTGGACAGATATGTAATCCAGATTTTGAGCAAGAAACATTAAAATATGGTTTATGTAAAACGCTGTCAATCTTTGCCGATATGCTGGGGAGGAATGAAATGCCTCAGTGTCCAATGCTAGCATCAGATCATGCAGGAAAAAAATACAGGTTTGAACCAGATTGAACTGTGCATGATGCTGGGGCACGGCTGGTTTGTCTGAAAGACTCAGGGGAGAGCCTTACCTTAATGGAGATCTTCAATATCATTTAGACTAAAACACCACACATGTATTTGCCATTTGCAGATTACACATGTAGTAAATATGCTAAATATAGATGTATGATCAAATGTTTTACTCCTGACCAGCCCATGTCCAAACTCGTGCGTGACTTGCTGTTAGTAATTATCCTTTACATTGGGGCACGATACAGTGGGTGTGAGTGCCTAACAAGCCTAATGTTTTTTAAGACCGTGGATAGCAGACCCAGCAAATCGTTGCAAGGTCAAGTTAAACCTCTGATATGTTTTACAGTGTAGCCTTATTTAAAAAAATGAAAGCTTTAATCAACCTGGCTACCTTTGGGGACATCCCAGATAGCAGTTTATGGAAAGCGACCATATAATTCAAAATGTTACGGTTAAACCAACCTATCGCGGGAGCGTTGTTCGACAGGCTGGTCAAGGAATCCCAAAATTCCATTGGAATTTCATAAAAACAAATCACTTGATTTCTGTCTGGAAATAACGAGAGAATAGTTTACTTTTAGACCACGTAACGGCCAGCATTAGGCTACTTTTTTTAAATTTGTGCCATCGACCAAACTTTCTTAGCAGTGCATTCGTTCTAAACAGTTTATAAAACTGGATATGCTGATCACCAAATAAAATAAAAACCGTTCATGCTCTCTCTGACGTGTTGAAATGTACCGTGGGAAAGTCACCAAAACAGCGTGAGATTATTCCCCCTCCGCGACTGGAATGTGTAGCCACAGACCCGTACATCAATTGTGATGTTGATAAATCTAGCATGCAACACTGAGAGTGCCAATTTGGGCAACATTGTAACAAATTGTTACCTGTGAACAGTCGCGAGGCCGTGCTCAGTGTCCGTGCGGTGTTTGCCTTCCATAAGGGCGGATTTGCGGATATCTGTACAGGTCGAGAAAGCTGAACCAGTACTGTGGAAAAGTTTGCAGAAAGGCACCGGAACGCTAGTCTCATCGCCATCTTCAGTGTCGGCCGAAATGATTACACATGCAATTGACTGAGTGGAACGCGCACAATCACCATTTGCGCGCTCTCGATATTAAATAGAAGCGGATTTTCTTCAGGAGTTTCTGGAAGTTGGACCGTATTTGCCGATAAGGCTTTTCCTTATATGGATACTCTCAAGGCGTAATAAATGCGCAACAGAATATTTCGGAATATAATAGTTGTTTTCCGCATAGTTGGCAGTGTTAGATTTTCGTCTGTCTATTGGTCTGTCTACTCTGCATCTTTATGGTATTGTGGAACTAACCATAAGGTTTTGGGCACGTTCCTCTGCCCAGGCGTTGCTGAAGAATTTCATATTTTACACTGCCTGGATATGTATTTTAACTGTCAGCTAATCACATACGTTATAACAATCTGTCAATCTATGCCATGGCACTCAACCATTGGTTGATTCATGCAACATCTGAACAGGGGAACGCGATCAATCTCATTATGCTTGGTAGGTTATGACTCTAAATAGTTTTCCCTCCATGAATATTACAGCCCCAACCCCGTCACTGTTTCTTTTGTGTCCGTTTTCCATTGTACTGTAGTACACAACTGTTGAGATTGGGCAACAGTTCCTAGAACATAGTGTTGCTTTCATTAACAATCCTGTTGTGTTCGTTTCATGTTAATTTATTGTGTTCCCGGTCCAAAATGACCGCCCCGTTATAGTTGATCATAATCCATAACAACCCATATATTATGTTGTTAGATCTTTTTTATCAACTTAAGTTCTTGCGAAAATTACACGTTTTGAACTTCTACTTGCTATTTATGGCCTGTAGGCCTCATTGACCTGAGCTCATACAACTCGTTTTTGAGTTAAAAAATGCATAATGTATGGACTATTTTGACTATAACAAATACTCAGATGAAACATATTGTGCTATTTATCAGACTACTTTGTCAAAGTTTAACAAGGACTCTCCTCCTCACCATTGTCATGATTAAAGATAAGGTTAATAGCCTCACGTACATGAATGACGACATCGTTTGGACTACCTATCTTTTGATCATTGTGCAGCCACAGAATGAATTGTGAGCAAGGCCTCAAAAAAGCTTTATATACCAGAGCTGCGAGAAAAGTTCTATATGTTATTGAAACAATGTTGCGATTGTTTGTGAGAATGCCAACAGGTGTGGTTCTCATGGGGGAAAGATTCTATTTGGGAAAGATTCCTTGTCATGGAACCCAAGAAGGGGAGTGAGGTGTGTGTGTGTGCTCAAACACACATGCATGTGGGGGTCTGGGAGAGGAAGTGTGTCCATCTGATGAATGGGCATGTGCCTGAACTCCATTTTATACACTAATTGTAGTCTCCCCATTTCTAATGACCTGTAATTTTTGACCGGGAGCACCACAGATGTACAAAAGTTAAATCAAACACCCAAAGTTTTATGAAAATCAACTAAATGTATTTTGTGTTCAGATGCCCTGTGTGGACAGTCATGGAACCTTATGACAATCAGATGAAATTAACTCAATTTCTCAGAGAGAACTTGTAAATCAGTCCAATTTGACCAGAACAGGAGGGTTAAACAAATTCTGTTTTTTTGATAGATTTCACACTAGGGTCCAACAGTACTTTGCATCATGACTAGAAAGTGACTGACTGCATTCACTAGAAATGAACTTGCAGAACACATCTACTCACCTTGTGCTCTTCCTCCTCTAATCAAAGGTATTGTACACAGGTCCTCCCACACAATCCTTTTAGGGGTGGGGTGCACATTGGTCGTCAAATATTCAGTCACTAGAGGTGTATTCATTAAGTCTTGCAACAGAAACCGTTTACCATTTAACAAACAGAAGGAAACAGGGATTGTGCTACCTGAATTTGTCCAATAGAAACTCTAGTTTGTTTCTAAATGTTTTCTGTTTGGAAAAAAGACAAAACATTTTATAACAGAATAGGTGGTCATTCTGCCAAACAGTTTCTATTGGACAAATTCTGGTACGTTCCTCCGTTTTGTTTGTTTCCGTTTAAGAAATGTTTTGCAACAGATGCGGCTGAATGACTACACCCCTGGTTTATCCAAAAATGTATGAAAAAGTACGTAATAAAGACCATGGCTAAAGAACAGACCAGTAACCTAAGCCTACTACTACAGTATATCAGCTGCAGACACATACTTTGACATGTAACTCAAACATGGGAATACAGAATCACATATTTGTCAAATTTTATTTTTGTGCCAATGGCAGTTGTGAGTGAACATATTTTTTTTAGTAGTTGGACTGTATAGCATACAATAACACAACAAACATGTCCAGAAACCCTCATTCACTGACATTACATTGGGCTTGGATGTCCACCACACTAATGAGGGAAGAAGGAATAGAGACAAAGCACAAGGTAATAAGAGCATACAATTTAATGTTTAATGTAATGGTGGAACAATTATTTAAGTAACTTATTTCCCTTAATAATGCAGATTGCAAGATTCAAACCATATGATAAAATGGAAAACAGTCAATTCCACCGGGACACAGTGAGACCAGACCAATCTGATTATTTCCCCAGGCTTCATCACCATGCCAACCTCTGCAGAGATCTGCCAGCAGGCGAGGTCACAATACTACACAGAGGTGCCCTCTGTGAGAGGGGCTGTCTTGTTGTCATCAGGCTTCATGGCAGGGAAGAACAGCACCTCCTGTGAAACAGAATTAACATCAGGTGGTTTCACAGACAGAGTCCTGCTGAAGTGCATTCAAGTTTGTAGTGTATTGCATGTGTAAACAAGCATCAAAACAGTGTCCCCTACTGCATAATAATAAACATGCATGCCTAAAGCCTTGTTCCATTGGCAGTTTGAAGCGACTCACATGTAAATTATTTTGCAATTCCGGTTCAAATCTATTACTTTTCCTGCAGTCTGAACATCCAAAAAGCACTTGGAATCAAGGCTTGAAATATCTGGTTCCATGTGCTACAGTACAATGGAAGTCAGATACAAATCTGATTCCTGGCCATTCAACTTGTGTCTGAACAGTCAAATCTGATTTATTGTTTTTTAGACATATTTGGCATATCTTGTTGCTTGCTAGCTACTCGGTTGACAGTGTGATAAGAACACGTGGTAGCTAACGAGCTTGTTAATGGTTTACAAACAAATGACTGGCTGAACAGCTACCTAGCTAGCGGACTGCTGTGGCTAGCCAAAAAGGACTCCTTTTGAAACGTGGATCATCTTATCCTTTGAGTCTTTATAAGTGTTCTTACACTATGACTTTGAACATTTAAAGCAACTGGGAAACATCCATGGCAGACATTGTCGTCATCTTAGCTGCTACATAACTTCTGAGTGATAGGAAGCACAAGCACCACCACCAATCAGACTACACCACTGAGCACACACCAGTCATTAATATGACAACTAGCATAGCCATGTCCGCAAATGACTGCCATCTGACCCCCCCCCCCCATTTGGTCACTTGTAAATTCCTGTTTGAACACTCAGTATTCCAAAACAGACTTGAAAAACTACATTGATTTGAGCATTAAGGCCTACAGTGCTTTAGAGATTGCACAGGATCTATATGGACCTCTGTCTGTATGTATTGACTGTACCTTGATGTTGTTGGAGTCTGTGAGGAACATGGTAAGACGGTCAAGGCCCATGCCCCAGCCAGCAGTTGGTGGCAGGCCATACTCTAGTGCCGTGCAGAAAGTCTCATCAATGGACATGCTCTCGTCATCACCCTCTGCCTTGGCCTAATAAAACACAAAAATTCACACAGAAGCTAGATGAAAAACAAAGTAGCTCATCAAGATTTACAGGGTGGTGGCTCAAACAGGAAAATATCACAAAGAAAATGAAGCACCAATGGTAACTAAGTTGACGTAAGGCAAGAATCTTTGGGAAATGTGTCAGTTCAGTGGCTCCAACTACTACATTGTTTCTAGCATTACTCAGCCGACTCGCCCAGGCACACTGACCTTAGCCTGTTGCTCAAAGAGCTCCCTCTGCCTGATAGGGTCGTTCAACTCAGTGTAGGCATTACAAATCTCCTTCTTCAATACAAACAGCTCAAAACGCTCCGTCAGGCCTTTCTCTGACCGGTGCCTGTATGGGCAAAGATCAAGGAGAACATAGCTAGAGACATCAGCATTGACAAGCAGGGGGCACTGCAAGACCTATGTTGACTCTTATTTGAAATGGTAACCTGCAGTCCATTGGAATGTGAATAAGAGCATTGTTGCTTGTTTTTAAACGAGTTTAATATGGATCGGAAGAGCTCACCATTTGGCCAGGGGGCTCATGATCTGTGGGTGGTCACAGATGAACGTGGGGTTGATACACGTGACTTCTAGGAAATCTCCCACCAACTGCAGGGATAAACATCAACTTCAGTTTAGTCGTGATGTCAACAACACGGAAGGGCTATAGGAGGAGGGTTTCCTGATGTAAATTAGAAAAGGCACCTTGTCAAGGAGGCGGGCAGTGGTTCTAGGAGGAGGGCACTCCACTCCTTTCTGGGCACACAGTTCATCAAAGAATGTACGTGTCTCTGGGGTGGATGGAGAGGGACAGGTCAGTAAGACAACCTAGGAAATTCTATAATTATATAGAGATATAGCTGTGGCACTGTACTGACCGGCATTCATTATCTTACCGTCACTGTCGTAGGTGTCAGCAGCTGGGAACTTGACGCCCATCTCCTTCTCCAGGTCGTGCGTCATGCTGACCCTCCTGAAGGGAGGAGTGAAGTCGATCTCATAGGACGGGCCCTCTGGACCCTCTGGATGATACTTCACTTTGTACTCTCCAGTGATGTGCTTGACCATTCCTGATGGGAAGAGAGAGAGTAGACCAGTTAGTTATGGAACCTAGCAGCTACATACCTACATGTCACTGTGAGTAACACTATATATTCACATTCCAGAATGATGAAGCAGAAACACCCCCTTCATTCACCCGAGAGAAGCTTCTCTGTGATATCCATCAAGTCATGGTAATCTGCATAGGCCATATAGAATTCGCAGGTGGTGAACTCTGGATTGTGGGTGAGGTCAATGCCTTCGTTTCTGAACTGCCGTCCAATCTCATACACTCTGTCAATCCCCCCAACCACAAGCATCTGGGGAAAGAAGACACGTAAATATGAGCATGGAGTTGAAAGTGTTTTTTCATGTGTTATTGGTCCTTCCTCGGGGGACATGTTACCTTGTGGTAGAGCTCAGGAGCGATCCTCATGTAAAGGTTCATGTCTAGGTCGTTATGGTAGGTCACAAAGGGTTTGGCCACAGCCCCACCAGGAATCAGGTTCATCATGGGCGTCTCAATCTGTAAGAAACGTGTGTTGTGGTTTTAAAGTCTCAGTTACCTATCTCCATCTATCACCAAAACCCTGTTTGTGAAAAATAAACCTTTAAAATAACTTTCCACATCAAAGAGAAGAGAGCTTTACCCCACTTGAACTCTTAACCCGAACTCCTCCACACTCCAATGTAATTTTCCTGACAAACCATATATATTTTTTTTTAAGTGCCCCCTAGTGGCCATTTCCCTCACCTCCAGGAATCCCAGCCCGTCCAGGAAGCTGCGGAGGTAAGTGATGATCTTGGCACGTGTTACAAACTTCTGCCTCACATAGTCATTGAGAATCAGATCCAGGTATCGCTGGCGAAATCGTGTTTCCTGGAGGCAACGGGTTAGAGAAAGTGTGAAGATCCCAAAAAATTGTAATTTCTTCTGCAGGTTACATGAATTAAAGGTGTCCTGTATCATCTCTCATTTATTTTTATTTTTTTAACCTTTATTTTACTAGGCAAGTCAGTTAAGAACAAATTCTTATTTTCAATGACGGCCTAGGAACAGTGGGTTAACTGCCTGTTCAGGGGCAGAGCGACAGATTTGTACCTTGTCAGCTCGGGGGTTTGAACTTGCAACCTTTCGGTTACTAGACTAACACTCTAACCACTAACCACTGCCCCATTTATATGAAGGCCTGACATGCTTTCTGTATGTCCACTACAGGATTGTGAAGGTGCTCACCTTGTCCTTGAGACCAAAGTGGAGGTGGGGCAGCATGTGCAAGCAAGGTGAAAGCAGGGTCATCTCTATGGGAATGATGCTCAACTCGCCCTTTTTGGTCTTCCCTGGATTACCACGAACACCGATGATGTCACCACGCCGCAGCTTGTTGTTGATGCGCACAAACTCCTCCTCAGACTTGTAGCTCCTGACAGGAAAGATTGACAGTCGGGGTTAGAAAAGATACATGTGGGAGTTATGAGCTCACATGAGTAGTGTAGTTCTGGGAAGGACCATGTTCTGTACCTGTTGGTTGCCATAACTTGCAGCTTGACGCCTTCCCCTCGCAAGTCATAGAAGATTAACTTGGCCCCGGACTCTCTCTTGGCATGAACACGACCTGCCAACCACAGAGTTTCACATGTCAAAAAATACAGATTGACCATCAAATGACAACATCAACTGTTTTCAAATATTGTGATTTGAAATAATATGTTGTCAGTACCTGATACATTGAGGACAATGTCTGTTAGCTGGTCTCCAGGCTGTAGGTGGTTGTATTTCTCAATGAACCCTGTGAGCGACAGATCGACATTGTACTTGTGAGGGTATGGGTCCTCTGCTGTGCCCTTCAGAGCCTGGATGGCTTGAGTGCGGATCTTAAAGTATTGCTATTGGAATAAACAATATAAAGTGAGGTTACTGCAAATGTACAAGAGCTCAATTACTGCAGCCCTATTTTTGAGAAATATATATTTTTAATCTTCTACTAAGATCAGCAGTCAAATGTTCTGAAGAAAATCACAAGAGGGAGGGAAGGACGATCATAAACATCCATATAGCTCACGTTAGGGTCCAGGGTCTCCTCATCTGCCCCGTATGCATTCTGAACAGCCTGATCATTGGTCTGCTTCTGCTCAACCTGCTCTTTGACTTTGGCTTCCTTCTCAGATGCCTTCTTCTCAGCTTTCATTCGCCTCTTCAGCTCACTGACAACAACAACAACACAGACACAGAGGGTAACATCAGGGTATCTAGTGGACTCAGGATCGAGGTTGAGGACTACTCGGGAGACTACTTTATAAAGCCATACAAGTAATTCCTAAAAAGGGAATCATTCATGACAAAAGGTTAGTTGTTTTTCTCACTGAACGGAAAAGCCACCAACCTTTTGTCACCTCGCCAGCGATTCCCCTGAATTAGAGCTGGGACTGACACTGTGCTGGGGAGAGCGAACTTTACCCCCTGAGCCCTGACCCCAAAGGCTTGACACACCTGGTGCCTGGCAGTCCTGACCACCAGAGTCAGCATGGTGATGCAGGCTGACCTACTGTGCTACACCAGTCAATGACCAGACCTGGAGAGAGACACACACACAGCTGACTTATTTCTGTGAATTTGAAACATGGGAACAACACTTCACATGTTGCGTTTATATTTTTGTTCAGTGTATATGGGTTTAGTAACACTGGTGTAAAGTAAGTAGAAACACTTTGAAGTACTACATAAGTAGTTTAAATATTTTTTGACTACTTTTACTCCACTACAATGGAGTAAAAGTCGCAGGACTTTGCAGTTCGAAAACTCTCATTTTCATATGGCCCTGATATATACCGGGGGTGTCTCTCTATAAAAGTCCCTGGCCTCACATCAAAACACAGATTTAAGAGTCAAACTATCGTTCAAAATGAACAACCAACCCTTGTCAATGTTGATGTCCTATTTCGGGTCGTGATTTGGTTAAGTTAAATAACAAAGCAACTGATTTCCCAGCGAAATTCCAGAATTTACAGAATGACTGTAAATTCTCTTCTAACCAGTGATATAAAAATTCTCATATTCCGTGTGTCATTTGAATAGGGAACTGACAGCGTTTTAGCAACATTACTTAAAAAAAAAACATTTTCTGACAATGTGACCAGTTAGATATGGTCATTTCCACATCTTAATAAATTCATAGAATGATTGGGAACAACATTTGAAAACTATCACAATGTAGAGTGGGAAAGTGGCCATGCGTTTGGAGAAAAATAATAGATACTGCAGTAAATAATTTACCACAAAAAAAACATCTGTCTCACCCAGGACCAGAGTCTACGCAGACTGGTGCAGAATAACCAATCAAAGCCAACAGTAGGCCTTTATGCCACACATGCCTCCTATCATTCGATTTGAACTGGACTGTGTTTACTGGCAGTAGCAACGACGCGATTTTAGATCATTAGAAAGCATTCGCCAAAAGCCACAAAATACACCTGAATGGATTTCTACAAATATTTAAATATCATGGGAGTCCTATTGATCAATCAACCATGAAAAGGTAGGCTCCCTCTCCCTTAGTTATGCACATCAACAACAGCAAGATCAACAACTAATGCTATCCAGAGCGAGATTAGATGAACACTCTTAAACCATTGCCTGGCAATGCATGCTTGTCCCCAACCCACGTTTGACAACTGAATGGGAACTTTCCGGCACGCACAGTTGATCAATGCCAAATACATTTGATTGACAACTAATTACCTTCAGTGTGTCAGTGTGCTCTGGGTCATTCGTAAATTCAGCGCATTGTCAGATTGTCTGTTCGTAAATTCAGAGTGTTTTGCTCTCCAAGTATTCAGAGCCACACACACACACACACACACTACACTGGACGCTGTGGTTGAGGAGTAGGGTTGATCCGAGCGTTCCTCACAATGGCAGTCAAGCATCAAGTCAAATGGCCACCTCACTCGACCATTTTACTCGCTCTAGCAGAGCTGGTTAGGCTGTTTACATGTTATTTAGAGCATTAGTGACTAACTGCACTAGTGGCAACAATTCATCAGTTATTCTGCGCTCTGGCACATTCAGACGAGAGTGCTCTAAAATTGGAGTAGATAGCCAGAGTGAATTTACAAATGCAAGAGATATGCTAACTGGATAATAGTTGTTCAAGTTCAGCATAGTTAACTAGATAGCCAGCAACGCGATTCACATTTATTGCTAGCTGAACAAATGACACCTGTATCTCTAGTTGTAACCACCAAAAACAATATGGGGAAAAAGGTCAGTCACTCATCCAATGACATCCTCCTTAGCTGGCTGGCTAGCGACCTAACGTTAGGCGCCATGCTTTGAGCTTGCTAAATAAATAGATTTGCTAGCTTATTAGCCATGTTATGACTGACTTGTGATCATTGCCTTGCTAGTTATATTGTATTGGAATTCCCAGGATTAGTTCAATTTCTTCATATTTGTTGAGTAGTTAAAGTGTTGTCAGTTCAACTTTAAACAGAGCATACAACCTAATCATTTTCCCGTTCTATTAATGTTAATGTGATGAGTGACTAACAAAATAGTGTTGCTTTAAAAAAAACGTTCTACATTGGCAACCCACTTTTTAAAAAAAATCCAACAATCCAACATGTAGCTGTCTGCTTTCTACAAGTTGTCCTCTAACCAGTGATATCCACATTATTCCCAGATTCCATGTGCTTTTTCAGTAGGGTCCCTTTGAACAGGATTTGCAATCTGACCCCCCCCCTGTTCTATTGATTACAACTTGATATCGATATGAGTGATTGACAAATAAGTGTTGCATTTCCCTTTGTTTTGGCGAACCCCAAATCAAAACGTGAATCGTTTCAGGAAGCTAGGCGAATGTCGCACGTCACTAATTCACAGGTGAGGCACTTAAATGTAAAACATTTTTGGGGGATAAAAATAGAAATGCATTCTGGAACGTGAACTTTCATGTGCCTTAATAACAAACTTGAATGCCATCTGTAAATATGAATCAAATTGTTAAATTCCGAGCCCAGTTGGTTTAGCCAAGGAAAAAGACAGGAATCTTCCCGCTGGCCATGATTGGCTGAAATAATGGATGGGGCTGGTCATACCGAGAGATGAGTTTGGATTGGTCTGTAATGTAGCATGCTTCTGTCTATAACATGAGCTGCTCAGTACGTCAATCTGTTTGTACTGTATGGGTTGGGATTATGGTTCATTATTTAGCTAGCTACCCTTTACATCTAAACAAAATACTACTTCGCCAGATGATAACACGACCCATCAAGTTAGCCAGGTGTGTCTGGGGATGATTACAACCATCTATTGTATTTAATTATTTTTGCTACTACTTTCACTACTTTTAGTCTTGAAATCTTTGTTTGTTTACTACACTACTCACTCTGTTTAGCACATGGCCTCACATGTGAATCCTTAAAGAGATTGGTGGGGATAGGCTCAAGGAGGGTGTGAACTATGCTGAATGGGTGTAGACAAAGAGCTCTCCAGTAGGAGTACCTAAACATTCAATGGCCATTTTCTCAAAAGTAGTGATACAAGTTTTACTTTCAAAGCAGAATTACTTACCCATTGTTCCTCAACTGCATTGTATGATACACGATTTTGAAGTCGATAACTATTTTCAACTTATGTTTTAGGAATAACAATGGAACTCAACATTAATTTCCAATAGTATTCTAATTAAATCAGGTAAAAACTGCTGACTGAGTCAGTGCTGTGATTGATTTATTTTGATGATATACCTGACATCGTGAAAACAGCTTTGTCCTGTCTAATCACGTTTGAGTGTCAAAAAAAGTTAAGCATTTTCATTGACTTTTGATAATGAAGTACAGTTGAAGTCAGAAGTTTACATACACCTTAGCCAAATACATTTAAACTCAGTTTCACAAATCCTGACATTTAATCCTAGTAAAAAGTCCTTGTCTTAGGTCAGTTAGGATCACCACTTTATTTTAAGAATGTGAAATGTCAGAATAATAGTAGAGAGTGATATATTTCAGCTTTTCTTTCTTTCATCATATTCCCAGTGGGTCAGAAGTTTACATACACTCAATTAGTATTTGGAAGCTTTACATTTAAATTGTTTAACTTGGGTCAAACGTTTTGGGTTGCCTTCCACAAGATTCCCAAAATGGGCCAAAATAAATTTTGGCCCATTCCTCCTGACAGAGCTGGTGTAGCGGAGTCAGGTTTGTAGGTCTCCTTGCTCGCACACGCTTTTTCAGTTCCGCCCACACATTTTCTATAGGATTGAGGTCAGGGCTTTGTGATGGCCATTCCAATACCTTGACTTTGTTGCCCTTAAGCCATTTTGCCACAACTTTGGAAGTTTGCGACCAAACTTTAACTTCCTGACTGATGTCTTGAGATGTTGCTTCAATATATCCACATAATTTTCCTACCTCATGGTGCCATCTATTTTGTGAAGTGCACCAGTCCCTCCTGCAGCAAAGCACCCCCGTGCTTCACGGTTAGGATGGTGTTCTTCAGCTTGCAAGCACCCCCCTTTTCCCTCCAAACATAATGATGGTCATTATGGCCAAGCAGTTCTATTTTTGTTTCATCAGACCAGAGGACATTTCTCCAAAAAGTACGATCTTCGTCCCCATGTGCAGTTGCAAACCGTAGTCTGGCTTTTTTATGGTGGTTCTGGAGCAGTGGCTTCTTCCTTGCTGAGCGGCCTTTCAGGTTATGTCGATATAGGACTTGTTTTTACTGTGGATATATATACTTTTGTACCTGTTTCCTCCAGCATCTTCACAAGGTCCTTTGCTGTTGTTCTGAGATTGATTTGCACTTTTCGCACCAAAGTACGTTCATCTCTAGGAGACAGAACGCATCTCCTTCCTGAGAGGTATGATGGCTGCATGGTCCCATGGTGTTTATACTTGCGTACTATTGTTTGTACAGATGAACGTGGCATTTGGAAATTGCTCCCAAAGATGAACCAGACTTATGGAGGTCTATCATTTATTTTTTGAGGTCTTGGCTGATTTCTTTTAATTTTCCCATGATGTCAAGCAAAGAGGCACTGTGTTTGAAGGTAGGCCTTGAAATACATCCACAGGTACACCTCCAATTGACTCAAATTATGTCAATTAGCCTATCAGAAGCTTCTAAAGCCATGACATTTTCTGGAATTTTCCAAGCTGTTTAAAGGCACAATCAACTTAGTGTGTAAACTTCTGACGAACTGGAATTGTGATACAATGAATTATAAGTGAAATAACTTGTAAACAATTCTTAGAATAATTACATGTGTCATGCACAAAGTAGATGTCCTAACCAACTTACCAAAACTATAGTTTGTTAACAAGACATTTGTGGAGTGGTTGAAAACTAGTTTTAATGACTCCAACCTAAGTGTATGTAAACTTCTGACTTCAACTGTACATGGACTCACATGTGTATCCTTAAAGAGATTGATGTGGCTAGGGCTTAAGAGGGTGGGAACTACGCTGAATGGATATAGAGAAAGAAGAGCTCTCCAGTAGGTGTACCAAAACATTCAAGGGACATTAACTTGTAACCCCAAAAGTGGGGTTACAAGTTAACCAGTGTTGTGTATGATATACTATTTTGTAGTCTGTATTTTCATCCAATGTAAAAAACACTATTTCAAATGTTGCTACATAAGACCGGATTGAAGTGGTGGGTCAAAAATGCATCACTTCAAAATGTAGCTGGCTGTCTTCAACAGGTTGTCCTTTAAGCCAGTGATAGTGATGTAAACAATATTTCCAGTTTCTGTTTTTTTTTTGTGTTGGTTTCAACAGCGCATACAATCTGATTTCCCCCTTAAATCGCTATGAGTGTTTAATATATCACAAAATGTGTCTGCATATTGATTTGGACACAAACTCTGTTTTGACATTGAGCCATTTATCAAAAGTTCTTGTCAACACATAAATAGCATATCAGTATGACCTGAACGGTTGGTGAAGTCAGGAAGCAGCAACAGCATCATTTTCAATTTGTTTTAGGAATAACTTAACATTAATTTCCAATTGAATCAGGTTAAAACTGCTGAATGAGTCCAAAAACGTACTGTGATTTTTTGTTGATAAAACCCGTTCTCACCATTTCAGATATGCCCTGTCTAGTCAGTGTTAAAAGAAAAATCGTAGTTTTTGCCTAATATAAGTAATAAGAATTAAGTATAATAAAAACCAAATACTTAGACTTTTACACAAGGAATATTTTACTTTAACTTTCACTTGACTCATTTTTATATTAAGGTAACTTTACTTTTACTCAAGTATGACAATTGGGTAATTTTTCCACTGAGTAGGAAGAACATTTTCACTATCATTCTGCGCTGATCAGTCAGACCATGTAGCCTAGAAGTAATTTAGCTAGCTAAATCCACTAGCTAGCAATCAATCCCATTGCAGAAGTGGGATTATAGGATAATTCGCTTGGATGCATAAAGCTGATGAGTTCAATGTTTCCCCACATAAATAGCACACCAGTATCACTTGAAAGTTTGCTGAATTTGGCATTACGGTAAAGCTAAAAAGGCTAACACTACTTTCGCTAAAACGTGGTTTTGTTCATAAACCTACATGAAAACAAGAAACTTCAAATCAGCAAATAACCATGGGTAATTTGTACGATGCAATATGGGTTTTGTAGTCATCTACGCACAGAATATGATGATAAGCAAGCATGCGTGCACATTAAAGGACTACAAGCAGCACGCGCGATATGCAACTTGAACCGAATGGACCATTGGAATTTGTATGCACATTCGCTATGGTAAACTTGTTTTTCCATCGTGCTTTATCCGAACTGGTGCAACAATATCCTACTACTTTTATCGTTTAATAACAAGGATGTGATCCACATACACCATCAAAGTGTTGCAAACGTCTTCATAAATGCTGTCTAAAAAAAGAGTGAATCGACAATGGCTTACTTTTTGCTGAGTTTCTCTGCATCCACCTCGGTAACGTCTGCCATCTTATTTTTCTCCTTCGCTAGGCTTTGTCGGGCGTTGGCATCCAACGTTATGGTGCATTACCGCCACCTACAGTATTGGACAGTGGGCCAGGGAGAAACTAAATTCTACCTTCCAGCCACGATTCTCATTAAAAAATATTACAAAATATTTGAGACTGTATTTAATGACGTTCTACTCAGTATACTCTTTAAACTAATTTCCTGTATTCCCTTCTCCCTCATACTAGATATCAGCCTCTCTCTTTCCCTCTCATACTTCCCACACTGTATCAATACATGCTCCACTATCTCTGTTTCAAAATCAAATCAAATACAAATGTATTTGTCACATGAGCTGAATACAACAGGTGTAGGTAGACCTTACCATTAAAATGCCCTGAACCAACAATGCAGTTTTAATTAAAAGACTGCAGTTTTAAGAAAAATATTTACTAAATTAACTAAAGTAAAATAAATAAAAGTAACAATAAAATAATAACTACGCTATATACAGGGGGTACCGATACTGAGTCAATGTGCGGGATACAGGTTAGTGAAGTAATTGAGGTAATATGTACATGCAGGTACATGTAGGTAAAGTGACTATGCATAGATAATAAACAGCAAGTAGCAGCAGAGTAAAAGAAGGGGGCAAGATCAATGCAAAATGTCTTGGTAGCCATTTGATTAGCCATTCAGCAGTCTTATGGCTTGGAAGTAGAAGCTGTAAAGAAGCCTCTTGGACCTAGACTTGGCGCTCCGTTTCCGCTTTCCATGGCTGGAGTCTTTGGAAATTTTTAGGGCCTTCCTCTGCCTGGATGGCAGGAAGCTTGGCCCCAGTGATGTACTGGGTCGTACACACTACCCTCTGTGGCGCCTTGCAGTCGGAGGCCGAGCAGTTACCATACCAGGCAACCAGTCAGGATGTTCTCGATGGTGCAGCTGTAGAACATTTTGAGGATCTGAGGACCCATGCCAAATTTTTTCAGTCTCCTGATGGGGAATAGGTGTTGTCATGCCCTCTTCACGACTGTCCTGGTGTGTTTGGGCCATGATAGTTTGTTGAAGATGTACACACCAAGGAACTCTCAGCCTGCTCCACTACAGCCCCGTCAATGAAAATGGGGGTGTGCTCGGCCCTCCTTTTCTTGTAGTTCACGATTATCTCCTGGCAATAATCACACTTTCCTGTTGGAGGTTTTCCAACCAAATGTAAAGTCTTATTCAACTGGCTGTGTCCCAGCCTTAATCTAAAATTAGCCTCCTCTCTTTTGTCCATTCCTGCCGTCCTCCCTTCCCCGACTTTCTTCTGTACTTGCAATAAATGCCTGCTCTTAGTATCTCTATTCCACTGCTCCTGACATCTCTGCACCATCACTGTCCATATCAGGGGATTTGCCTCTGCCTTGCTCATTGAAACTCCAACATCAACATCCCTGAACAAAGTGCTTCTTTAGCCAGTACATCAACTGTCTCTTTCCCCTCCACCCCAACATGGACTGGAACCCAAATAAATATTATTTGTATACCCATTTATCTAATCCTGCAATGGGCTTGTAGTACATCATAAAGCAGGTATTGTCTGCTACGTGATCTAAAGGATTAAAGACTCATCAACATTGCACATGAATCGGAGCAAATAGCTACTCTGTCTGGCTTGACTTCTTCAACCCACTGCAAGGCCAGCAGCATGGCCATCAGCTCTACCGTATATACAGCCAGATGATCTGTAATGCGTTTCCTGAGTGCCACCCCACATTCCTGCACTACAAATGCTGACCCAGTGTGTCTGTCCTTGGATCTTTTGAACCATCAGGGTAAATGGCCACAAAATCTTGATACACAGTATCCAGACGTCTCTTTACCAAATCAGATGGATCAACACCCTCCCTATCTTTCCCTAGTCTCTCCAATACTTCTAGGTCAACTACTGGAGGCGGGAGTAGCCATGCAGGGTTTACAGGAATAGCTACCGTTGTACTAAACTCCCTTCCAAACATCTCCCTCGCCCGAATATTACCCACCCACCCAAAGCTTCTGTGCTCGCTCATGTTCCCAGCATACCTGTAAAATCCCATTCACAAGATAAGACAGCCCATGTCCCTGTAGGTTGACCCAATAATTCAGCTGCTGTCTCCTAATCTGCAATGGCATGTCCTCCATCTCCACCTGTAGTGCAGCCACTGGGGAGGTCCGAAATGCCCCACTCCATATTCCTTGCCCCTCTATGACATCTAGACTTTCCAATGAGGTCCGGACTGCCGAACCATATGCTATACTGCCATAGTCTATTACAGATCAGATCAATGCAACATGCAATACATGGTCCTCAATGAGGAATGAGGAATGCCCCCCACATCACATTTAGCACCTTCTTACACTTTCCCACCACTCTCTCTCTGTGTTCTGCCCAGGTCAGTCTAGCGTCAAAGTAAACCCCAAGGAACCTGAAGGCCCCCACCCTCACCAAGTTTCTCGAATATACTGTAACCTCAAGCATACCTCATCACCCACCTTCCTCCTGGTAAATAACACCTGACTCCCCACATTAATGCCCACTGCTCTACCTCATCAATTGCCTCCTGTACCTTCCCGACTATGTATGGCACATTTCTTCCCCTCTTCCATAAGGCGCCATCATCTGCAAATAACGACCTCCCAATATCCGGCCCTACCTGAGAGTACATCATTGATCATGAATGAAAACAACAAAGGCCTAATTACGCTCCCCTGCGGTGTACCATTATCCACCAGGTAGCTAGCTGCCTTGTCCTTCCCATCTGGACAAGAGGAATACCTATGTAAGAATGCTGTTCATAGCTCAGCCTTCAACAACATAGTACCCATCAAGCTCGGCCCTGGGTCTGACCCCCGCCCGATCTTCAACACAGGGCCCCAACAAGGGTGCATGCTCAGTCCCCTCCTGTACTCCCTGTTCACCCTTGACTGCGTGACCACTCACACCTCCAACTCAATCATAAAGTTTGCAGACGACACAACAGTAGTAGGCCTGATTACCAACAGTGACGAGACAGGCTACAGGGAGGAGTTGAGGACCCTGGCGGAGGGGTGCCAGGAAAATAACCTCACTCAATGTCAACAAAATTAAGCTGATCATGGACTTCAGTAGACAGCAGAGGGTGCACGCCCCTATCCACATCGATGGGACCGCAGTGGAGAAGGTCCTTGGAGTACACATCACTGGCAACCTGAAATGGTCCACCCACACAGACAAAGTGGTGAAGAAAGAGCAACAGCGCCTCTCGAACCTCAGGAGGCTGAATAAATTCGGCTTGGCCCCTAAGACCCTCATAAACTTTTACCGATTCACAATTGAAAGCATCCTGTCGGACTGTATCACCGCCTGGTACGGCAACTGCACTGCCCGCAACCGCAGGGCTCTCCAGAGGGTGGTGCTGTCTGCCCAATCCATTACTGGGGCTACACTGCCTGCCTTCCAGGACACCTACAGCACCTGATGTCACAGGAAGGCCAAAAAGATCATCAAGGACATCAAACACACGAGCCACAGCATGTTCACCCCGCTATCATCCAGAAGACGAGGTCAGTACAGGTGGATCAAAGCTGGGAAGGAGAGACTGAAAAACTGCTTCTATCTCAAGGCCATCGGACTGTTAAATAGCCATTACTAGCCGGCTACCACTCGGTTACTCAACCCCACACTTTAGAGGCTACTGCCCTATGTACATAGACATGGAATCATTGGTCACTTTTATAATGGAACACTAGTCAGTTTAATTATGCTTACATACTGCTTTACTCATTTCATATGTATATACTGTATTCTACTGTATTTTAGTCAATGACATTGCTCATCCTAATAATGATATATTTCTTGATTCCATCCTTTTGTTTTTAGATGTATTGTTGTGAATTGTTAGATACTACAGAACTGTTGGAGCTAAGAACACAAGCATTTCGCTACACCCGCAATAACATCTGCTAAATATGTGTATGTGACCAATTAAAATTGGATTTCCCCACCCTCACCTGTATAGACCTTCCAAACAGGAAATCCTTTATCCAGTTGTACGTTCTTCCTCCTACCCCCATAATATCAAGCTTGATTAACAATCCCTCCTTCCACATCATATCATAGGTCTTCTCCACATCAACAGAGAGAGCTACAACAGTCTCCTTGTTCACCTGATCCTTCCTGACCTCTGCTTCTAAGCAGAGCACTGGGTCCATAGTTCCCCTACCCTTCCTGAATCCGCTGTGATGTGGCGATACTAGCCCCTTGCTCTCCAGGAAGTAAGTTAGCCTCACCGTAATCATACGTTCCATAATCTTTCACACGTGATGTTAAAGCTATTGGCCGATAGCTTGTTGGCCTTCAATGGGTCTTTCCCGGGCTTCTGGATTGGTATCACTACTGCCTCCTTCCAGCTGCTTGGATGTTCCCCTCCTCCCACACTCTGTTGTACAACACCAATCAGGATGTTGTACATCACTAAGATGGGCAAACATAACATAGCACACCTTATCTTTCCCAGGTGAAGATAACCCAGCCTTGCCTATTGCCCTTTTCACCTCTGCCATGGTGCATTCAATGCATCATTTACATCGTCCCTCCTATCTGGTGCTCCTCTCTCGTTCTCTCTCACCCCCTCCTCTGACAAAATTTGCCGAGCTATGCACTTGGACAAACATTTTGACCATCATCTCTGCCTTCTCATCTGTATCCTCCCCACTTGTCAACACTGGATAGTTTCACTCCCTTCTAACCTCACTTCTCCCACAGGTGTCGCCCTTCCAATGGTGTCGCAGAACCGATGCCAACCTGACCTCTTTGCCTAACGGATAGTTCTCCTCACCAGGGCCTGCTTATACTAAATCAGATGTTGGAAGTCATGCGTCCTTTTCAGTACTCTAAATGCCCGGTTTCTACTCCTCACCATTGCCCCACACTCCTCCGTACACCATGGGACTGATTTCCTCCTCCCTGAACTCTTAAGTATAGCCTCAGTATTTGCCCCCACTCAATTATTCATACTATCCACATACCGGCTCATATCCACCCGAGCAATCACCTGCTCACTCAGCTCCTGAAACTGATCCCACTTTGCCCTTCCTAACACCCACCTTTCTTCTCCATTCACTGACACCTGATCCCACTTTGCCCTTCCTAACACCCACCAGTCTACTCCTTCCACTGATACCTCCTCCCCCCTCCGACCTACTGTACATAGTATGGGGTAATGATCACTCTCTACTGTCAACTCCTCCCATACCTCCCACTCACAAGATTCCTGCCATCGCACTAGATACCTGTGGCTACATCAATCCTGGTCCCTCGGCCATCATTCAGGCATACCTAACTTTCATCTCTATCAGATTTCCCATTACTTGGCCATTTCCATCCATCCAATTCCCCACACCACATTACTTCTATCGTGGCCCTCAACACTCTCCAACTCCAAGCGAGATCAACGCACGTACACAAATATTGACGTTGAATTGTACGCAATGACATCTCAGCGTATTCGAGAGGATCAGTCACAGAAGACACTGCCCAAAAGTAGTACTGCACTCAGACCACCAGGGGGATCATAGGGGTTTATTTTGGTGTGGGTGGTCTTCATTTTATATATTTTTTTATTTAGTTAACCTTTAACTTAACTAGGCAAGTCAGTTAAGAACAAATTCTTATTTAAAATGACTACCTACCCCAGATCTTTGATCATTGAAGAACACAGGTAAATTTACACATTATTAACCTCTAATCACAATATTAAAATACATGTGAATATGTGACCATATTCATCTGGTTTCTGAGCATGTTTTCCCTTTTGACTTCCCTCGCTCTGCTCCTTTTCTTATGTTAAAACATGTTTCAGATGGACAACTAGGGTAAGGCCATGATGCATTTGATTGATGATTAGTTGATGATGTTACTCTTCAAACGTAATTAAATTCACGTGCTTGTGATTTTGTCATTTCCAATCTTTCACGGTATGGTTAATTCATGACGTCGTTGTGTCTCTCCTGAGCAAAAACAAAAGTTGATCAATACAAAAATCTTACCAAAACCAAACATCAGAGGATGTGGAAATTAACTCGACAAAGGAAAACATATCATCTATCTTTATTAATATAGATACCAGCAGGTTTACATAAATATAATTGCAAGAGTATACAAATGCCCCAACAAAAGCAAAAATACGTTTATATCGTTTCATTTTTTCAAAGGTAATATTTCACTGTTGTTCACATGGTAGGTAAAAACACATAGGTGATATGCACTCCCCAAACCTATAACCCGTCAATGCTATCAACAGGTTCACTACTATCCCCAGCAGAAAAAATCCTCATGGAAGTAAAGCAGACTTTCACATCAAACCAAAGCCTGACAGGTTAAGGGGACACAAACAGAAGTGTGTGAACAGACTAACTGATGACAATTACAATATAAACAAAACACCCGTGATAAAAATTCTGAATGAAAAGTTTGTTTGAATTAGGTGAAATTTGTGTTGGTCTTGACTGACATAAGCCCAATCATAACAATAAACCCCGGTGGCACACAGTATCAATACTATTTCAAAAAGCTACATAAATAATTAACAGAATTACAATATTTCGTTATAGTTTCCCCTTTGCAATGAACAATCAAGAGTGGCTAGATAGATCAAATCTATATTAAAAAAGTAACAGATATACATTTATATTGAATCAAGCTGCATAGCAGTTTGAGACAAAACTTCAATTGCAACGACGTTAAACAACAAATGCAATTAACATTTTCGTGAAAATAAAATCAGATGCACAACACTATACATTTATCTGGTCACTCATCTCTGTACGGCATTTGAAGCACACAAGTCGTATGGCTTGCAAGATACTAGTTATCATGGGCTAATAACCACTGACAATATTGTCTCAGCGGTGAATAAATCAGGCAACACTGGTACAAGATAAATCTGGTCTCTACTATAAAAGTTTGTCAAGGCACAAGTATATCATCCAATGTACTGAGCAATACTTCTAAAATATATTTGCTGTACACTGTGATGTCATAAATCATTGGTTAGTCTGGGTGCAAATATGGTAAAAATATAACTCAAGGTGACCTCTGCATTTCTGTAGTCATTGGTTGAGTAGGAAAAGTAGTTCATTTTTAGGTCTTCAGTAAATGGAACCTTAACCGGCACAATAACGTATAGCGCCACTCAATTACAAAGACTCATGTCGTCATCAATGTAAAACATGTAGCCTCAGAACCAAATAGCCTCTTTTGTCAAAGCTCAAACTATTTGGGATATTCATTGGTTACATTTGAAAATAGGTATTTTTTCCCCCTCAATATGCTTATTGTGTATTCATAACAAAACATTAACACGCTGCTGCCAAAATATTGTATGTATACTATATATAAAGAATGTACTTTATCATTGTAATTGGTCCAATGTTGAGTAAGGTGGCCTGATTAGCAACCTGCTCGGGTTGAGGTAACAAACACATTCTGCGTTTGGAGTTTTTTGTAAACCCTATTAACAAATATTTAATAGATGCTGTTTTACCTGTCTGTATGGCTTTATAACTGGCATAGTTGTCCAATAACTTCCTGCTCTTTCCTTATTCAAGAGGTGAAATAAGCTGTAGATGTGACAGTACATGTTCAATGTTTCACAAATTATATCACAAGGGTTTGACTTAAACTATCAGCTTTGGACAAACATACTGTACAATTGATCTCAACCTGGCATATGAACAGAAATCTATCTAAGGAGGAAAACAATGCACAGGAAAGTACATGTGACTCGTAGTGTACATGGTACATTTGAACTCCCTCAACCATAAAGTTGTATCCCTGTCCTCAGAAGGAGAAGATAAGCTTCACTGACAGATATGTCACACAAGAACACTGCCAGTTACAGTTTCAACAGGTGGGGAAGGGCCAAAACCACATAACTAATATTAATACAATTACGGAGTTAAATCAGAACCAAACTTGTACATCAAGTCATTTGTAGGACAAAGATGATTGTGGGACACAATATCTAAGACAAAAAAAACAACAAATAAATTAGATATGATTTCTGAAAAGATGTATTAGAACTACACCAGTAAAAAAGATATGATAAAATATTTGTAAATCTTATAAAAAATTCACATAAATACTCATGACTATTGGAAACAAAAGTACTAGTTTTTCACAAGAGTTGAAGAAAGCCAATCACAGACAGCTCTTTTCTCTAAAGCAACTTAACGGTTCATTCTTCATGAGTAGGGTCCCTTTAAATATCTAAAAGAACACAGCTCAAGCTCTGGGATGGGGAATATGGGGCCCCACCAATCACATTACTAAAAATAGTTTAAATACTCTACATTTTAAAAATCTTCTTGTTTTTAAAGTGAATAAAAGGTAATGATGTTAAGAACACACACTAACAGACAACAACAATAAGAGAGAAAGATGGAGACACTCAACTAAGCTGTTCTTGTTGTTATCAGAGACCAGCCCCTTGTTCATGCGTATACTCAGATTCAGACTAAAAACAAGACACAATCTTACTGTTGGCTCCACTTCAGCCCAATACTCACATGTAGAGAATAAAAGCACAAACCAGTTTGGCAGCAGTACAGGTGTGGGATCTTATATTGAACCAGTTTGCTACAGCAGAAAAATAATCCTGCAGCAAAAGGAAATGTGAATTATTCTGTGGATTATAATTAATGGACATTTTTGTAGGGGTTGATGCATTTTTCATTAGGGTAAATCAAGTCTGAAATTTCAAAGTCGAAAATACAAACTTTAGAAACCTTTTCAAAACTTAAATACACATGCCTTCCGAGAGGTGAAGCACTGCAGCACTTGAGGTGTCACTACAGACCCGGGTTCGATCCCAGGCTGTGTCACAGCTGGCCATGACTGGGAATAACCATGATGTGGCGCACAATGTCCTTGTCCCATCGCGCTCTAGCGACTCCTTGTGGCGGGCCGGGCGCATGCACGCTCACTTTGGTCGCCAGCTGTACAGTGTGTCCTCCGACACATTGGTGCGGCTGGCTTCCGGGTCAAGCGAGCAGTGTGTCAAGAAGCAGTGCGGCTTGGCAGGGTCAAGTTTCAGAGGACGCATGGCTCTCGACCTTCACCTCTCCCGAGTTCGTACAGGAGTTGCAGCGATGGTACAAGACCAACTACCAATTTCGTGATATCCAATTGGGGGTAAAAAGTACAATATATATATATAAGAAAAACTACAAGTTTGTATTTCTTGCGGTGCAGGAAAATTCTCAGCAACAAAAGAGTGATCAAATTAAGATCCTACATCTGTATATCACACCTGACACGAACAATCCAACTACAAACCACCATTCATGGTCAAGGCAAAACAAATAACTGCTCCAGTCACTTTCACCATTTTCTCCATGTCAAAACATGGCTAGTCTCAAACGACAAATATGAACACACCAATCAATAAGAGCCATGAAACTGGCCATTCATGAAGACGAAAAAGGAGGCTGTGACTTGAGGCCTTGACTCAGGTCCTGGGGTGGCCCACTGTAGGCAAGAGAGTTGCTGTTTTACAGTAAGACAAACATACGGAAAACTCCTCTCTGATCTATAGATAAGTCTAGTTCGTGCGTGCCAGACGTGAGCTAATACAAACATCTGCCATGGAGACATCACTACAAAACAACACATTATCTACACTTGCCATAGAATGATACAAATAACAATATACTCTTTAATTACATCAATCAGACAACCGTGCGCACTGGTATATGGTACGCATATATGGTTATGATTTATTCAAACTGTAGGCCTATTATTGAATTATGTAGACTGGAAATGAATGATTTAAAGGCTGAATTATTGTATTTTTTCTTGATCCACATTGACCCTAATCTAGAGCATCTCTCGTACTCCAGAGTCTAATCAGGGAAAGAAATCCATGGTGTAATACTAAAATAGTTGGAGTTATTCTCAGGATAGGAAGATGGCTGCCAATAAGATAAACGGGTGTTTCATGAAAGGAGCAATAAAAACTAAAGCCATAACTCAACACACATGCAGGAGTAATAAAGTAGTCGAGCTGTACATCCAGTAAACAGCAGGAGAGATAAATAGCTGACGAGTGAATGCATGGGCCAACTTAATGAGTAAATGGTCACTAAAGGAAAGCATCGTAAAGTGCTGAACGAATTCATGTCAAAATATCTTACAAAGGTTTGTTTTTCACAAATTGTATATCTTCTTTTGCTATTTCCTAAAATACTTTTAATATCGTATAAAAAGGACAACAATGCGTTATAAACAATTGTGAGCCCACATTCTGGTCCTGGAGAAGACAGAATGCTGCGCGAGCTTCCACCACCATCCTTATAAAACCACACCACAAAGTGCTGCTCTGAGAACTGATGAGTTAGCCAAACATTTCAAAGTGTCATGTTTCAATAACAGCTGGAGGCGACTAGCTGTGAGATACATTGACCACACTGCAGTTATGGGGTGACTACAACCTATGTCCTATTTTGAGGTCCAGGTTTAGACGCAGTGGCGGACTGGTACCCCGCTCGGCGCCACTGTGGAGCATCTACACATGAAGACTGTCCTTGGAGAAGAAGGCCGCTGAGGCTTACATGTAACTTGGAGTTTGGACAGGAGCCCACTGTTGAATTTGTTTCCATTCTTCTGCCATCTGTAATGGGGGTCCACACTGGGGTCTTCTGCAGTCTGTAATGGGGGTCCACACTGGGGTCTTCTGCAGTCTGTAATGGGGGTCCACACTGGGGTCTTCTGCAGTCTGTAATGGGGGTCCACACTGGGGTCTTCTGCAGTCTGTAATGGGGGTCCACACTGGGGGCCTTCGGGGCTCCTAAAGGGAGGGGCAATTACATGTTTAAAGACATAGGAGCATGTAAACAGTAGTCAGTGATTCAAATTTCAAAATGGTTCATCCTGCTTTCTGAGATACCATCAAAACGTTTAAACTGAACAACAAAAGTACAACCGTTTTAAACACATTGGCAAACCAAACTTTTAAAATGTTTATATAGAGATGAGCACCTAAAACCTATAGTAGGCCTAGTAGGAGCGAGTGAGGTTGTTGCCCTGCTCCTGCAGGCTAACAAGCAGGTCATCTATCTTCTCCATGTTCTGGGAGGCGGTCATGCTGCTCTGCATGCTCCCTGACTCAGACATGGACTGGTTGAGCAGTGACTGGATCTGGGCCTCGCTCTCTCTCTGGTTCTGACCAGACTGACTGATGGCAATGATCTGATCAGACAGAGTGGTTCCAGGAGAGGTTATCAGCTGGCCACACTCTGTATGGGGAAGAAAGGGGTAGTCACTGACTACATGCCACATGAAATGTTAAATGTTATCGAAAACCAAACAATGGCATACTGTTTTCTGGAGCATATTAAAAAAGCTGACATTTGATAAAAGAACAGAAATCTTAATCATGAATCCTTACCATTCTGAATCCCAAAGAGGAAGAGGCCTGGCTGCTGGACCTCGCTGGGCTGGTTGAGGGTCCCACTGACTGCTGTCTGGAACAGAGACCCTGGCTGCTGCACAGGGGAGGAGGTGGTGGTCTGCAGGCCTGCCACCCCATTCTGGCTGCTGAAGATGCCCGTCTGCGGGAGCTCCTGGGCAGCCATGCAACCCTGCAGGGCAGCCATGTTGGATTGGGGCATGAAGAGGGAGACGGGCTGCTCTGGGCCGTTGTTGGAGCTGGTGATCAGTTGCATGGGCTGCTGCTCTTGGAACAGGCCCTGCTGGCGAGGCTCTGAGGGGTTCCCCACCACCTGGCTCTGGTCCTGGAAGGCCATGGGCTCAGAGGATTCCTGCTGGCTAACTGTCACCATGCTGGCCTGAGAGAACAGCATGGAGGGGTTTTGGGGCTCCTGAGAGTTCAGGCTGCTGCTGCTCATGGGGGGCATCTGGCCCTGGCCACTGAACAGCAGACTGGGGGCCTGCTCTGGAGTGGAGAGGGGGTTGCTGCAAAACAGTAGACTGGCCTGCTGCTGCTGGGTCTGAGAGAGAGTGTTTGCAGGTGGATGAGGGGAGATGTTCTGAAACATGGAGTTCTGCTGAGGTGGCTGAGGCTGGGGCTGAGGCTGGGATGGCTGCTGCTGCTCCATGGGGGTTCCCTGCTGGATGGGGGAAAGCTGGGTCTGAGCCTGGAACACTGACTGAGGCTCAGTGGCAGAGGTCTGCAGGGCACTGAGGAAGGCCAGCTGCTGCTGCTGGCTACCGCTAGCGGAGAGCTGCCCGGGCAGGGTACTCTGGGGGAGGAACAGGTTGGCGGGAGAGGGGGGCTGCTCTGGGGAGAGGCTGGTCCTACTCAACACTGTCAGGGTGTTCTGGAAGAGGGTTGCCTGGACCTGCTCCTGGGTGGGAGAGGCCTTCTGAGTGTGGAACAGCGCCCCCTGTGGGTCCTGTGCCTCAGTCAGGGGGCTGGGGTTATGAAAGAGGGGTGGAGAGGGATGAGAAGGGGTCTGATGGAGGAAGTTGGTCTGAATGGAGAGGATCTCATTGGCTTGCTGAAAGAGTGCTGCTTGCTGCTGCTGTTTCTGTTGTTGTTGCTGCTGCTGCTGTTGGGCCTGCTGAAAGAGGGAACCATGGTTCTGCACCATGCCCTGCTGGGAACCCTGCTGTTCAGTGTTCTCACCTCGAGAACCGCCTTGGAATATGCCACATTGCATGGGCATCTGTGACTGAAACAGCTGCTGCTGCAGGTTCTCCAACACTTGCTGTTGCTGCTGCTGGTGTTGAATTTGTTGCTGTTGAATTTGTTGCTGTTGAATTTGCTGTTGTTGCTGAATTTGTTGATGTTGAATCTGTTGTTGCTGTAGTTGCTGTTGCTGAATTTGTTGCTGCTGTTGTTGCTGAATTTGTTGCTGCTGTTGTTGCTGAATTTGTTGCTGCTGTTGTTGCTGAATTTGTTGCTGCTGAATCTGTTGCTGTTGTCGCTGTTGCTGCTGGCTGCAGTACCCTTTGGCCTGCAGTTGTCTCACTGCTTGTTCCAGTTGGGCCACCTCGTCTGGGGGGAATATGGGCAGCTGGTGCTGCTGGGGGGCAGGTTGAGGGGCCTCCACTTGTTGACTGAGCCTCCCTACCGCCCCAGCGTTGTTGCCGGCCCTGTCCTGCCCCAGCCCCTCTCTGGGCTCCAGGAGGAACTGCTGAGGCCCAGGTTGGAGTAGAGAGTCTGCAGGCACGGGGAAGGAGTTGGTGGGAGCGATGTCCTGCTTCTGTATGGTGCTCAGGGCCTCTGCACTGTTGAAGACTGCTGTTTGGGATTCATCAGGGTCACTGGCAGACCGCGGCAAGGAGTTGGAGAACGGGCTGTTGTTGGGGGGAAGGTTGGAACTCATGTCCAGCGTCTGCTGGACCGAACACATGACATCGGGGGTTCGCTGAGAATACAAAAAACAGATGACACCTGCTAGTTTTTTATATATATTGGGAGAAAGATCGATATGGTTCATATGGATATGATTCTACCATTTAATGAGGCGTTATCACAGCCAAGGCTGGTAATGCATTTATAGAGCTTTTACCTTGAAAATGCCAGCAGAAGGGAGGTTGCTGGAGACCTCCATTGGAGTGACCTCTTCTCTCTTCACAAGAGGCAACATTGGGGGCATCAAGGCACCATCAATTACTGTAGGTGCGTGAATGACAATGTTAAAATTTTGTCATACTGAAAGCCAAGATACAGGAGTATATTGACCCCCCCCACACACACACACACTTATGCATTACAAACAAGAACACACAATACAGCATGGTAGAGATATACTATACCTTTCATCCGTTGATCAAAAGAGCAGGGCTTGCCTGGAGATGGAACTTCTTTCTTCACAGATATGTCCACTGAGACGTACACAGATAAGTAGGTTGAGTTATGGACATGCAAATCAGATGAACTTATTCTTCATACCCAGTCTCATTCTCCATCGTCTGCATGTCAGGTTTTCATATTCAATTTTTGTATATGAAATGTTACTGTATAGAGTGAAAAGCAATAAGGAATAGATCTGTATGACTTGACTGTTTGGTATGGGGCGCTGCCCTATTGGGCAGTATGGGGCGGTATCATGTTTAGTACATACTGTATTTAGAAGGGTATTTTTTTAGATGGATCATCTACACTTCCATGTTTTGTTTCATTGTTTTAGTTCCTTTCTCTGTCACTTCCTGCTCGCTCATTGATAGTTCGTGCCACAGTGCCCAAAGGACGTTTTAACGACTGGAAGTGAAGTGAGAGAAAAAGGAGGAGACAAATACCCCTGTTCTCTAGTGGACATGACTTCCTGTACCAAGGACTGAAATGGTAAATTTAGAGCAGGCTAGAGGATATATCCACCTAATCCAGTAGTGGTGGTAGAGTAATGGTTGTAATTTACACTGGCTGAAGACATGCTCTGAGGAAATGTTGTTTTGGTCCTAATGTGGCACAGGAGGTGTAAAAAATAAGATTTGTTCATGGACTTATCACAGACCTGGTTCGGGAGTGTATGTAAAAGGCTGCACGTCGTGGGATCGGCCAGCATTGGTCACCACGTAGATCCCCACACACACCGCAGACACGATGGCTGGGTTCTGGTATGGAGGAACCTTCACAATCAAGTGATTCTGAGGGGAAACGCATAAGACATAAGCAAACAAAAATGTACAGTAATGTACAGTAGCCCCAGTCTTATAATTACATACATCAAGTCTTGTGATAAACGTGTCAACATCCCGTCTAAAACATGTGTAAACGCAAAATGACTTTGATTAAATTATCAAGCGATGTCAGCACAATGTAGAGTTGAAAGAGAGACAGAGCCACAACAGACATCATCCTGGCACAGACGATGAACTGGAGACTCCGTACGTCACTAACTAGTTCAAACACGCATCACCGTTCTAATGTTGCTGACTAGTAAAAGGTGTGGCGGTAATTTACATAGTTTGCCTGGTTACAAATTGTGAATAACATGTGAAAGACATTTAACACCTCAGGGCTCAGACAACTGATTGAGGCTTAGCTAACGAAGCTCTGACCCTCTGGCTCCCAAGGGCAAAGGTTTATGCAGGACTGTTGAGACACACTTACCACCGTGGCTCACAGTAATTAGGTGACAAAACAATGAGGCCATTCACCTCCCTGCGTGATTAGCAATTTAAGATGATTACATCTGAACCTACAAATCCCAAATGGCCGTCGTTATCTAATCACCCCGTTAAATCATTAGCATGAATCATTCTAGGACCACAATAAGCAGAGAACAATCTTATTTACCTGGTGAAACAGCTCCATGTCAATTTCAGCCTCTGCCTTCCAAGACTTCTCATCTTAGGGGGAAAACAATGAACGGTTTCATTAGTATGGCAGGTCAAAGAATAAATATAAATGTTATTCATTATTCATATACTGTAAGGACATGGATTTCAGACAATAACAGGTTGTGTAGGCCTGCCTACCTGACACATTTTCCTGGAATATGACCTTGGTGTCCTTGAGGAAGTTCTTCCCAATGATGAAGACCTCCTCATCCCCCCTCGCCGAGCAACTATGGAGGGACTTCTTCAGAATCTCAGGCACCCCTGCAGGCTGGGCTGTAGACAGGACACCAACAGACCGTCAGGCTCTGAGTTCTGCTTGACCTAGCTTCTTTAACTAATATTCTGTCACAAGTACAGAACTGCTGGCCTTCTCAGAGGAACCAGGGGAAGCAGACAGAAAAGCTTAAACCAATTGCTCAAGAGTGCCTTGTGATTTCTTGGAAGGTACACGTGTAATCTTGTGAAATAGTAATTGTGCTTAATTGCTTTGCCAGGAAAAATGTGAGCTGAGCTAGCGTTTAAAAAAAATGGGGTGCATGTGATTGTTATTTTACAGTATATGATCCTTAACCAGACTGTAAAATAACTGGAATATAGGTAAACTTGACTCTGTCTTTGCAGTCCCCCTTTCTCACAGGCAAATAGAAATGCCCAAGTTTCTATAAACAACAAGCTGACTCCTCCCACTCCTCCTCCCTCCCCAGGCCTTCCTCACCACTCCACTCCACTCCACTCCACCCCACCCCACTCCACTCCACAGCACAACACACACAGACAGACAGACGCCACTGGAGATTTAGATTTGATATTTTCTGGCCAGATTTTCGCTTGGACGGATTGCACTCTGGCATTGTAAACAATAGAAGTCCACACCTCTTTCTTCCCCCTTTCTTTCTCTCCCTCGTTTTTTTTGGAGTTCTGCTTCTAAAACCACCGACAAATAGAATTTCTTATACCCCAGAGCAGTCTTTCCTGTTTTTGCCACTCACAGCCACACCCTATGCCCACAACGGGAGGAACACGTGAAGTTGAAGAGAGTCTATATACATGGTCTCTGAAAATGTACTTGAATTAGAAAATTATCTGCTAAGCATACATAACACATTAGAAATGGAACTTCTAGACTGAATCCACTCTTCAAAGTGTCCAAGTCTTCAGCTTGAAACTTAAAAACGAGATGAAAACAATAAAACAAACCTATATTACAAATGCTCATAAGGCTATCCAGTCGAATTTTGACAGTAACGGCTCCCAATGGAGACTTCATTTTTGACATCCTTGTCCTTGTCCTGCCCCAAGCTCCTCTTCAGTTTCCTCCTGTCCACCAACCCCCTGAATGAACTTATTATCCCTCCCCCTAATCCCCTGGTGACGTGCGTCACCTCTCGGCTCAACAGAGTTCCCGAGAGAACTCCGGTGAGCAAATGCTACAAATAACCTAAAACCACTCACTGCACAGGATGGGGGACGACGGTGTCTGTAACGTGAGCACCGAGCCGTCCGACCTGGGGATGTTGACCCGAAACACCAGCCTGGCACGCGTGCTCTTCTTTTTGGAGCCGGCCACCCCGATACGAGCTTCCACATCAGCGTTACGCAGCTTCAGGATCCCCACGCAGTCCACCCTGCAGAGACACACACACACACACATCACAGCTATTAGACTGGAAGGCAGGCCTGCTGACCAAGGCCCCAGCGGCTGCAACAGCCCCCAACACACTCCCATTGGAGGTCTACTAAGAGGAACAGTCTCCAGTATGTGTGATTTTACAGAATTGCAACAGCCATGGCAATAAGCAGATACATACGCCAGGGTCATATTATTGCTGGGGTCCAGGGACACTTCAATGACAGTGGTGCCCTCGATGTCCACCTCCTTGCAGGCTGTGGTGTTGCGCCCCGTCACCCTGCAGGCCTGGTAGAACCCATGTGGCTTTACACGCCCAGCGTCATTACCCACAAACACCTGCAGCACCACTGCCTCATTCACACCCTCCAGCTGAGGACAAGAAGGAAACAAAGAACACTCAGATCATAAAATAACACAGCTGCGCCAAAGTCAACTCTACCTATTTTCATAAGTCACTAGAGAATTGAGCGTTCAATGTATTGTACAAGTGATAGTTTTCACAAGAGCCAAAAGGGTGCAGGTGAAATAACGTACAAAAGTGAACAAGTGAAAGACAGTGTCAGCATTCTGCTTAGCAAGATGATAATTCCATGACAACACAACTGTCCCTGCACAACTGCCTGTTTTGCTGTCTACTTTGAGAGTAAAACATCTGAAATATGCAATACATTGTGAATAGCATTGTTGATACAGAGATATGACAAAGAAATGCAAATGAAGTCACGATTTGCCGTTGTAATCACTTCCAAGAGAATAGTGATTAGTTACCTCTTTTCTCGGGGGACAGGAAAATCTGTTGTTTTTATGTAGGTTATATAATACATTGTATTTAGCAGGCACATTTATCCAAAGCAATTTAGTCATTCATTTCTGGGAATGCAACCCACTATCCTGGCGTCGCAAGCGCCATGCTCTACCACCCGAGTGCTGCCTTCCAAGGTGGAACATCTAGCTAGAAAACCTTATTTCATAAAAAGAAAATACCTTGGGGTTGATACATTGCATCACTTCTTACACAAGTTTCTCCATAGTGATTCCGTGACTGTCACAGGCTGATTTAAGCATGTTAACCCAATGTAGAGGTGTTCTGTAACAATGAGTATGGAGCAGGTTGATGGTGGCGTTTGATGAACAGATAAAGGGGCAGAGTCAAAACAGTGACCCGTGTATGGGGCACTGACCGTCCACAAAAAGCCCTAGAGGCCACAGCCTGGTCCTGATGCTGGTTTAAGGCGTACCTTTAAGGTGGGGAAGCCCTGCTGAGTGCGGTCCTTCACTGACCCCCTGCTGCCCTCAGTCAGGTAGCGGGCTCTGTGCTGGGTCTCAGGCTGGACCAGGATCTTCAGCTCCTTGCCCTCACTCTTCTGAGGGAACTGGCTCGCTAGGGTCCCACCTTTCTGATGGGTTGTTTGGGAGCCATCTGCCGAACTGCAAGACAGACTGGTTAGGTACTGTGTAAGCCCAACAAGTCCTAAACAACCTACATTGAAACATGCAACACTAACATTGACTACAATACGCTTGCTTATATTTAATGCAGGGGATTGTTTCCTTTTACTCATTCACAGCACTGTCCCCTGCTAACCCTAACCCTGCCTGTGTCCTTGTAATCAATGGGGACTGAGGGCCACACAACCTGGCGTTGGGTGACAGTGGCAGCAACCATCACCCCCCACGCCTCCTCTCCGCTCCACCTTGTGTTCGTTTATGTAAGGGGAGGGAAGATCAGCTCCACTGTTGGCACCAAGCTTCCTCTCAGTGAAAGATAACTTGACAGGACTTGGAGACCATCCACTTACTATCAAAGTTCCAGCCAAGCTGTGACCCCACCAGCAAATATCTCTGTGTGTGTGAGAGTGAGAGAGAGTGTCAGTATGTGTCTATGGTGGAGCAATGGTGGGTATTTGGAACTAGAGAGCAGCAGGGGACGAGTGAGGGATCCCCAAATAGCTGCCATGGTTTCCCAGTGACACTAGTGAGCAATGCAGAGTTTGGAGGCCCACTACTAAGCAGGGTCCATCAGAACCTCTTAGGGAATTCAGATTTATCGGTATATTTAATCTGCTCTGCTTTCTCAGCGCTTTTTAAAGAGGCTCAGTGTGATTCACCATGGCTGACCATTGTTGGTGCGGTGGTATCCTGCCCCTCCCTAGCCTCTGATCTGCCAGCTCTTCTTCAAGCACAGACAAATGTTCAGCCAGTGGTTTGGTATGATTTCCGCTTGTGGTATAGTGGTTTTACACCTCTTAACAATGGGAATAAGTATGGAGCAAATTTAGATAAGCCTCTTCAAAATCAGGTAAGATAAAGAATGAACAGTTCTGTTGAGATGTCCATTCAATAGTAGTTGAAATTAGCAGTGGCCATTTACAAGCCTATCAGTGTTTTTCAATTAATTAATCACTTTTTCTGATATTTAACTTTTCTTAATGTATTTCCATTCTGTGCTCCAGACAAGATTCAAACTGAGAACTGAAACTTAACCAAGTCCATAGAGCCATCTCAAAGATGTAAAATAACAGGAAAGTTACCTCTGCAGACTAAAAGGAAGTAAATGGTAGGCTAGATAGATTTCCACATGGGCTAATTTCACTGTAAAAGAGATCCAGGGGCACCCACCTTCCTTTGGTACAGGCCTTGCTGTCTGAGCCCAGCTGTGAGAGCACAAAGTGAGGCCCTTTGGCACTGTCTGCATCAAACACGTCCATGCTGGCCTCCTCGGCCGAGGCAGGCTTGGGCCCGGGTCGCTGGCGGGGGGTGCGCTTGCGGGACTTCCGGGGCACCTCTGTGTTGTCGTTGTAGGAGCTGGAGCTGACGATGCTGAAGTTGGAGGCGGAGTCATCCATCCAGATGCTGTTGCTCTGCTCGGAGTCCTGGAGCTGATCCTCCTGGCAGGACATGCGGCTGTCGTCAAACAGGTCCTCGGGCGGAGGCGAGATGTTCAGCACCGTCCGCCTCTTGGAGGGGGTCATCTGCTGATGCTGCTGGGCCTCCTGGGATGCCCCCCCTCTTCCTCCTCCACCTAGGGATCCTGCCCCTCCTCCTTTCTCGCCGCCAGCCCTGCCGCCACCAGCACTCCCACTGTTGCCAGTCCCGCCCTCGGCTCCAAGCATCTCGGCCACCGCTCTGCTACTTACACCTTCGTCTGGAGCGGCGATGCTGGTGTGAGCAGAGGTCTGGTCGATGGCTGAAGTAGTGGAGTGCATGGTGGAGCTGGAAGAGGTGGGAAAAGCACTGCGAGGGCCTCCCATGGTCATAGAAGAGGAGACGTTGGTGGCATCTACAGTGTATACAATTGGACAGTAAATAAAGGCATCCCAACCAGCATTGGCTAGCAGTCCCATTCAAGCAGCGAAATTTGTGCATGATTGTTTTCTCGTTTTTTTTTTTGCTTTCTTTGATCATCCAATTATAATTTTCACTTTTCTTTTATTGCATCATGATGAGTGAGTGTGTGTAGGTGAGTATGTGTGTACACGTGTTCTGACAAAAAAAAAAAAAAAAGTGAGAAAGAGTCCGATTACAGGACATGATGTAAATTAAAAAGTCATGAATCTACTGACATGTATTTCTAATTATCTGAAATGGATACTTTGAGAGTTTCTAATTCAATCTGCAAAAAAATAGTTCCCCAGTACGTGCAGTAATCCAATTCTCTCGCCATCTTTCAGTGACACTGGGACTTGATTTTGAATAGCATTTGCCATAAACAGAAATTAACTGGGAAATCTACATGTAGAGGGATGTTCAAATGAAAATGAAGATTATCTGGTGTGTAAGATGATGCGTGCCAAATGGAGCTTTTTCTCATACAGGTTCAAACAATTTAGTTGGGACTGAGCGTAGCCACAGAGACAAGATAAACAAGCTTCTGACCTATGAAGCAGAGAACTGCAGACCATTTTATATGCAGACACTCCCTGCTTCAGAGGGAACTTCCTGGAATAAAAACGAGACAGCGAATGAGCAATAAGAGCTGAACATTCAAATGTAATTTAAAAATAAACAAAAACTACGTTGAACAAAACGTATTTGTGAAAATGGAACAGTCATTCAAGGGTCTCATTCTATTCCTGATCAATATGTTTTTCTGAAAGTCCTCCTAAAAACACCTTAGGAAACCTTAGCGAGGGTTGAAAAATGGCAGCAAATGTTAAATACATTTCAAAAGCATTCCTAGTTATCAGGTCCTCAATGCAGGGTACAGTAGAGTGCAGCTTCAAGCAAGTGAAATGGCAGATGCTGCATGGTAGATTGTCATCTTCCACTTTTGTGAAAACAAACTGGATTGTTTGGTTAGTGTAGGGCTTGTCCCTGGCATAAAAGGGCAACAAAAACATGGAGTTGGAGAAAGCTCATGACACCCCCATGGTAAGAAATCCAAAGCATTACAAACACGCAATACTTGACAGTATACTAGAGATGATATGATGGACGAAATGGAAGCCTTGGTGGCCTAAGGGCTTAGCCCTGGGCTAAGGTCTGAGCATGGAGGTGAAATCCTGAAGACTGCTGCAGGAGAAAGGGAGAGGAGAGGCTAGCCCTGGGATAAGGTCTGAGCATGGAGGTGAAATCCTGAAGTCTGCTGCAGGAGAAAGGGAGAGGAGAGGCTAGCCCTGGGCTAAGGTCTGAGCATGGAGGTGAAATCCTGAAGACTGCTGCAGGAGAAAGGGAGAGGAGAGGCTAGCCCTGGGATAAGGTCTGAGCATGGAGGTGAAATCCTGAAGACTGCTGCAGGAGAAAGGAGAGGAGAGGCTAGCCCTGGGATAAGGTCTGAGCATGGAGGTGAAATGCTGAAGACTGCTGCAGGAGAAAGGAGAGGAGAGGCTAGCCCTGGGCTAAGGTCTGAGCATGGAGGTGAAATCCTGAAGACTGCTGCAGGAGAAAGGAGAGGATAAGCCCTGGGATAAGGTCTGAGCATGGAGGTGAAATGCTGAAGACTGCTGCAGGAGAAAGGGAGAGGAGAGGCTAGCCCTGGGATAAGGTCTGAGCATGGAGGTGAAATCCTGAAGACTGCTGCAGGAGAAAGGGAGAGGAGAGGCTAGCCCTGGGATAAGGTCTGAGCATGGAGGTGAAATCCTGAAGACTGCTGCAGGAGAAAGGAGAGGAGTGAGAGGACAGGCAGACAAGCTATCCTAATTTGTAAAACCTTAATCGATACTGTGAATTCAACATGTTAATAAAAACAAATACAAAATAAAAAGCGGTGCAACTAGGTTACACTTCATTCAAAAAAGGTAACTACAGTGCTTATGACTGAAAAATAAGATAGCTTTTTGTTGGTAATTGGAAGAATTCCAGATATCTATGACTCAGTACAAGCCAATGTGGTGCATTGTCTATGAAGAAATTCCAGTCACTTTACATTCCACCCACAAACTCGCTCACTTTGCCCATTCCAAATGGACTCATATGTAGGAACCATGCCACAATATGGAGCACAATTTAGCTTTAATAGGTTTTTATTTTTCTCTAATTAATTTTAGTGGCTAAACTGATTGAACTTATTGTAGAGTTGCCATGATAAACAGAAGAAATGTATAAAGCCATACATCCATTTATGCTCTGATGAACAAGAATGCTTTCAAAACATACAACACATTGCTTCTGTTTGCAGAAATCCATACAATCTAGCAAACAGACAAACAATTTCCACCTGATTGCAGATGGTTGGGAGCAGCTATTTTATCCAATAGATTATATTTTTTTATTCAAGAGACAGGAATCATTTTAGTTAGATTGGGATCCAGCAAGACAGCAATTTGTTCCCCATGGCAGCTGTAATCTTCCTCCCACAGACCCCACATGCAGATCCTAGGTTGCAAAATAACTAGTTCCATTTTCACAATCATGTCATTTTAAATGAAAATCAGTTTAAAAACAATAATTAACAGAACAGTGGTTTTGAAATGCTGATGGATTAGTTCATTACAAAATGATGTCAAGTAGAAAATCTAAATATGAAGCTTTCCTTTGAAACACATTTCATGATGTGCTGTTCATGCAGATTTTAGGAAGCGTAACAAACATGAGAAACATACAGGCCCTCCTAAGATTGGAACCACAGTGAATGATTTGCAGCCACTTTGAGCGCCCTCTCACCACACTCTTAAAAACACTCACAGAAACTGGAGAAACAAAGGCCTCAAAGAAACCCAGTCCAGTAAACCCCTCCAGCTTGGTAAAGGTTCACAGCTCTTACTCTGCTCCCTCCTGACTTATTTATATGGCCTAAAAGCTTTCTGTAGACTACTGTACATTGGCAAATATGCCTGAGTAAATGGTCCCATCCGTGAGTTGTGTACACATTTCAAACAACTGCCCTTTTATGTCCTGCTGTCTGTCCAGAGGAGGGAGGAAATTTATTTTTGTCTCATCTAAAAATGAGTTGCCCTGCTTTGAGTGTAATGAAAATAAAGACAACCGTGTAATAAACAGCAGGACAGCAAACGCTGCGGGAGAGAATGAAATCCCTCTGTTTTTGGCCTGTGCTGTGGAGCAGTTGAACTGTTGGATAGAATCTCCCTCTCCGTCTCTCCCTCTACCACACCCCCATTAGCCTTCTAGTTTAAACAAGCAAGGCTGGCTGATTGTTTGTTTAAAATGTAGCCAGGTCTTAAAGAAGAGAAAACCCAGAGACACCTATGGGGAAGACGGAGGAGAGCACTGCTGCATCTCTTTATTCAGGGTATAAATCATTTCAAATCAGGAAGTCTGATTTATCAAAGGAGAAAGGCACCTGGCCACAGGAAGAGGCAGTTATCACAGACACCTTTTAACCCGTTGTTGTTTAGCCTCTTTAAAGCCTAATGTGTCTTTGGTCATCATCACGTCAAGTTAAGTCTATTTCTGGACTAAAAAGCACTTTCATTGGAGATTCTTTTTAATCCAGGAGTAGGCTTAATCTCGGTCCAGGAAACTGGCCCTCGTTAAGCATTGCCTGGTTTTAAACCTTTTGATCTTGACAAACTATTATACCTGCAAACAGCACAGTACATCTGATAACCTTGAAATGCTGAGCCACAGGTGCTAATGAAGACATCCTGTTCAATAGGAGCCCATCCATTCTAAAAGAAAAAGACAGCTGGCCAATAGAACAGCTATAACCACCAAAATGGCTGACTCAGGATTAGTTTCTTGTTTGAATTTTGAGTCATCACCTGCTCCGTTTGTGCATAATACTATGGTTAACGAAATGCATTGCAATTCAATAGTCAAAGGGAGATTGAGGACAAAAGGTTGAAGGCTTCATGCATAATTACTCTGAGGAGGTTTGGTACAGAGACACACAGAGGAACAAAGTACAGATAGGTTGAAGCTAGAAAACTTCATACATAAAATGGTGTATATTATGAACACATTTTATATAGTGCCTTCAGAAAGTATTCACATGGTAGATATTTTCTACATTTTGTTGTGTTACAGCCTGAATTTAAAATCGCTTACCTGAGATTTGTCACTGACCTACACACGATACCCCATAAGGTCAAAGTGGAATTATTTTTTTCATATTTTTACAAAAAAAAAAAATCCCTTGAGTCGATAATTATTCAACCTCTTTGTTATGGCAAGCCTAAATAACTTCAGAGGGAAAAATGTGCTTAACAAGTCACATAATAAGTTGCATGGACTCACTCTGTGTGCAATAATAGTGTTAAACATGATTTTTGAATATGTACAATTACATAAGGTCACTCAGTCGAGCAGTGAATTTCAAACACAGATTCAACCATAAAGACCAGGGAGGTTTTCCAATGCTCGCAAAGAAGGGAAAAAAGTATTTAAAAAAGCAGACATTGAATATCCCTTTGAGCATGGTGAAGTTATTAATTACACTTTGGATGGTGTTTCAATACACCCAGTCACCACAGAGTTACAGGTGCCCTTCCTAACTCAGTTGTCGGAAAGTAAGGAAACTGCTAAGGGATTTCACCATGAGGCCAATGGTGACATTTAAACAGTTAAAGAGTTTAATGGCTGTGATAGGCAAAACCTGAGGATGATCAACAACATTGTAGTTACGCCACAATTAGGGTTGCAAAGGGTCAGGTGAATTGATTTTATGTGACATACATTATTTTTTTGTGAACTAGTAAATAGTAGCCTACAGAAAAGTGTGTTTAAATCATTTTTAACTTGTTAATTTCTGCTAGTTAGTTTTTGCTACCATGTGGGTTTTAGCTTGCTTGTGCCTGCTAACTGAGGATTGTTAATTCACCTGTTTCCATACATGTTTAATTTAAAAACATTTATCTTACAAAGGAGTTGTTTAATCTAACTGCTTAACTATTTATCTGTACATAGAATTGTATTTGTTTTTTTTACTCATTTTTTTCTAATCTTAACAGGAAAATGCCACGGGCACTATCTGATGTGTGGAGACATTTCACTGCAGCTAATGTAGGAGGAAAAGCTGTGCAAATGTGCAAATACTGAGTGAAATCATACTGAGTATTACTGAGTACCACTCTCCATATTTTAGCATAGTGGTGACATCATGTTATGGGTATGCTTGTAATCATTAAGGACTGGGGGGTTCAGGATAAAAAAATAGAATGGAATGGAGCTAAGCATAGGCAAAATCCTAAAGGGAAACCTGGTTCAGTCTGCTTTCCATCAGACACTGGGAGATTCATTCACATTCCAGCAAGACAATAGTCGAAAACACAAAGCCAAATCTACACTGGAGTTGCTTAACAAGAAGACAGTGAATGTTCCCAAGTGGCAGAGTTTTTACTTAAATCTACTTGAAAATCTATGGCAAGACCTGAAAATAGTTGTCTTGCAATGATCAACAACCAATTTGACAGTGCTTTAAAAAAAGAAGATATAAAATAATTGATAATAATAAAACATTTGTCAAATGTTGCACAATTCAGGTGTTGAAAGTTCTTAGAGACTTACCCAGAAAGACTCACAGCTTTAATCGCTGCCAAAGGTGTTTCTAGAAAGTTGACTCAGAGGTGTGAATACTTATGTAAATGTAATATTTCTGTATTTCATTTTCAATAAATTTGCTAAAATGTTTAAATACATGTTTTCATTTTGTCAATATGTGGTATTGTGTGTAGATGGTTGAGAGAAAAAAATGATTTTATACATTTTGAACTCAGGCTTTAACACAACAAAATGTGTAATAAGTCAAGGGGTATGAATACTTTCTGAAGGCACTGAAACTATTTGGTTTGGCCATAAAATAGTAGTACCAGTAGTATCATTCAATATATGTAGGCTATTCTTTCCACAAACCCTACCAATTTCCACTTCACAAAAAATGCTGAAAGTGGCTGCAAATCACCATGCTCTTATAACCAATGTGATTATTGCACAGCACCAGCAGATGGAGGCAATAGGATTCAAGGTGTATTACAGCATAGACTTAATACATTTTCAAATAAACATAGAACATTTGCTCTTATTGTAAACGCATTACCGAAGACCCATGCCTCCATCTATGGGACCATTGCATGTTCCTTCAAGCCAAAGTTCTGCTTTTTGTTACCCTTAAAGGAAACCTTTTTTACCCCAACGTGATATTCATCATCTCCAGCACCACCCCAACATCAACAAATGCGAAAATGGTGAGTTTCTATGTTTTGTAGTAAAAAAAAAAAAAAAGATAAGTGTTTCCAATGACATCATCGCTGTGCATTGTACAATTGACACATTTGTAGACATCATCTACCAATTGGTTGATGTCATTGGAAAACCATATCTTGATATGTTTTACTACAAAACACAGAAATGCAAAATCTTTGCATATGTCGATGTTGGTGTGGTGCTGGAGATGATGAATATGAAGTAGATATATATTTTGTTAAATGTCCCTTTAACTCCACACTGTGTTCCACTACCATTTAAATGCAGAATTAAAGAAACAAAACTGACATCAAAAACTCAGTTGCAACACAATACAAAAAAACTGTAAATGCAGTAAATGAAAATAATAAGAAGTCTAAAAGTTTAGACGGACCTACTCAACACCCTGGGTGAATTTTGATGGGTTAAGAGCCCTTGGAACTAAATGTCTTCACTACTGATAGAAAGACAGCCACACAACCCACCACGATGCCTCTGGGGCTAAAATGCAAGTTAAGTTCATTAATAGCAAAACAACTTATATCCAATCAACAAAAAAGCTATTAACTTTGTGCATTTGCTGAATATTATTGAAACAAAGAAAAGAACAACATTTCAAAGGCTTTGTGGAGTATGTTCACTTGTCAATATATTGCTGAGGTGTGTGGATTCTGATATTGATCAGGTGCTGTTCAATGTACAGGCTGAGTGTCATTTTGGAGCTTGTAAAATAAAATGCATTTCCACTTTAAACTCATGCAGAAGCTAAGTTGGCACAAGCAAACTCGGACCCTTTAGCATGGGTGGGAGGAAGCAGGAGACGGAGTGGCTGGGATGGTAAGGTCTGAACAGAACAAGCATTCCTAAAGATGAACTGAATGAAATTATGGGAAAAAGTCACATAATAACATCCCTCTCTAATGGGTGTTCACCTATAAAAAGACTCTTAAAACGGAAAAACAGACTCTCTTGTGAAGGGCACTACTTGAAATGACCTCCCTTAAATGGACTGGCATTAGTACTATATAGACTGACTGAAAGGCAAGGAAGAAAGTTGACCTCGGACAACAAATAATTCATGCCCATTTCCGACTTCTAGATGGAAATCAATAAAATGTTACATCAAGTTGAAAAGAAGGGAGAGCTAATCAGCAAAGTAAAAGCAATATGAATTTTGTATGGCCAGAGTTGACTAGAAACAGCCAACATTCCTACACAACAGCTGAAGTCAACCTGTAGTGATGCTGCATCTCCATTCAGCCATATCTCAAAGAAGAGTGGTCAGGGGAGGGGACAAACAGGACAAACGCAATGAAGCCTTAAGGTTACAGGCAGGGGTGGCAGGACAGGGATAAGAACAGGGATAGGAACAGGAACATGGAAGTGTGCAGCCACATAGAGCTAAACAGTAAGCACACTGGCATCAGGGATGTGGTGACAGCCAGGCCAAGCTATAGAAAGTAGCAGGGCAGGCCACGGATGGGTGATGGGAGTAGGGTAATATCACAGCCAGCATGCACCCACCCGCCTTGTAAAGTACAGTAACAGCACAGAACAGTAAAGATGTAAAAAGGCCAGGGCAGAGATGCTTCAGCAGAGAGCTATATGGTGGCAAGTGGAGGAAGGCTGTGCAGGGATATGGGGAGGGAGAAACTACTTGAACAAAGAGCCAAAGCGATGGGCAAAATTGTCTGGTGTGACCAAAAAAATAATAACCTGAACTGCTGGACAGCCTAAAATTAAAGAGTTGTCCTCATTTGACAGAGAACCAATAGAAACCTACATTTTAAATGTCAAAGTATTTTTTCAATACTTGATTCCAAAGATTTGGGGTACAAAATAAAGTTCACAAAAAAAGTGAAAAGAAGAGATAGCCAGAAGAAGTAAGGCCAATTTGCAGTAAAATCTACAGTCCCAAATTAAATTTCATGTAAACTGAAAAATACTTCACCTTCCTCCAGCTACAGCCAGTTTGTCCCGCCTTGTCTGAGGGCTGCATTGGCTGCATTGAAGCACTGATGTCCGAAGGCAACAGACTTCTGGTTCTACTGAAACTCACTCTAAACCGGGGCACTTTGGTAAGGGCAGAGTAAAAAGAGCTAAAGTGAATTGCATTTTGAACGTTCAGGTTGTGACAAATTTAACCAGAAAAAGGTGTTTTGTTTTATATTTTTTCCTCCTGCTTTGAATATGATATTGGGTTAATTAACATTTAGGCCTACAGTTGCAACCACTAGTTTCAGTGATTTTCTGGATTCCTTATGTGGAAGTACTGTAGTGTACTAGATGTACTATTTAGCCTTACACAGACTGATGCATGGTGTCAGAAGATACTACTTGAACTAATGGTGTGGCAGTAACTGGTTAAGCAAAAAAGCTGCAAAACACATAAGTAAACAGTTAGTGATATTTCTGGAATTTTGCAAAGAGAGATCACTGAATTACTTCACATTTTTGGATCTCAAACAATGATTTTGTGAGCAGTACCGAAATGGTTTTGTACCCAGCTTCTGACTTGTCCCAAAGAGAGATGGTTTGCATTTTTATAACATTTATCTTCACAAATGTACAATAACAGACTGAGAGCCAATTGCAATTGTCAATTAATGGGGTACATTTAGCTTTTCATGATTTAGTGGACCCCAAAAAGACAGACTGCCGTATTGAAGATCATTCAGACAGCCCAAGAAGATGGGGACTGTAGGTCTTGTGTGCCCCGAAAGGATCAGGGGTGTCCTCCAACGGCATGGAATGAAGAGTTTCCTTAGACTCCAACTGCAAGGCACAGTGTTCCCAGCAAGGACTATAGGCATGACTTTGTTTTGGCATAACCCAACCACTGAAAACAGTGCAATCTTTATAGCCAATTGTTGAGCTAGGATCATGAAGTTGGATTTCTATGGAGAGCAAGAATGCCCTCTCTGATTGTGTGTTACAGTCCCTACGCCCTGATGGGAAAACCTTTAAAAATGTCTACTCTAAAGCAGATTAATAGAGGCCTTTCTGATCTGCTTGCAACCTGTAGGCCTATGTCATAAAGAGATGTTTGGATCCTACAGTCCCTGTATAGAATCATTGTTTCAGCACAAAACAAGGCAATGCTTTACGACAGCTCATTTTCAGTCTAGCCCTCTGATAGGGATTCTAAAAAGGGGCTGCAGCTGGAGCTGATTACATCTGAGCTGTGAGGTTTATAGCAACCAGCAACAGATCATGATATAAAAGGTACTCATAGTTCCGCATGTCTGCAATAATTATCTCTGTGTAAAACCCAGGGGATAATGCACACCAAAACAAAAAAACAGGAACAGGTCGTTCCCATCACTCACAGTTAGAACTGTTCACAGTCTTCAGAGACGTGAGCAAGCCCCCAGGGCCCAGGGATGGCTGGCTGGCATTGCGTGCAGTATGTTTGCTGAGGGCCACAGGACGCCCAAGGGAGAGGGCAATAAGGCCTCATAACTCCGGTCTTCAGCAGCTGCTCCTTGCCTATTGGCTGTACTCTCTACATGCAGGTGTAAGCCTACAGTTACAGACTGTGTGCTGCCTAACCCTAATGTAGTTGGAAGTGATCTTGCAGGTAGCCTAAAGAAGGGTTGACTCCAGGAAACAGGATGGAACCATTACCAGCACTGCTCACTGTTACCATGGAGGCAGAAGAGAAGAGGGGGTAGAGGAGGAGGGGCTTACCTGAGTCAAGGGGAGCTGAGGGAGAAGGAACCGCCTCTCCACCACTCTTCTGGCTCATGGCTGCTGCTGGGTTTTGCTGAGTGGAGGATGGCAGCTGCAGCTCTTTGGGGAGAAGGTCATACACTGATTCTGTGTAGAGAGAGAAGAGAAATGAGAGAGGGAGGATTCGGGAGGGGAGTCGAGTCCCACTTGAAAGGCTGTTCGTAATCTCACAGTATGAGAGAGCTTGCAAAGAAGTCAGCAGATTTACTGTACATGAAGCTCTTTCAGAATTCTAAAAGACAAGTTTAAATACAGCAAAGTTACAGCTCCTCCTTTTCAAAATGTGAGGAAGATGGTCAATTCTCAAAATTGTAAAATGCCTTTCACTTATAGGCTATACTCATAGGCTCTCCTTATAGACATCAAGAAAACATTTCAACAGGGAAAGACAATAACCTTCGTAAACATGGTACAGCATGCCTTTGGCGGTTGACACTGACCCTGTACCAGGCCCAGAGCATTGTCCTGCCTGGCCATCACTCTGGAAAATGACCTAGCAGTTTATAAATGTACTATAACAACAAGAGCATAGTGATAAATACAGCCCCAGTCCAGATTCCTGCCATGTCTCCACAGCCTGGCCTATGAGCTGCTGCCTGGTGCCCCCACCACCAACCAACCCCCATCCCCACGTGTCTGTGCCAGGGGCCTTGGACGTCTCGCTCGGCACCCTCCCTGAAAAATGGCAGGGAGCTATTTAGAGGAACAAGAGCACAATGCCCCCCGAGCCATGTTTAGTATGCTGATGAGCACCACACTGAAAACCAAAGGGGCTGAGGAGGACTGGAGGAAGGCGGGTGTGGAGGGAGGTGACTTCAAGCGCTACACTACTTGTGATGACGACCAGCACATTCACACCTTCCAACTCCCTCCATTCAATAGGACTATAATGGTTCTGCAGATGGAGCCTCTTCACACTTACTAGACTTTTCCTAACATACCATTGGCTACACATATTACTCAAATGTAAACTTGCTTACTTTCTATGTCTCAACTGTTACCTTCGGAGGAAGCGCATGACACGACAGTTGCCTCCCCTTGAAGCAGGGCAGTGCGAACAGAATTGTCTCATTGAGCCAACACTCCTACAGTATTAATGGCAATACAAGAGCAGTTTTTACCTGAGCCATGTAAAACTATGGAAGCCCATCCCCACCACCTAAAACATGTCAAATGTTGATCATACAAATGTGTTATTTGTAACATTGTGTGGTGATTTCAGAGACCACAGGTCCCAGAGTGGTGGTGGGGTGGGGGGCAATGGTTTTCCTGGGGCCTAGAGCTTTTCCTGATCTGGTAGTAGGCTAACCTAACCAAATCCGGACCCTATTTGAAGCATATGACATAGTAATAAATCACTGTAAAAAATCTAGTCATATGTAAAAACTAAACAACATTACAACCCTTCACACAGATTCAGAGACAACTGCGATTGGATAAAAACAAACAAGGCTGAGCTCACTGTATGCAGGGTTGCTCATACAGCAAGTCATTACTATTGTGTTGATGGATTCATTCCAACTTTGGATTAAAAAGGACTAGGTAGCCTCGCTACCCGAAGTGTGACTATAAACCACATTGACTATAAATCACATTCATATTTTCTTAGAACACAAATAAATGGGCCCATTTTAGGCTATAAATTGGGAATGTGCATCTTTCCCTTTCACAACGATTTAATGTGTATTTAGATACATGGGCTCCGATACAATACATGAACGATACGTTTTAGTTTGAGTAGAGAACAAATTGACGGTTTGAGATGCAGTAACATTTGTTGCATAAACACATTCATTTTGTAACGGCGTTCTTCGTTTGTTGAAAGAGAGTCGGACCGAAATGCAGCGTGGTGGTTACTCATGTCTTTAATATAGAAGATAGCGATACATGAAATAACTTAAATAAATACAAAACAACAAACGGAACGTGAAAACTAATTACAGCCTATCTGGTGAACACTACACAGAGACAGGAACAATCACCCACGAAATACAAAGTGAAACCCAGGCTACCTAAATACGGTTCCCCATCAGAGACAACAAGAATCACCTGACTCTGATTGAGAACCGCCTCAGGCAGCCAAGCCTAAACTAGACACACCCCTAATCAACCACAATCCCAATGCCTACAAAAACCCCAATACGACAACACAATAAACCCATGTCACACCCTGGCCTGAACAAATATATAACGAAAACACAAAATACAATGACCAAGGCGTGACAGAACCCCCCCCTAAGGTGCGGACTCCCGGACGCACCTCAAAACCATAGGGAGGGTCCGGGTGGGCGTCCGTCCATGGTGGCGGTTCCGGCTCGGGACGTGGACCCCACTCCATTAATGTCATAGTTCCTCCCCTACGCGTCCTGGGATAATCCACCCTCGCCGCCGACCATGGCCTAGTAGTCCTCACCCAGAACCCCACTGGACTGAGGGGCAGCTCGAGACAGAAGGGCAGCTCGGGACAGAGGGGCAGCTCGGGACAGAGGGGCAGCTTGGGACAGAGGGGCAGCTCGGGACAGAGGAAGCCCAGCACTGAGAGGAAGCCCAGCCAGGCAGTTGAATCCGGCAGATCCTGGCCGACTGGCGGATCTGGAAGAGTCTGGCCGACTGGCGGATCTGGAAGAGTCTGGCCGACTGGCGGATCTGGAAGAGTCTGGCCGACTGGCGGATCTGGAAGAGTCTGGCCGACTGGCGGATCTGGAAGAGTCGGGCAGATCTGGAAGAGTCGGGCAGATCTGGAAGAGTCTGGCGGATCTGGAAGAGTCGGGCAGATCTGGAAGAGTCTGGCAGATCTGGAAGAGTCTGGCAGATCTGGAAGAGTCTGGCAGATCTGGAAGAGTCTGGCAGATCTGGAAGAGTCTGGCAGATCTGGAAGAGTCTGGCTGACTGGCAGATCTGGAAGAGTCTGGCTGACTGGCAGATCTGGAAGAGTCTGGCTGACTGGCAGATCTGGAAGGGTCTGGCTGACTGGCAGATCTGGAAGAGTCTGGCGGATCCTGGCAGACTGACGGTTCTGGCTGCTTCATGCTGACTGACGGCTCTGGCTGCTCCATGCTGACTGGCGGCACTGGCTGCTCCATGCAGATTGACAGCTCTGGCGGCTTCTTGCAGACTGACAGCTCTGGCTGCTCCATGCAGACTGGCAGCTCCTTGCAGACTGGCAGCTCCATGCAGACTGGCAGCTCTGGCTGCTCCATACAGACTGGCAGCTCTGGCTGCTCCATGCAGACTGGCAGCTCTGGCTGCTCCATGCAGACTGGCAGCTCTGGCTGCTCCATGCAGACTGGCAGCTCAGGCTGCTCCATGCAGACTGGCAGCTCAGGCTGCTCCGAACAGGCAGGAGGCTCCGGCAGCGCTGTAGAGGAGGAAGGCTCTAGAAGCGCTGAACAGGCGGGAGACTCCGACAGCGCAGGAGAGGGGGAAAGCGCTGGATGCGCTGAACAGGCAAGGCGCACTGAAGGCCTGGTGCGTGGTACTGGAACTGGTGGTACTGGATCGAGGACACGCACAGGAAGCCTGGTGCGGGGAGCTGCTACCGGAGGACTGGTGTGTGGAGGTGGCTCTGGATAGACCGGACCGTGCAGGCGCACTGGAGCTCTTGAGCACCGAGCCTGCCCAACCTTACCTGGCTCGATGCCCACTCTAGCCCGGCCAATACGAAGGGCTGGTATGAACCGCACCGGGCTATGCACCCGCACTGGAAACACCGTGCGCTCCATAGCATAACACGGTGCCTGCCCGGTCTCTCTAGCCCCCCGGTAAGCACAGGGAGTTTGCGCAGGTCTCCTACCTGGCATAGCCATACTCCCTGTAAGCCCCCCCCAATAAATTTTTGGGGCTGACTCTCAGGCTTCCATCCGCGTCGCCGTGCTGCCTCCTCATACCAGCGCCTCTCCGCTTTTCCGCCTCCAGTTCTTCCTTGGGACGGCGATATTCTCCAGGCTGAGCCCAGGGTCCTTTTCCGTCTAATATCTCCTCCCAAGTCCAGAAGTCCTTCGATCGCTGCTCCTCACGATTAACAAGGAGAGTTGGCTCAGGTCTGTCTCCTGACTCAGCCACTCTCCCTCTGAGCCCCCCCCCCCCAATAATATTTTGGGGCTGACTCACGGGCTTTCCTCTGCGCCGTCGTGATTGCCTCTCCAACTCCATTCTCCTATAGCCCTCTTCGCACTGCTCCAGCGAATCCCAGGCGGGCTTCGGCACTCTCTCTGGGTCGACCGCACACCTGTCTATTTCCTCCCACGTCGTATACGCCATACTTCTGCTGTCCATAACGTCCTCCCTTCGCTGCTCCTGCTGTCGCTGCCTGTTACCACGCCGCTCGGTCCGTGTGTGGTGGGTGATTCTGTAAAGGTGTTCTTTGTTTGTTGAAAGAGAGTCGGACCGAAATGCAGCGTGGTGGTTACTCATGTCTTTAATATAGAAGATAGCGATACATGAAATAACTTAAATAAATACAAAACAACAAACGGAACGTGAAAACTAATTACAGCCTATCTGGTGAACACTACACAGAGACAGGAACAATCACCCACGAAATACAAAGTGAAACCCAGGCTACCTAAATACGGTTCCCCATCAGAGACAACAAGAATCACCTGACTCTGATTGAGAACCGCCTCAGGCAGCCAAGTCTAAACTAGACACACCCCTAATCAACCACAATCCCAATGCCTACAAAAAAAACAATACGACAACACAATAAACCCATGTCACACCCTGGCCTGAACAAATATATAACGAAAACACAAAATACAATGACCAAGACGTGACACATTTTCCATTCTAAATTAAAAACCTGTTGCTGATGAAGCTCATGAGTTGGGCCTCGCTGAGCCAGGATCTGCCAGTCTGTCTGTAAGTGATGTATGTCTATGGTGTGTACTGTGTAGGCACCTGATCTGAGCCATAAGGGTGACTAGGCATCTACCACCAGATTAGGGGGGCAATGTAGCTTTATGTTTCTTGTCTCCCCACTTTGAAATCCCCATCACCTATTAATTAACTTGTCATTTTTGCAGATTAAGTTTGAGCAAGTAATGTATCAATATTTATCATTAACAAATTAGCTATGACATACCTAATGAATATATAGCACAACTGTTTAGCGAGCTTCTATTCTCTTCCTGTGTTAGTAATGCCGAGCACCTCCCAAAAGTGATTCCTTGTTATGAAATTTACCCTTTACCCTGTATATCTAATTACCACATACACTGAGTGTACAAAACATTAGGAACACCTTCCTAATATTGAGTTGCACCCCTTTTGCCGTCAGAACAGACTCAATTTGTCAGGGCATGGACTCTACAGTGTCGAAAGCGTTCCACAGGGATGCTGGCCCATGTTGACTCCAATGCGTCCCAAAGTTGGGTCAAGTTGGCTGGACGTCCTTCGGTTGGTAGAACATTGATACACACAGGAATCTGTTGAGTGTGAAAACCCAGCAGCGCTTCAGTTCTTGACACACAGTTCTTGACACACTCAAACCGGCATGCCTGGCATCTACTACCATACCCTGTTTAAGTCTTTCTTTAACCTGTCTCCTCCCCTTCTCTATACTGATTGAAGTGGATTTAACAGGTGACATCAATAAGGGATCATAGCTTTCACCTGGGTCAGTCTATGTGACGGAAAGAGCAGGTGTTCTTAATGTTTTGTACACTCAGCGTGCACTGATCAATTAAAGCAAAACTACTGCTGATAGTGAACCTGAACAATTGAAACATCTATTGGAAGCACATTGATAACAATTGAGCAAATTACACGTGTTGTCACTCAAATAATAAAGCCCAATATCGTGCAAGGCCTTTTAGCATTTGAATGCTGAAGGTGCCGCACAGATGTACATGATCCTGCAGGGACAGGGAGCATAACTGGCGTTGGTCAGAACGCAAAGCTGGGCACAGTGTGCAGTTTGACTAGGTTCCTGATAATCCCTGGGCTTGTTTGGCAAAATGACTTGTAGATCAATGACTGTCAACACAGTTATATGGCTAGTTCGACAGTGAATGAGGACACATCAGTTGTCATAAAAACACATTTGAACCGGCGATTCGCAATGTTAGAATCGATTTTCTGACGGATGCATGCTACATTTGGATCTTTTTGAGGTTTGCGGACCGACGTTAAACATCTGAAAATCGAGTGAATCGTTACATCCCTCCTATAAATACATAGCGTAGGCTATAAAAACATGTTACATTTCCCCTGGCCAGGCGCAGATGGGATCAGATCGCATAGGCTTCTCTAGGCTACCTGCAGCTGTAGTTGTTATCAGTAGACCCCAGTTGATCAGACTGCAGATCAGACTAATTGTGCACTTTGACAAATCATGAAGCATTCTTTTTTTTGTGGCAGTTATGGGCTTCCATATAAAACAGCTTTGATAGCCTAAATTTACTTGATGAAAACATGCCGTTATAGCAACTCTGTGCTTTTGTCTTGAAGCTAAAATGTAACGAGTGTAGCCTATAGACGAGAAATAAACCCTTTCATTTTCTGCACATACGTGTTTGTGAATTGTTGTATTATTCAAGAGTGTAATATGGTTTGGTTGCATTATTCAACAATGTAATATGTTTTAGAAGAAAAGTATGTCAATGTTGAATAGTTTGTGCCTACTGGCTAGTGGCTACTGTGATATTTATGTTAAATTTGAGCTGTGGACAAAGAATGTGGTGTTGCCAGCCACAACAAAAGGTAAAGCAAGGATGTAATGTGAATTGAAAAGTTGAATTTTCTTTCACCACCCCAGTCCTCAGACCTTCATATCTCGTAGTGGGACTATAGGGCCAATGTCAGCCTAAACAAACAAGTCCTACTTAGCATCAAATTCCCTATCCCAATTATCATTTGAATCGATTGCATTTTGTGTCCTAGTAAAGCCCCTGCGGATCCTTTTTATATTTTACAAGACAAAAAGCTCAATAAGCTACTTTTCACTTTGATTGAGATTGCAACACCAGATCTGAATAAATCCATGCAATCATATCAAAGTAGAATCAAATGAATGGCCTGCTGAGGGTTCTCTGAGAAGGAAACCATCTTTTACTTCCAAACCTGAGATGGTAACACCTCAGGGATAAAACAAGACTATGCAGGTCACAGCAAATGCCCTGGCATGTCAATAAGTAGCGTTTCAGAACTTATTACAGTAGAGAGAGCAGGACTGACAGAGGGCCTTTCTCCCTCGGACTCCCCCCTCAGGGCGAACGGGACAGAGGGAGGGGAGCTAGAAAGCCTTAGGTCAACAACATGACAACACGTTTACTACCAGACCCTATTCATCTTCCAAATATTATGGTATGAACTAACAGCGGCCATTACAGTCGCCTGACTCTCTGCCAACTGCCAGCTTTAATTACTTGCAGCTGAGTCCCGGGGTTTGGTGTGTGTGTCAGATACTTAACCCTCCCATTGTTACCGCTGGCTGTCTACTACAGACGAACCTGGGAAGCAAGCAGTGAAAACCAGCCAACAGGCCTCGGGAGTCCCACAGCACTGCTCATTCTGGATGAACACACAGTTTCCCACACAGAGGGGCCTGAAAATGACAATCTCTGCCGCCTCCTCGCCCAAGCTTCACGTTGGAGCAGCACAAGCAGATCTGGTGTGGATTAATGCTTCTACGTTAGGTAACCCCTTCAGAAAAGGCATGAAGAAACACACACACTTTCTCTCCAATCCTCTGAGTCTGCCGCTCCGTTTACCAGTCCCTCTACCAGTCGGGAACATGTGCACTCTGCACGGGGCCCTTCCAGTAAACAGAATGCAGACCGCACAGACAGAAAATATGTACTCTGCTCTCGAATCAGTGGCTGGCCTGTTTTAGTGTTTCCACAGTCCCAGGACTTTATAAAGAGTGAAAATTCCTATTCTGCTGCATAGTTTCCTCCCTCGCAAACAGAGCACAGTGCTTTCTTTTCACATCGCTAAACACGATTTTCCTTTCGCATGGGGAAAAGAAAAACAAGGGTCAATATCATTAACTGGCTAAATAAACATATCGACTTGACACCATGTGTTGCCTCCATTCTAACACGCTCTATATTCTTACACCCTGTTTTGCTGTTCTGTGAACTTGATCAAGTCAGACTGAAAATGAGGATAACTTCATTTCCTCTCCTATTCTGACAGAGTTCAGAAAGTGAACCAGTTCAGTTCCAAAACTGGATTTAAGATGCCAATTATTTTATTTGATCTGCTTCGAAACGAAAATGAATGAAGGGAAGATGCTACCATCCCATTTCTCAAAGAAAGAATGCGGTTACTATACATGCATTGATGATAGGGTTTAAATTATAATTAAGATACAGGTACACTTTATTTAGCCTAACTCTGCCAAGCCTATGATCGGCCACATGCAGCCTACTGTTCAAAGATTCACCTTCTTTCGAGGCAAATCCAGGCAAAGTTGATCTCAAAACGTCCACACAGTTAAACATCGTTCCCATAGCATGTGCCACGCTTGTGTTCAGTTTTGACTGCACAACTCTATGTCGAAGTAAAAGTGTAAAGAGAGACCACTCACCATGGGAAAGGCAGGACTTACACTCCCATTCATTTCCCTCACATTCCTGCTGCTTGCTCTCACTAGCCCTAGCACCTGGGGCGTGGCACTGTGTTTTTGGCTGAATGACTGTTAACACCCCTTCTGTCCCCCTCCCCTCCCACCACTTGTCTTGTTACGGTGTTCACCGACCTTTTTCTATCAGCTTGTTCAACAGGTTGGTTGCATTGTCATTGGAAGCTTGTCAAATAGAAATGGAGGCCATTGAGAAAAACACAAACAGCCAAAGTAGGATAAAGGTGCAGGGTGGCTAGGCTACATTATGGTGGGACAACACTAAATGAAGAGACAAGGAAGGATAAAGGTGCAGGGTGGCTAGGCTACATTATGGTGGGACAACACTAAATGAAGAGACAAGGAAGGATAAAGGTGCAGGGTGGCTAGGATACATTATGGTGGGACAACACTAAATGAAGAGACAAGGAAGGATAAAGGTGCAGGGTGGCTAGGCTACATTATGGTGGGACAACACTAAATGAAGAGACAAGGAAGGATAAAGGTGCAGGGTGGCTAGGCTGGGACAACATTATGGTGGGACAACACTAAATGAAGAGACAAGGAAGGATAAAGGTGCAGGGTGGCTGAAGAGACAAGGAAGGATACATTATGGTGGGACAACACTAAATGAAGAGACAAGGAAGGATAAAGGTGCAGGGTGGCTAGGATACATTATGGTGGGACAACACTAAATGAAGAGACAAGGAAGGATAAAGGTGCAGGGTGGCTAGGCTACATTATGGTGGGACAACACTAAATGAAGAGACAAGGAAGGATAAAGGTGCAGGGTGGCTAGGATACATTATGGTGGGACAACACTAAATGAAGAGACAAGGAAGGATAAAGGTGCAGGGTGGCTAGGCTACATTATGGTGGGACAACACTAAATGAAGAGACAAGGAAGGATAAAAGAATAGACTTACCTTCACATGGTGGGACAACACAGCACATCTAGGATGTGACAACCTAAATGAAGAGACAGGGCAGGGGGAGAAACAACACTTGAAGAGACAAGGAAGGATAAAGAGGGCTGGCATTATGGTGGGACAACACTAAATGAAGAGACAGTGAGCTATTTACAACAGTCCTGATATGTTTACAACCAAGCCTACGAGGGCTGCCACTGACACCATAGCAACAGGGAACATGGGGGCACTTTCCATAAGAGAGTTGTCTCTTCTCATGAGAAAATGAGGAGAAAAACAGACATACAAAACGCCCAGATAAAGAAGTTAGCCTACCATTTACAGGTGGCCAATTCTACAACTGCCAGAGTTACTGTAAATACTGCAGGATCATCTCAGTAAGCAACGGTAACCCATGTGTTTAAAAAATCTGTTAAATCTTTAAACACCACCCACGGCCTCCCTTGACATCTAAAGCTGTCTGGGCAGCCATCAATTTTCTATTCAAATCAGGTGCTACTCTGGTATGAGCCCAGAGGGAGAAGTCAACATCTTCGCAAAATACACTCCTAAAGGCAAACCAATACAAACCATTGAAGCACAAGTCACATACGGCCCACCTACTTTGTAAAACATTGATACTGAGACACGATCTTGAGTGAATGTTGACTGATGACGTCAAAAGTGTCGTCTCAGATTTGTTCAACCGGAAGGAAGATGTTGCCATCTGATGTGTGGCTGAAACATGTTGAAATTGTTGCGACAAAGAGGTGCTAAAAGTATTCACCACATAAATGTCAACCAAAATCAGTAAAACGAAACAAAACTTTTGATAAGTAGACCTAGCCTAACCTGTCCACTGTGATCCTCACACCCAACAGTAACCTATATATCAGCAAGAGTCCACTCAATCTACAACAAAAAAGGTTTTCCCAAAGACAACTATGACAATCACAACCGTTGCAATGTCCTTCAGTCTCAATTTGGCCAACCTAACAGCGGCATGATTCAAATGCGCCTGACAACTAAGGGATGGAGTAATAAAATGCTTCCACGGTATCACCCAACAGCAAATCTGTCCCCTCTCACTCTCTCCAGGAAAGCTGGAGGGGTGGTGGAGAACAAAATGAGGGGTCACCAGCTCTGGTGTCAGGGATTAATGTAAATGTTCACGTTCTCCATGTGTTGACATCTAGGGGGCAAGCCCAATCAGAGCACAGTTGGCTTACAAATTACCAGTGCCACCGTACCGTCATCAACCCTCATCTCTTGCTGTTGTGCCTGCTGCCCAAATACAAGTGTAAGGACCACATGGACTACTGATATCATTATAGACGTGGTCACCAGCACACCTCCAACAAGGACATTGCAAAAAAAAAGAACAGGTTCCCAATGCACTGACCCACCACACAGCTGAACTGAGGTCTCTATCTGTGCATAACCAAAGGAACATTCATATCTCCATCTAGGGTACCTGAACACTAGAAACCAAATGCAAATTAAACCATCCTCAGCCCAGTCACAATCTCTCACTACCTGAGAAAAAAAACATAATGGCTTCATTAATCCAATTGAGCAGGTCTGGTCTTCTCAGCTACTTCCTAATGCATGGCAAGTGCCATGTCCTGTCACCTAAGCCATCCACTGATGAATGTTTTATGACAATGCTCTCCATGGAATTGAATCCCAGAGCAGATCTACTCTTCACACAGAGACAGAGATGAATCAACCACCTGAAAGAAAAAACAACCACAATGTGTGACTTACAACACAGGGGCTCATAGCCTCAGCCTCCAGTCAACTTCCTCCGAGGTTGGCCGGATGTTTCGTAGGAATAGCTAAGGTGAATTTGATCAAAAATAACAAACTGAGGATTCTCAATGTTCTCTATTAATCAAATCAATGTTCCACTTGGAACAATGTTGTTGGGGAAAATAGCTCAAATAAATTACTTAATGAGTGGCAATATTTGAGTTGTAGCCCAGTTGCAGTACAATGTTTAGGAGGAGTCACAAGGAGTGTAGAGGTTAGTTTAGAGCAGATTAACTTTTACTGCAGGCTTCTTTCCACACAACCAGTCAAAGAGCCATTGGTCAAATTGTTTGGGTCGTGTGTGTGTGTGTATATCTGTGTGGTTGATCATTACTACAGCGCCATAACGTCTCACTCAAACAATATCTTAGCACAGATGAAAGAAGACCATTTTAGACCAACGCAGTGAGCAGTGCATGGACAGAGGGGTTAACAGAGTGGATGTTTATCATTTCCCTTCCATGTGCTTCCTAGTTTGTCATTTATTCCATTCAGTATGACAGGGGAAGAAACTAACTAGCCGAGGTTTGTTAACCATTGAGTGAAACGCATCACAAGGTAAGGTTGAGAGGTCTGGTTTTATAGACTGTGCATTATCTTTATCAGGTCCCATATCACATCTCAGAATGTGATCTGTGTCATCTATGCATCTTTGGTCTTCTCACTCTTTATTCTTTCTCCAGCTGTGTTTGTTGTAAAAGTGAAAGGCAGCCAGGTCCTGGATTAAGGGCAGCCGTTGGTGTCACGCAAGGCTCAGAGATCGTGACCTGCAGCCTGTTTCTGTCCAGCTAATCTCATTTTGACTAGAGACCACCTCTTGGAATCAGATTAGGCCTACTTCCGACTGGCTCGCAACGCAACAACACCCACCATCATCAGGACAAACTAGCCAGTCACAGTGAGCCGACTGTGGAATTCAATTGCGAATCATAATTTTAAGCCAAAAGTTCTGATCTGTTGCATCAGCCTCAATGTACTGGTTGTATGAATATGGAATCTATTTTCCCACAACTGTCCCAGAGTCTGTTTCGAATTTCTTTTTCACACAGAACAACGAGCTGACCAACAGAATAGGTCAACTTTCTACTATGGAGGATAGTAGATTGACATAGGCTAGTGATTTTGCTGTTCATTACTCGTCTTGTTGGCAGAGGAACAGTAAATGTGGACAGTTATTCTAACATCTTCAAACTGAATTCGGTAAGGACGCATGCCGTTGCATCTTTGAGTTGCATGTTCTGTTTAGAGAACGACCAACATGGATTTTTTAGGGCTAATGCCCATACCAATTTTAGAGGACTATGGCCGATATTTTAGGCCGATATTCAATATCATTACATTTCCAAGAGACAGCCATGTATGCAATAATTCATCAATTGAAAAAAAATTGTACACATACGCCTTAATTCAAATTTTAAAAAACTAACATTTTATTTGAATGATAAATCTCTTAATAAACTGGGTAAATTAAGATGGTATAGGCCTACACTGCCTCATTGCCTGCATCCGTAATGGGTCAGCGGTCAAACGACCTCCACTCATCACTGTCAAAAGCTTCCTGAAACACTTCAGCGAGCAGGCCTTTCTAATCGACCTGGCCGGGGTATCCTGGAAGGATATTGATCTCATCTCGTCAGTAGAGGATGCTTAAATAAGTATGCCCCATTCAAGAAATTTAGAACCAGGAACAGATATAGCCCTTGGTTTTCTTCAGACCTGACTGCCCTTAACCAACACAAAAACATCATATGGCGTTCTGCATTAGCATCGAACAGCCCCCATGATATGCAACTTTTCAGGGAAGCTAGAAACCAATATACACAGGCAGTTAGAAAAGCCAAGGCTAGCTTTTTCAAGCAGAAATTTGCTTCCTGCAACACAAACTCAAAAAAGTTCTGGGACACTGTATTGTCCATGGAGAATAAGAACACCTCCTCCCAGCTGCCCACTGCACTGAAGATAGGAAACACTGTCACCACCGATAAATCCACTATAATTGAGAATTTCAATAACCATTTTTCTACGGCTGGCTATGCTGTCCACCTGGCTACCCCTACCCCGGTCGACAGCACTGTACCCCCCACAGCAACTCGCCCAAGTCTTCCCCATTTCTCCTTCTCCCAAATCCAGTCAGCTGATCTTCTGAAAGAGCTGCAAAATCTGGACCCCTACAAATCAGCCGTGCTAGACAGTCTGGTCCCTTTCTTTCTAAATGATTTGCCAATTTTTTGACACCCCTATTACCAGCCTGTTCAACCTCGTGTCGTCTGAGATTCCCAAAGATTGGAAAGAAACTGCGGTCACCCCCCTCTTCAAAGGGGGGGACACTCTAGACCCAAACTGCTACAGACCTATATCTATCCTATCCTGCCTTTCTAAGGTCTTCGAAAGCCAAGTCAACAAACAGATTACCGACCATTTCGAAACCCACCATAACTTCTCTGTTATGCAATCTGGTTTCTGAGCTCTTCGTGGGTGTACCTCAGCCACGCTCAAGGTCCTAAACGATATCTTAACCACCATCGATATGAAACAATACTGTGCAGCCGTATTCATTGACCTGGCCAAGGCATTCGACTCTGTCAATCACCACATCCTCACCGGCAGACTCGACAGCCTTGGTTTCTCAAATGATTGCCTCGCCTGGTTCACCAACTACTTCTCTGATAGAGTTCAGTGTGTCAAATCGGTGGGTCTGTTGTCCGGGCCTCTGGCAGTCTCTATGGGGTGCCACAGGGTTCAATTCTTGGACCGACTCTCTTCTCTGTATACATCAATGATGTCACTCTTGCTGCTGGTGAGAGTCTCCGATCCACCTCTACACAGACAACACCATTCTGTATATTTCTGGCCCTTATTTGGACACTGTGTTAACAACCCTCCGGGCGAGCTTCAATGCCATACAACTCTCCTTCTGTGGCCTCCAATTGCTCTTAAACACAACTAAATGCATGCTCTTCAACCGATCGCTACCTGCACCTGCCCGCCTGTCCAACATCACTACTCTGGACGGCTGACTTAGAATATGTGGACAACTACAAATACCTAGGTGTCTGGTTAGACTGTAAACTCTCCTTCCAGACTCACATCAAACATCTCCAATCCAAAGTTAGATCTAGAATTGGCTTCCTATTTCGCAACAAAGCATCCTTCACTCATGCTGCCAAACATACCCTTGTAAAACTGACCATCCTACCAATCCTCGACTTCAGCGATGGCATTTACAAAATAGCCTCCAATACCCTACTCAATAAATTGGATGCAGTCTATCACAGTGCCATCCGTTTTGTCACCAAAGCTCCATATACTACCCACCACTGCGACCTGTACGCTCTCGTTGGCTGGCCCTCACTTCATACTCAACGCCAAACCCACTGGCTCCAGGTCATCTACAAGACCCTGCTAGGTAAAGTCCCCCCTTATCTCAGCTTGCTGGTCACCATAGCAGCACCCACCTGTAGCACGCGCTCCAGCAGGTATATCTCTCTGGTCACCCCCAAAACCAATTATTCCTTTGGCCGCCTCTCCTTCCAGTTCTCTACTGCCAATGACTGGAGCGAACTACAAAAATCTCTGAAAGTGGAAACACTTATCTCCCTCACTAGCTTTAAGCACCAACTGTCAGAACAGCTCACAGATTACTGCACCTGTACATAGCCCATCTATAATTTAGCCCAAACAACTACCTCTTCCCCTACTGTATTTATTTATTTTGTTCCTTTGCACCCCATTATTTATATCTCTACTTTGCACATTCTTCCACTGCAAATCTACCATTCCAGTGTTTTACTTGCTATATTGTATTTACTTCGCCACCATGGCCTTTGTTTTCCTTTACCTCCCTTATCTCACCTCATTTGCTCACATTGTATATAGACTTATTTTTCTACTGTATTATTGCCTGTATGTTTGTTTTACTCCATGTGTAACTCTGGGTCGTTGTATGTGTCGAACTGCTTTGCTTTATCTTGGCCAGGTCGCAATTGTAAATGAGAATTTGTTCTCAACTTGCCTACCTGGTTAAATAAAGGTGAAGTAAATAAATAAAATACTCACAATACATGTGAATGCATATTCAAAAAGAATGTGTGCATGCATTGAGTTATTGAGCTTGTTTTGGTTGATCAGTGGAGTCTATGGTGCTACAGATGACAATCTGTTTCCCTTCTATTTGGGACTTATATTAGCCTACTAATCAACGATATTTGCACAGCAGCATCACTCCAGCATGTCACGCCTGTATGAAAGGACATCATATAGGCACTGCTGTTAGTTTGAGAATATAAGAGAAAATCTATTCAATGCAAATGGGTCCAACATAACGTCATGATTTGCGATCATGGATTCTTATGAAACTAGTATTTTTAGTCATTTTCTGTGATCTGGAATTTATTTGTATTTTTTTGTTGCCGTCAGGAAGCAACTCTAAACAACTCAGCTGCTATGACAAAATTTGAAATAACTCAATGGGCGGATTGTAACTTGATCCTACTGCTATGATTGGATAGAGTAAGGCTGTAACTTCACTTTCTCTTTCTCCTCACATCTCTCTCCATCGCTCATATCACTTGTTGACGTTTTCTGCTACTATGAGCACTAGCTAATGGTGATTACATTTGCTACAAAGCCATATAAGTGCATAATATATCTAACATGGAGAGCGAGGGAAGGAAAAAATTATTAAACGACAATGCACATTCTGTCTGAAAGGCTGGAATCTGCCCATAGTTTGAGAAGTGAGAACCTACATACACGCACTGATCTACAGATTTCTTGGTCAATAAACATGCAGTAAGATTCTTAGCTAGCTAAACCTATTGCCAACCTCTATTTAGCCATTTTAAAACACTTCCTTCTTTCCCTATTACGACAGTCCTCTTACCCGAATATCAAATTGTCAATTTACGGGAACGATTGTGGATGGTCAGATCGGCACACCAGTAAATAGCTAACCTTACACTGCAAATCAGTTGGCTCGTTCCCGAACTTGGTGCATGTTCAATATGATAACCAGATAGCTAGCTATGTTGGCTATTAACTGCTAATGTTATCTGATATTAGTAGCTAATAATAGCTAGCTAGCCAACACCACAGACAAAAGGGTTAGTTATCGTCATCTTTGCTAACAGATCACATAGCTATCTGCTTAGCTAGCTTGCTTATTGCATGCATGTCCGGACATGTCGACAAAAGCGTAATTATTAGCGAATTGCTAACTAAACTAATATTTACAACAGGAATTTGATTTGTCACTTTGTCAATTAATCGATTTCTCAATACTGCACATTTCTCTTTGAGAATATGCTAGCTTGATGTTGATGATTTCCCCAGCTAGACATTCCTCTAAATTGTGCAGTGCTCGTGGCTCAGGCGGTGAGTGGTGGCTGGCAAAGACGATAGAGAAGGACCTATAGCCGATAGAATAGAAAAGAATAGAAAAGGCCAATATATCGGCTCGGCCGATTATCGGTCGTTCTCTAGTTTTGTTAAGATTAATTACCATAATGTAAACGTGATTTCTGTCATTCTGCGTACCATGGGTGGATGCCATAATCAGGTGATTGAGCACCATGGGTGGATGCCATAAATCAGGTTACTCTGAGCACCGTGGGTGGACGCCATAATCAGGTTACGCAACTAATGCATATGGACCAGGTACATTTCTCAAATGTCCAGTAAATTAACATGCTGCCGTTCAAATGTCCTGCGCCACTTTTTGCTAATGGTAATCCTGGTCTGTGTGTGCTGTGTTTACCAGTGGCTTCAGAGAGGAGGAACAGACAATATGAAAGAAAGACTTCAGAAATCTGTGGAATTCAAGCTATTTACACAAGCCAACCCTCTGCACACACCCACAAAGACACACGGGATGGTTTACTGAACCAGGCCTTGCATACCATCAGGTGTGGTCTGTCAGTCACAATAGGGTCCATCTGCTAATATCTATCTTGTTACTGCCTGTCTCATTCATAGGACACAAATCACTGGACTGCCATTCCCCCACTCCCCCATTATCACAAGGACGCTGCTTCACAATGAGCTTAGTGTGCCCACATAGGCATGTCTCCAGCCAGCGGGAAAACCATGCTTAGGCAACAAGGAGGCCTGTGGTCACTCAGCACGCACAAGTACACTCACTGCATGACATCACCAAGCCAGGGGTACACTCAGAGCTTTTAGCTTCTCAGCCTCCCAAACAGGACAATCAGAAAAACAACCAGCCATATAACACTGAAATTAGAGTTCATTTGCCTCAGAGACTATCTGCACTTTAGAGATTAATTGCACTGACTAGTGACGAAAATAAATAAATAATCCATACAGTTACATATCAGGATATGATTTTGGACAATATATAGTTTCGTTTTGACAATATCGCAATATTATTTTTGTGCTAGTTGCACCAAAGTTCGTATTTTTCCCTCACGGCGTGTTCTCCATCTTCTTTTTAAATAGGGACCCAATTTGTTTTCAGCACTTTTATTTCCATGACTGATCAAAACTAGTTTTCTCGTGGCTCTCTTGTCCCTCTGCAGAAGACACATGGTGAGCAATACATTTTTAACATGAAACAGCAATAAAAAGTAAACACAAACACACACACACAAAAGTTTTGGGTCACTTAGAAATGTTCTTGTTTTTGAAAGAAGACCTTTTTCTTGTCCATTAAAATAACATCAAATTGATCAGAATTACAGTGTAGACATTGTTAATGTTGTAAATGATTATTGTAGCTGGAAACGGCTGATTTTTTTATGGAATACAGTGCCTTGCGAAAGTATTCGGCCCCCTTGAACTTTGCGACCTTTTGCCACATTTCAGGCTTCAAACATAAAGATATAAAACTGTATTTTTTTGTGAAGAATCAACAACAAGTGGGACACAATCATGAAGTGGAACGACATTTATTGGATATTTCAAACTTTTTTAACAAATCAAAAACTGAAAAATTGGGCGTGCAAAATTATTCAGCCCCTTTACTTTCAGTGCAGCAAACTCTCTCCAGAAGTTCAGTGAGGATCTCTGAATGATCCAATGTTGACCTAAATGACTAATGATGATAAATACAATCCACCTGTGTGTAATAAATGCACCTGCACTGTGATAGTCTCAGAGGTCCGTTAAAAGCGCAGAGAGCATCATGAAGAACAAGGAACACATTAGGCAGGTCCGAGATACTGTTGTGAAGAAGTTTAAAGCCGGATTTGGATACAAAAAGATTTCCCAAGCTTTAAACATCCCAAGGAGCACTGTGCAAGTGATAATATCGAAATGGAAGGAGTATCAGACCACTGCAAATCTACCAAGACCTGGCCGTCCCTCTAAACTTTCAGCTCATACAAGGAGAAGACTGATCAGAGATGCATCCAAGAAGCCCATGATCACTCTGGATGAACTGCAGAGATCGACAGCTGAGGTGGGAGACTCTGTCCATAGGACAACAATCAGTCGTATATTGCACAAATCTGGCCTTTATGGAAGAGTGGCAAGAAGAAAGCCATTTCTTAAAGATATCCATAAAAAGTGTCGTTTAAAGTTTGCCACAAGCCACCTGGGAGACACACCAAACATGTGGAAGAAGGTGCTCTAGTCAGATGAAAATCTACAATGGAATGGTTCAAAAATAAACATATCCAGGTGTTAGAATGGCCAAGTCAAAGTCCAGACCTGAATCCAATCGAGTATCTGTGGAAAGAACTGAAAACTGCTGTTCACAAATGCTCTCCATCCAACCTCACTGAGCTCAAGCTGTTTTGCAAGGAGGAATGGGAAAAAATTTCAGTCTCTCGATGTGCAAAACTGATAGAGACATACCCCAAGCGACTTACAGCTGTAATCGCAGCAAAAGGTGGCGCTACAAAGTATTAACTTAAGGGAGCTGAATAATTTTGCACGCCCAATTTTTCAGTTTTTGATTTGTTAAAAAAGTTTGAAATATCCAATAAATGTAGTTCCACTTCATGATTGTGTCCCACTTGTTGTTGATTCTTCACAAAAAATACAGTTTTATATCTTTATGTTTGAAGCCTGAAATGTGGCAAAAGGTCGCAAAGTTCAAAGGGGCCGAATACTTTCGCAAGGCACTGTATCTACATAGGCCCATTATCAGCAACCATCACTCCTGTGTTCCAATGGCACGTTGTGTTAGCTAATCTAAGTTTATAATTTCAAAAGGCTAATTGATCATTAGAAAACCCTTTTGCAATTCTGTTGCAAAACTGTTGTTCTGATGAAGAAGCAATAAAACAGTTTTTTTTAGAATAGTTGAGTATCTGGAGCATCAGCATTTGTGGGTTCGATTACAGGCTCAAAATGGCCAGAAACAAAGAACTTTCTTGTTCTCAGAAATGAAGGCTATTCCATGCGAGAAATTGCCAAGAAACTGAAGATCTCGTACAATGCCGAACTGGCTCTAACCAGAATAGAAAGAGGAGTGGGAGGCCCCGGTGCACAACTGAGCAAGAGGGCAAGTACATTAGTGTGTCTAGTTTGAGAAACATACGCCTCACAAGTCCTCAACTGGCATCTTCACTAAATAGTACCCGCAAAACACCAGTCCCAACATCAACAGTGAAGAGGCGACTCCGGGATGCTGGCCTTCTATACCTGCTGTGACAAATACAAATTGATTTGATTTTGATTTGGTTAAAAGACAAAAAAGGTCAATGCTATTTACTAGGGCCAGGATGATACCATTATCGCGATACTCGTTAGTATCGTGGCAAGGAAACAAAACAAAATGGATTTAACTTCTTTAGAAAAACAGCCCTAATGTTGGAAACAAATATCCATTATGTTGTCATCCAGAGTCACAATTATTTATTTTCCAAGCTATAGCACACAATATTTTACACACAGCAGGTTTTTAAAGGACCAAAGAGTCTGCTTCATGGTTTCATTTTTGTAATTGAAAAAGTATCGCAATACTGGTATAGCCCCGACCCTGCTATTTACCCAGGATCATATGAAGGAGAAAAATGCATCTCTTCCCAAGTGAATGATTGATGAACAATGGTTAGTGGTTGAGGCTCTATCAGTACCAGCCATGTTGACATATGAGACCTATGAAAGACTCCAAACTATTTACCCAGCAGCCCATGAAATTCACCGTCAAAAGTCAGCTCTGTAGAGCATTGAGAAACAGAGACCCCTCTCCTACCATCCATCTATAAATCCCAGGAGAGTTATTAGTGAGATGCTTAAAAATAGCCTGCGGCGTCACAAGCCTCCAAATTTGGAACCTTTGTGGATTTGCTCTTGATTTTGCTACGAGCGCATGTTGACTCTGCTGATAAGACTGTTAGAATAAGCTGATAAAATATTTGGCATTAGCAATTTATGTTAGGAAGGGTTGTTTTGGCCTTGAGGCTCCCCCATCATGGGGGTTGGGGAGGGAGGTAATAGATGCATTTAGAAAAAAGTACAAAATAAATTGCCAAACCAGAAAATAACATTATTACTTATTACTGAGCAGAGCACTATGAAGGACTGCAGCAACAGCAGTCAGAACAACCAAAATAGAACCAACTGTGTATTTATCCATTTGTATAATTTAACCCATGATGAGATAGGCTTGCTGTACACATTGACCACAATCCTGATTGAACTCTTCAGTTGGACCATGATGGTGCCGCATGGAGGACTGTGTGTGGTTGGAGCGGTCTTTGCCTTGGCTGCAGTGCTAATTTGTCCTTCAATCTCACCTTTCCCAGCCATACTAAGACCACACCTACAGTATATTAATCACCTAAGAGGATTTGGCACAAAATCTAATTAAGGCTTTAGAATGTCTGCTGATTAATTAGAAATAACCATGGGAGAATGAGGCTATTATTATCAGAGCAATGGTACAAGCCAACACCACCACAAATAAATAATTGATGGCAACTCAGTTCACAATGTTTGTAGGCAAGGGTGTTATCCCGAGAAGAACAACATTTAATTAAAATCAAATCAAAGTTTATTTGTCACGTGCACCGAATACAACAGGTGTACCTTACAGTGAAATGCTTACTTACAAGCCCTTAACCAACAACGGCTGGACACAATGCATAGTCCAGGTCTTATGGCTTGGGGGTAAAAGCTGTTGAGAAGACTTTTGGTCCTAGACTTGGCGCTCCGCTACCGCTTGCCATGCGGAAGCTGAGAGAACAGTCTATGACTGGAGTCTGACAATTTTTAGCGCCTTCCTCTGACACCGCCTAGTATAGAGGTCCTGGATGGCAGGCGGCTTAGCCCCAGTGATGTATTGAACCCTCTGTAGTGACTTGCGGTCGGAGACTGAGCAGTTGCCGTACCAGGCAGTGATGCAACCAGTCAGGATGCTCTCGATGGAGCAGCGGTAGAGCCTTTTGAGGATCTGAGGACCCATGACAAATCTTTTCAGTCTCCTGATGGAGAATAGGTGTTGTCATGCCCTCTTCACGAGAGTCTTGGTGTGTTTGGACCATGATAGTTTGCTGGTGATGTGGACACCAAGGAACTTGTAGCTCTCAACCTGCTCCACTACAGCCCTGTCGATGAGAATGGAGGCGTGCTCCGTCCTCCTTGTCCTGTAGTCCACTATCAATAGGTTGTTATTTTGGCACCACTCGGCCAGGTCTCTGACCTCCTCCCTATAGGCTGTCTCGTCGGTGTCAGTGATCACTGATACCACTGTTGTGTCATCTGCAAACTTAAATGGTGGTGTTGGAGTCGTGCCTGGCCATGCAGTCGTGGGTGAACAAGGAGTACAGGAGGGGGCTGAGCACGCACCCATGACGGGCCCCCGTGTTGAGGATCAACGTGGCAGATGTGTTGTTATCTACTCTTTCCACCTGGGGGCAGCCTGTCAGGATTCCAGGATCCAGTTGCAGAGGGAGATGTTTAGTCCCAGGATCCTTAGCTTAGTGATGAGCTTTAAGGGCACTATGGTTTTGAACGCTGATCTGTAGTCAATGAATAGCATTCTCACGTAGGTGATCCTTTTGTCCAGGTGAGAAAAGGCAGTGTTGAGTGCAATAGAGTTTGCATCATCTGTGGATCTGTTTGAGCGATATGCAAATTAGAGTGGGTCTAGGGTTTCTGGGATAATTGTGTTAATGTGAGCCATGACCAGCCTTTCAAAGCACTTCATGGCTACGGACGTGAGTGCTACGGGTCTGTAGTCATTTAGGCAAGTTACCTTAAGTGTTCTTGGGCACAGGGACTATGGTGGTCTGCTTGAAACATGTTGGCATTACAGACTCAATTGGTGTGCTGACCCAGTTGGTCAGCACATGCCCGGAGCAACCGTCCTGGTAATTCGTCTGGCTCCGCCTGTTGAAAAAGGTCTTACTCATATCGGCTACGGAGAGCGTGATCACACAGTCATCCAGAACAGCAGATGCTCTCATGCATGCCTCAGTGTTGCTTGCCTCGAAACGAGCATAGATGTGATTTAGCTCATCTGTTAAGCTCGTGACACTGGGCAGCTCGCGGCTGTGCTTCCCTTTGTAGTCTGTAATAGTTTGCAGGCCCTGCCACATTCGACGAGCGTCAGAGCCAGTGCAGTATGATTCAATCTTAGTCCTGTATTGGTGCTTTGCCACATTCTACACATTCAATGCACTTATTGATGAAGCCAGTGACTAATGTGTACTCCTCAATGCCATCGGAGGAATCCCAGAACATATTCCAGTCTGTGCTAGCAAAACAGTCCTGGAGCTTAGCACCTTCGTCATCTGACCACTTCTTTATTGACGGTGTCACTAGTGCTTCCTGCTTTAGTTTTTGCTTGTAAGCAGGAATCAGGAGGATGGAATTATGGTCAGATTTGCCAAATGTGGGGCAAGGGAGAGCTTTGTATGCGTCTCTGTGTGGTGTAAAGGTGGTCTAGAGTTTTTTTCCCCTCTGATTGCACATTTAACATGCTGATAGAAATTAGGTAAGACTGATTTCAGTTTTCCTGTATTAAATTCCCTAGCCACTAGGAGTGTCGCCTCTGGGTGGGCGTTTTCCTGTTAGCTTATTTCCTTATACAACTGACTGAGCGCGGTCTTAGTGCCAGCATCAGTCTGTGGTCGTAAATAAACAGCCACAAAAAATATATGAAAACTCTCTTGGCAAATAGTATGGGCTACATCTTATCAGGAGATACTATACTTCAGGTGAGCAAAATCTAGAGACTTCCTTAGATTTCGTGAACTAGCTGTTGTTTACAAATATTCACAGAAAGCAGCCCCTAGTCTTACCGGGAGTTTGCTGTTCTATCTAGCCGGTGCAGCGTATACCCCACCAGCTGAATGTTATCAATGTCGTCATTCAGCCACGATTCGGTGAAACATAAGACATTACAGTTTTTGATGTCCTGTTGGTAGGATATTCGTGATCGTATCTTGTCTAATTTATTGTCCAATGATTATACGCTGGGAAGTAATATTGATGGTAAAGGCAGACTTCCCACTCACCGTCAGCGGATCCTGACAAGGCACCCCGTCCTGTGTCCCCTATGCCTGGGTCTGTTTCTCCTGCCAATGACGGGGATATTGGCCTTGTTGGGTGTCTGTAGTACATCCTGTGCGTCCTGCTTGTTGAAGAAAACATCTGTCTAATCCGAGGTGAGTGATCGCTGTCCTGATATCCAGAAACTATTTTTTGCCGTAAGATACGGTGGCAGAAACATTATGTACAAAATAAGTTACATATCATGCAAAAAAAACACATAATAGCACAATTGATTAGGCACCTGTAAAACGTCTGCCATTTCTTCCGGCACCATCTCTTCACTTTAAGCTACATAATTTAGTTCAGCAGAATTGTTCTGTTGCCAAGGCTGTATTGGAGGGGATTCAAAACTAGGAGGGACAATGAATGCTGTTCCAGATAAGTTTAGAGAAAGGTAGTATTTTTTGCAACAGATTTATTCAACAGAATACAATGCTATCAAGCAGATCCTGACAGAGGCCCTGAGATAAAATGTAATCAGTCCTATCTCTAACCAGAAACAGGTTCCATCTGGTTCAGAGCTTGGCAGTGGGGCAACGTCATACCTGATGATGACATCTGGTTTTCCCACTCAACAAAACCCTTCTAACATTTCATAATTTATCAGGCTGTGACGAAGAGGCAGTTCAGCTGAGGTAAAGTGATAACTAACTACCTGTACTTCAGTGAAAGTGAACCTTATTATGCTTCCAATTACAAGTTATTGAGACTTAAGACTGGTAGCTAAGCTACTTGAATAAAACTTCTTTTTTTTACGACAGGATGTTAGGAGGGAAAAATAAGACAGTCACTCCAAAGGTGCCATTCTTTCTGCCCATACCTCCCTGGGAACTAACAGGTGACAGGAAAAGGGAATGAATACACAGGAAATTGACATTACACAACCGTTATGGTGCACTGGAATGTTTGTCAATTTATACCCCCCTTGAAGTCACAGTGTTGCCGAAGCCCTTGACATACCTCTTGTAAATAATAATTTATCGTTGGGCAAGCTCTCTGACACAGAGCACGTTTGGGTGTGGCAATTGCAGGAGCAGAGAGAGAGGTAGAAGAGGAGAGAGGGAGGGAGTGAAAGCATTAACAAGAATCACAAATCAGGAACAGGACTTTAAATAGCACTAAAGAGCAAGGGGTTATCTGAAAACTACCAGAAAAAGCTTTATTGCCTTTGGTTAAGATTGATGAACAATGCTCATTAGCGGTGGATCCAAATGGGGCAGACATGCCATAAAGTCCACATAAGGAGCCATGCTCTTTGAGGCGGGACTAGCAGAGCTGTAAGCCTACACTGAAACCGGACCTTCTCTTCTCATCTGCCAATGGAAAAGCTCCTGGCAGCTATGATTTAGCCTTCTAAATATTTAACATCTTTGTTGAAATAAAAAAAAGTGTGCATTTCGCTCTGGGTAGAAACATCAGAGGGATCAGAGCTCGGAGACGCTTTCAGGTTTTCACAGAAAGATGTCACAAATCAGTCTCCTACGAGGGAGAGGCACAGCGAGAGCAGAGGGCGCCACAGCCAAACTCCCAGCCTATCCCGTCTCTCACTGGTACAGCACCTGTGGCCAGAGAGAATTGAATAAACCACTAACCTGAGACATCCAGATCTAAAACCTTGCATTATTGCGTCAGATGCTCGATTAGGTTATAGGAGGGGGACGTGTTCGAAAAATTACTAATGACAATAAGAAAATTCTCCACCTCTCTAAAAATAATCTCTCAGACAGTTTTGTGGCAAGTCTATAGGCCAGATATCTCTTCCCTTCTGAAATTTGAAAGATGTGAGGACCTGCTATATCGTGATTTGCCCAAATGACCAGTGATAAAACATGTGTGTACATGTAAGCTCCTCGTAAAGGCCCCTGCATACTAGGTTCGGTTTGCTCCTAGCAGAACTTGGCTAGGCAAAGTGAACATCTGTGCCTCGCATGATCCCTTAAAAAAGCAGCAATATTATTGTTTGTCCCTCTTGAGATGCTGTAGCAACAACATACCCAGTAACACTTCCTCAAAATAATTAGTCTATGATAAATCAAGAAATGTGTAATTCATTTGGACGTTTTTGCAAAGGAGGTCTTAGTTGTGCAATTTCCCATCTAACTGGAGTATTTAAGTAAAACAATTTGCATGAAAATGAGTCTCTCATTCAATGACAACAAACACTATTGAAAAACCCTGTCCCTAGCTCCCACTCCTACTAGGAGTAGTACTGTTGACCAATCACTGACGAAGGGGAGCAGACTTCGGCTACCGAACTTCGACTTGCCTCAAGAAAAATGTTTGTGCGCGTAAATAGATTAATAAATCCCTACCAAACACCAAAACTTGACAGAATTTTGTCATAAAATATTCACAAAATGTTTCGATTTGGAAACATGCAACAGGCTTTAGCCGTCGCATCATACATTCTGTCGACAGCTGCTACTACCAGTTATGTTACGTGCATCTGTCGACAAGAGATTTATCAAATACTAACATGAGAATTAGTCTAACCACCGGAGTTCAACTGTGGGCACAGGGTATCACTGAATACAGCAGGATCTGTCTCTGAGACAAAAGCCAAGGGACAGTGTTGAGACTAGGCATTTGTATCACCCAATTTAAGGCCCTATTTGGTCAGAGACTATGCTGTTAAGTGCATAGGCCTACCTAAAGCCTACATGTATTTCCTTATAGTTACTGGCAGTAGCAGAAATCAAATAGTGCCAAGTTCTGATTTTCAAAGATAAGCTACAACTGGGGAACGTGCAGATAATTTGGCACAAGATTATGATCACTGTATTTGTCGATTGTACAGAAGGTCTAACCAAAATGTGACTTCTGCTTTAGACCAACCCCACCAAAACACACACACAGGTTGGAGCAGGGGTTGCCACACTGGGCGCCTGTGGAGCAGTTGTTGTGTGAGGTTAACTGCCTTGCTCAAGGGGACAACGGCAGGCAATGGCATTTAGGATTAGAGGTCGACCGATTAATCGGAATGGCGATTAATTAGGGCCGATTTCAAGTTTTCATAACAATCGTAAATCGGTATTTTTAGACACCAATTGGGCCGGCAGGGTAGCCTAGTGGTTAGAGCGTTGGACTAGTAACCGAAAGGTTGCAAGTTCAAATCCCGAGCTGACAAGGTACAAATCTGTCGTTCTGCCCCTGAACAGGCAGTTAACCCACTGTTCCTAGGCCGTCATTGAAAATAAGAATTTGTTCTTAACTGACTTGCCTAGTAAAATAAAAGGTAAAAAATAAATAAAATGTAACTAGGCAAGTCAGTTAAGAACACATTATTATTTTCAATGACGGCCTAGGAACGGTGGGTTAACTGCCTCGTTCAGGGGCAGAACGACAGATTTTCACCTAGTCAACTCGGGGATACAATCTTACAGTTAACTAGTCCAGTAAATTAACGACCTGCCTCTCTCTTGTTGCACTCCACAAGGAGACTGTCTGTTACGCGAATGCAGTAAGCCAAGGTAAGTTGCTAGCTAGCATTAAACTTATCTTATGAAAAACAATCAATCATAATCACTAGTTAACTACACATGGTTGATGATATTACTAGATATTATCTAGCGTGTCCTGCGTTGCATATAATCTGACTGAGCATACAAGTATCTAAGTATCTGACTGAGGGGTGGTAGGCAGAAGCAGGATCAAACATTCATTCAAACAGCACTTTCGGGCGTTTTGCCATCTGCTCTTCGTTGTGCGTCAAGCATTGCGCTGTTTATGACTTCAAGCCTATCAACTCCCGAGATGAGGCTGGTGTAACCGAAGTGAAATGGCTAGCTAGTTAGCGTGCGCTAATAGCGCTTCAAACGTCACTCTCTCTGAGCCTGTGGTTGTTTCCCTTGCTCCACATGGGTAACGCTGCTTCGCGGGTTGCTGTTGTCGATGTGTTCCTGGTTCAAGCCCAGGGAGAAGCGTGGAGAGGGACGGAAGCTATACTGTTACACTGGCAATACTAAAGTGCCTATAAGAACATCCAATAGTCAAAGGTATATGAAATACAAATGGTATAGAGGGAAATAGTCCTATAATTCCAATAATAACTACAACCTAAAACTTCTTACCTGGGAATATTGAAGACTCATGTTAAAAGGAACCACCAGCTTTCATATGTTCTCATGTTCTGAGCAAAGAACTTAAAAGTTAGCTTTCTTACATAGCACATATTACACTTTTACTTTCTTCTCCAACACTTTGTTTTTGCATTATTTAAACCAAATTGAACTTGTTTCATTATTTATTTGAGGCTAAATTGAATTTATTGATGTATTATATTAAGTTAAAATAAGTGTTCATTCAGTATTGTTGTAATTGTCATTATTACAAAAATATATACATTTTTTAATTGTCCGATTAAATCAGTATCGGCTTTTTTGGTCCTCCAATAAATGGGTATCGGCGTTGAAAAATCATAATTGGTCGACCTCTACTTAGGATACCAGCATCCATCCAATTGCCTGGCTCACTTTCAGACAATTTTTTCCCCCTTCAGACCCGGGACTCAAACTGGCAACCCTCCGGTAGCTGGCTCGCCTCTCTAACTGCTAGGCTACCAACTGCCCGATGTGTCATTCTTCCTGCACAATTGTGTCATTCTTGAATTGTCCCCAACAGACAAGTGATCTGGGAATCCTTTCAGTAGCTCCTAAAACAGGGTTTCTGAAATACTAGCTCTATGTAATCAATTAAAGTCACATGAGACAAGTCTTGATGTTAACTAAATCACAAATGACATTTAACAGTACTGATAAAAGTCGTGTTTTTAAACTCAATGTGGCGAGGCACTTCATTCACAGCAGTGACTGTGATTGTATTAATACAAACCATGCAACAACAGGGTCTGGTATGTCGATCATTATGGAATACTGATGTTTTGAGAAAGGTAGGCCTTAACCAACTGGCCTTGTTGTATTGCCAACCTCTTGACATGCTTTATAGAGATTGTAGCCCTGCAACTATTGTGGCGTTTGCTCTACGTATTTTTTCACGCTCATCTGAACTAGTATTCCCTTGCCAAATTATGATCAGGGTGCCTATGACACTGGCTACATTGTTCTGCAGTCATTTTAAACCAAAGAAGTACATATTAAAAAATAACATTGATTAATGAAAGCCTCTCAATACCGTCAGAAATCCGTCAATTTGATACGAGAACTAGAGGGATAATAACCACTGCAAGGTGAAATGACAAGTGTTGATGTTACTACCAGTGACTGTTGCTATGGGTGCTAGGAGGTTAAACCGCTCATGCATAGGATGGTTAGAGCCTAAACAAGGTCACAGTAAATACTGGAAGACGTAATGTTTTGACCTGAGGCCTATTACTCCTCTTTACTGAGGTTTGGTTAGTGTTAACCATTAACCCCTGAGAGTTTCTAAAATGAAGTTATGGGGAAAGCAGTGTCGTTACTAGGCACAAGTGGCCGCTTAGGGGGCCCCCAAACAAAAAGGAAGGATGTATTCCTCGTCATGTCAGTTATTGACAGCCAGTCAATAAGCCCATGTCAACTAACAGTTTAGATTGCTAGGTAAATTAGTCTAGCCAGCTAATCTAAACCTTGTAGTTTCTCTCTCTCCACCTCCAAGAGGGGGGGTGGGGCTAAAATATGTTTTGCCCTTCAAGGTGGCGGAGCCCCCCAAACAAATATCGCTTAGGGCCCCCAAAAAGCTAGAAACAGCCCTGCTGTCCAGTTTGCGTCATTAAATGGATTTAAGATCCATCAGTGAAGCCTTAGTGTGCAGCCTGGTTTGACGTAGGCTAGCGTTGAGGGGGAGTGGGCTGTGTGATCAAATGTCATTTCTCAAAACAAGTCTGCTCACTTTTTTGCATACACCGCTGTAATAACCCAGCTAGTGTTGACAGCTCTTGTTAATTTACAACATTATACTCTGAGAGCATAAGAAGCATTTAGGAACCTGTTAAACATGTTGGCCCAAGACATATTTTGAACAATAACATTGGGTGAAAAAAAGTAGGCTTTTGGTCAACTGATCATCTATCAGAAATCGTGCTGTTTTCACATACAGATGAAGGATTTTAATTTGATCACTCTTTTGTTGCTTAGAATTTTCCTGCCTAGCAGGAAATGCAGATTGTGATTTACAGAAATTCACTGAAAACCTGCAATTACACACAGTTATATTAACAGTATTCCACGATTCATGTAACCTTATTTTGACCAACTAATAACCTAACCACCAAGCAAGCAACATAGACTAAACGCTCAAATCCTGTTGCTGCAGTACTAGTTTGCTGCGTCAATACAGATCAAAGTAAGATCCTACACCCGTAACTGTCATCTGTATTGGCTCTTTGAACCAAGTGAAAGAATCACCACTCTCAGCCATGTCAACACAGTGGATGTGAAGCCGACCCATTTCCTTCCATGTTGGTGGTGACATACAGCTTTTAATATCCAGACAAGCACAAAAACAATGAGCTACTCAGAAATAACCAAGCATTTTGGTAACCACTGGATGGATTCACCACAAAGAGCGACCCAGACCCATAACAAAGACTGGAGACTAAGCTATAGTTTGTCATTGAACATACATTTTACCTTAAGTACACAGCAATTTACATGACCACGACTCTTTAAAAATAGTTATGGATTAAGCTAATCCTGGAGAAGAAAATGGACTGAAAAATACCGGCCATATTTCGAAATGTCCAGACCACACGGTAATTTAACTCTCCTACAGTCAGAGTCCTAAAGTAGGCCTCCCTCTGCCTATGACAAATGAAAAAATACCAATGTTTTTGGATACAAAACAATCCATTCATTGATAGTCTGATTCACATCGGCATAGTTGATATACAGTACTAAAACATTTAGCCGAGGTTATGACAATGTTCCTAAAGCAGTAGCCTACACCTATAGACACAAAATCATTCGATGGTTCTTGGAAACCAAATCCAATGGATTTATCTGCGTGTTACTAGACATTGAGACAAGCATCCACTTTGGCAGAAATATACTGTTACCTTACACTTGCCCCCAACTAACCCACTGTAGATCCTTATAGCCTAACTCACTGACACGGATGGCCCTGTAACGGTCCTCTGTGGCCCTTGTACCTAATGTATGGCCCCCAGCTGGCACACTGGTATTATACCCGGCATGACATATAATACCCAGCATGGCTTATTATAACCTGGTCTCTGGCAAAATGATGTTTGAGAGGAAAACACCTTCTGTATGTCTTGTAACAAAACCAGAGAAACAAATTAACTTTCGAGCCTCTCAATACCGTGACTAAAAACACAAGCAACCATCCAGTGAACAAGGAGATTATTTCTTAAGGACATGTCTGAGAAAATAGAACCTAGGCCATTATTCTGCACATCATCATCAGAAGGATACTGGGCATGTTTCAAAGTGTGCCTGGGTAGTAGTGTGAAACTGACACCATCAACTGCTGTGATTAGACTAAATTCAATTGTGTGGAGCAGAAAAAGAGTGGGATAGCTGATTTATTTTAGATTTCGGCTTCTCTCTAAACCCATGATAATCCATAAGGTTAAAAAGAGAGATCACTAATCCATCCTTTCTCTGTGTATGCCATGCCTGCAGATTTGTGGTAGAAGTGCAAGCACAGGTGTGGGACTGAATGTTTGTTCATCAGTTTTAAAAGAGAGATGAGATTGGTATTGTTGTCTCATTGTTCCAATCAGAAAGTCAAACATTTCAAATTATTATCAAGAATCTAATCAAAAACTGGATTAATTTGTTGTCCCTCTGAGGTCTTTGATCTTTCATCATCATAAATATATTAGCATTCAAGGAAATCAAATATTTTTATGCGCATGCCACCAAGTTTGTTTAACATAGCAGAGTCAATATTAATTGAGGGCAAGCACAGGTTTACACACAAAGCAGCCCGCTCCCCTTGTGATGGTTAATGATTGATCCTATGGGCTCTGGTGGGCCAGCTTAGAGACCTAGAGGGCCTCTGCCAAAGGGAGATCTGTCCAGAGTAGGACAAAGATACCAATACTGATGGAAAGCATCACTGTGTAATACACTCATTAAGACAGGGACCAGTCTCTCGAGGCCTGAGCTCTTAAGCTTACCAAAACCACAGGGCTTGTAAATTGGGCCAACGAATTAACTTAACAATGAAGTAAGTGTTCAGGAGTAAAGGTTTCATTGTGTGGCTGGCCATTTCAAATATCTTGCCTTGTAATCTCCCAATTCCATTTCACTTCTAATGGTTGTTATACCTTCTCCTAAAATGCTTGTCACATTGCAAAGTTATCACAATTCTACAACTTGACAAGGCAAATCTTGATAATCTCAATAGAAATCGCATTGGCACTAAGTATCGTGATAGCATATTGTGAGGTCCGTGGCAATTGACAGCCCGAAGACAAGCGAAGTATGCTCTTATCCTATAGTTTCAAATATTCTTAGGTCTATGGTACTGTACCTGGATCACATTACAAAACCCAACTGAGATGTATTAAATGCAACCTCAGCCCTCACTGCCCCTACATCTACATATAGACTATGTGAATTCTGACTAAAAACAGATGTAATAGGAGAGCTGTACTAGAAATAGAAGTGTTTCACCTCTAGGGCATTCTGCCATGTTTTCAGACAGCAGAGACACAGCCATATGCTTGGCTCCATCTCCACAGCCGTGTTTGCAGTGTAATGTGATTCACTGCATCATCAGAGAGCTGCTCCCAGAGGCCCTGGAACTCTCTCTGAGCCGCGGGAAACACCACAATATGATCCGTAAATGACAGAAAAGAAAAGTACAGTATGACGACAACCTCACGCAGCTATGAGATAAACAGCAGCCTGCTCCAACTTCCATGTAAGCTGTGAATGTTTCATGTTTTGATACAACTTCAGCTGCAGACTATGGAACGCCGTTTGGGTCTTAGCGTGTCAAAAAATATACACGTCAAACAACACGATTTGACAATAAAACTATTTGACGATTAAATAAGCATTTCATTTGACACGTCAAATAACACAGTTCTATTACAGAATGTTGTGAGTGCTGAATTTGCACGTGCAAGCCAAGCGCCACCGCGATTATAAATAGCACTGTCAAAGCAGTACAAAAAATAATAAATGCTCGACCGCTACGAGTTAGCACCAATACAACCAACCTGAAAACAATGACCAGTAGAAACTGCAGTAATTTTCACTATTCTTAGCAATGATTTAGGAATCCTTGTGAGTAAGCATTAGATAGGTAGCCACTTGTTGTTCACCTATTGAAACTGAACTTCAGTTCATGAAAATAAATAGCTAGCCAGCTAACGTTATAAGCAGCCTGCTCGCTTCATCTGGCTAGTGAGGCTCGACCTGAACGGGCTGTGTTGTGAAGCTAGCCATAATAAAAAATTAGGTACAATAGTAGAATTGCAGTTTGCCTTCAAAATAAAAGTACCTCTTTGAAAGTGATGCAGAAGTTTACAATTGTTGGAATCATGCCATATTTAAACTAGATAATGTTAAACAAGGTTGGAATGTGAAGCAATGAAATGGGGTATCAGTCTACTCGGTGACACCCACAGAAAACAACTGTTAAGAGTTTACACAAATATTAGCGTTGTAGATCTTATCGCGGGACTGTGAAATCACCTCCCCAGTCAGCCTATTGTGTGTATTGACATTCATATTGCACTGTACAGCTTTACCTAAGGATTGGGGATCAATGAAATTAGGTATCCGTCTACTCAATACCCAATATATTATTTTCCCAACACCCTCCTCTGAGTTATCTGACTCCAAAACATCCACACAGTATTGTTTTTCTTCTGGAATAATGTTTAATACACATAGTAGGTTGACCAGAAATAGCTCAATTCAGTTGTTTCAGAGTCCTGCAATAAGAGCTACGATGCTAATGTTCTCTGCGTGTCACAGAGTAGACTGATACCGATGGATTGTGGATCAATGACATGGGTAATGCTGTACAGTGAAATAAGTATGCCCCCAAAGCAATTCTGAAGTGTAATACATTGTGTGATTTCAACAGATTGTCAAATTAACAAATTGTATTTTGTTGATTTTATATAACAACATTCCAACCTCACAGTTGAAGTGTTCCAATTTGTATCATAGGTACACTTCAACTGTGAGAGACAGAATCTAAAACAAAAATCCAGAAAATCACATTGCATGATTTTTAAGTAAGTAATTTGCATTTTATTGCATGACATAAGTATTTGATACATCATAAAAGCAGAACTTATTATTTGATACAGGAACCTTTGTTTGCAATTACAGAGATCATACGTCTCTTGTAGTTCTTGACCAGGTTTGCACACACTGCAGCAGGGATTTTGGCCCACTCCTCCATACAGACCTTCTCCAGATCCTTCAGGTTTTGGGGCTGTCGCTGGGCAATACGGACTTTCAGCTCCCTCAAAAGATTTTATATTGGGTTCAGGTCTGGAGACTGGCTTCTTACGGAGCCACTTAGTTTCCCTGGCTGTGTGTTGTTTTGGGTTGTTGTCATGCTGGAAGACCCAGCTAAGACCCATCTTCAATGCTCTTACTGAGGGAAGGAGGTTGTTGGCCAAGATCTCACAATACATTGCCAAACCATCCATCCTCCCCTCAATACGGTGCAGTCGTCCTGTCCCCTTTGCAGAAAAGCATGCCCAAAGAATGATGTTTCCACCTCCATGCTTCACGTTTGGGATGATGTTCTTGGGGTTGTACTCATCCTTCTTCTTCCTCCAAACACAGCGAGTGGAGTTTAGACCAAAAAGCTCTATTTTGGTATCATCAGACCGCATGATCTTCTCCCATTCCTCCTCTGGATCATCCAGATGGTCATTGGCAAACTTCAGACGGGCCTGGACATGCGCTGGCTTGAGCTGGGGAACCTTGCGTGCGCTGCAGTATTTTAATCCATGACGCGTAGTGTGTTACTAATGGTTTTCTTTGAGACTGTGGTCCCAGCTCTCTTCAGGTCATTGACCAGGTCCTGCCGTGTAGTTCTGGGTTGATCCCTCACCTTCCTCATGATCATTGATGCCCCACAAGGTGAGATCTTGCATGGAACCCCAGACCGAGGGTGATTGACCGTCATCTTGAACTTCATCCATTTTCTAATAATTGCACCAACAGTTGTTGCCTTCTCACCAAGCTGCTTGCCTATTGTCCTGTAGCCCATCCCAGCCTTGTGCAGGTCTACAATTCTTTCCCTGATGTCCTTACACAGCTGTCTGGTCTTGGCCATTGTGGAGAGGTTGGAGTCTGTTTGATTGAGTGTGTGGACAGGATTATTTTAAACAGGTAACGAGTTCAAACAGGTGCAGTTAATACAGGTAATGAGTGGAGAACAGGAGGGCTTCTTAAAGAAAAACTAACAGGTCTTTGAGAGACGAAATTCTTACTGGTTGGTAGGTGATCAAATACTTATGTCATGCAATAAAAAGCTAATTAATTACTTTTAAAAAAATCATACAAATTACAGACCTCCACATGCTTTGTAAGTAGGAAAATCTGCAAAATCGGCAGTGTATCAAATACTTGATCTCCCCACTGTAGATACATATATAGATATTTCTGCCAAGACATGCTTTTAAAAGGATAGTCGTTGGCTCAATGACTGAAAGTCTATGGGAACAGGTAGCATGTCATTGCACGAATAGTAACAATGTACCCACCCCCACCTTACCCTTGCCACCACTGCTGAAAACAATCCTAAAGAAAACAACGATCATCCTCTGCCTCTTATCTTGATTGATGGTTCAGAAATCATAGTTGAGGATTGGAGATGAAGAGATTAGTTGTCATACAAGTGGTTTCAGTGTCAATGGGGTCATATCATGCTCTAGTCCAGTGGTTCCCAAACTTTTTATAGTCCCGTACCCCTTCAAACATTCAACCTCCAGCTGCATACCCCCTCTAGCACCAGGGTCAGCGCACTCTCAAATGTTTTTTTTTGACACCATTGTAAGCCTGCCACACATACTATACGATACATTTATTAAACATAAGAATGAGTGTGAGTTTTTATAGGACCAGAGCTCTTATAGGACCAGGGCACAAATAATAATAATCAATAATTTTGCTTTTTTATTTAACCATCTTACATATAAAACCTTATTTGTTCATCGAAAATTGTGAATAACTCACCACAGGTTAATGAGAAGGCTGTCCTTGAAACGATGCACACAACTCTGCCATGTTGGGTTGTATTGGAGAGAGTCTCAGTCTTAAATCCTTTTCCACACACAGTCTGTGCCTGTATTTAGTTTTCATGCTAGTGAGGGCCGAGAATCCACTCTCACATAGGTACGTCATTGCAAAGGGCATCAGTGTCTTAACAGTGTGATTTGCAAAACCAGTAATCTGGCAGTGGCTTGTGTTGCAATTTCGATGAGGCTCTCTTGTTCAGTACTGATACCAACATGAACAGCAGCTACTTTTAGCTACATACAGACCGTTAGTGGAATTCCCACGAGAGAGTAACGGTTAATGTGATTGGATGTTAATTATTTGACTAGGTTACCTGTATTTGACAGTGTGTTGTTATTTTTCTAAACACTAGATGGTTTAATTTTATTTTTGGCAGTGAAACGAGGCTACTCAGACGAGAAAAAAACCTCACCCAAATGTATAGCCCCGTTGGAAAATATAAATGGACTGTTTTTTATATAAATACATTTTAAATGCGATTCACATTTTTATTTGGCGTACCCCCAACGGCATTGAGCGTACCCCAGAATACCTGTTCTAGTCCAGCAAAATGACACATGACATTATGTTATGTCAATGCTTGTAGAACTCAGTAAACAATGAGCATTGAGTAAAAACAGAAACTGGAAACATAGTGTCTCATTTAAATTTGAGTGTTTTCAACCTCTCAAAACGTTTACAGGGCAGCAATTGAGGAATCTCTCTCTCCCTCAAATTCTCTACTTTCCCTTCTTATTACAAAAGTGGATAAACGTCCTCTAAGCCCACACAAAATCTTTTGGATTATGATTATGTAAGGAGCCTGCCTGTCTAGAGAATCATACATGCCCGGTCACTCATTCCACCCTTAAAAGTAGTGACACAGAAAAATAGATAGCCCTGTGAGCCCACTGTAATGATATCCATCTGTAGCTCCTCAAGAAGCAGACTTCCAGTGAAGAAACTAGGCCTAGCCGAATCATTTTCATATTCTGACATGGGGCAGTCCATTACAACCGCAAGTCAGGCCAACTCAAGTTAACACATTTATGAACAAGTCCCTGACATCAGTCAAGAGGATGATTGAGTCATTTCTTCACTCTGCTGGATTTAATGCCACACTAATTAAGGGTGGCTCTTTGACACCCTCTGGGCTTCACTCTGCCACCTCTCCAACACTGCTAGGCCTATGACATTTAGGCTACCCTCAGCAAATTTGAGCCACAGAAACAATCTGATCGTTTGTGCAGAGATTACTCTGGGCATGCAGCCTCTGTGTGGTCACTGCCAGCAGCCAGCCAGGTAGAGGATTAACAGCACGGTCAGACAGAAAGTCAACACAGACCTTTATACTTTAGGTTAGCCAGATTATTGTGAATTCAGTTGAAAAACAGAGTCAAAGTCTTATGGATACCTTCAGCAAACCACAAACATACCAAAGACACAAGAAAAATATACCCACTGTTTTTCTCCCTTTTCAGTTGAGGGAACATGCCGTTTAAATTCTACAGTATCTGTCTTGGAAAGTAGGCAATGAAGACTGAAGAGTCATCTAAAATGCTAAGGAACTCAGGGCTCAGGTGCAACACTACACCAGCAGAGTCCCTACTTGCCCAACATTGTGATTGAAGTTGAACACTCACATGCACCCTCGGGACTGACTGGATGAAAAATCATGGTAAACCCGAAATTACCATACAGTTGATGAAGATAGCAGGTAAAAAGTTGAATTTCTCTCAGACTAAATTGCACAGAGATTACTGGGGTCCTGTACTTGGAACCAAAGAAGTGTGTATATTTACAAACAGAATATACAGCTGAAGTCAGAAAATAAAATCCAGAAAATTATGTCATAGCTTTAGAAGCTTCTGATAGGCTAATTTACATTATTTGAGTCAATTGCAGGTGTACCTGTAGATGTATTTCAAGGCCTACCTTCAAACTCAGTCCCTTTTTGCTTGACATCATGGGAAAATCTAAAGAAACCCGCCAAGACCTCAGAAACAAAATTGTAGACCTCCACAAGTCTGGTTCATCCTTGGGAGCAATTTCCAAACACCTGATGGTACAACGTTCATCTGTACAAACAATACTACGCAAGTATAAACACCATGGGACCACGCAGCCGTCAAACCACTCAGGAAGGAGACGCGTTCTGTCTCCTAGAGATGAACGTACTTTGGTGAGAAAAGTGCAAATCAATCCCAGAACAACAGCAAAGGACCTTGTGAAGATGCTGGACGAAACAGGTACAAAAGTGTCTATATCCACAGTAAAACGAGTCCTATATCGACAGAACCTGAAAGGCCGCTCAGCAAGGAAGAAGCCACAGCTCCAAAACCGCCATAAAAAGCCAGACTACGATTTGTAACTGCACATGGGGACAATGATTGTACTTTCTGGAGAAATGTCCTCTGGTCTGATGAAACAAAAATAGAACTGTTTGGCCATAATGACTAGAGGTCGAGCGATTATGATTTTTATGATTTTTCAACGCCGATACCGATTATTGCAGGACCAAAAAAAAGCCGATACTGATTAATCGGCCGTTTTTTTAAATGTATTTGTAATAATGGCAATTACAACAATACTGAATGAACACTTATTTTAACTTAATATAATACATCAATAAAATAAATTTAGCCTCAAATAAATAATGAAACATGTTCAATTTTGTTTAAATAATGCAAAAACAAAGTGTTGGAGAAGAAAGTAAAAGTGCAATATGTGCCATGTAAGAAAGCTAACGTTTAAGTTCCTTGCTCAGAACATGAGAACATATGAAAGCTGGTGGTTCCTTTTAACATGAGTCTTCAATATTCCCAGGTAAGATGTTTTAGGTTGTAGTTATTATAGGAATTATAGGACTATTTCTCTCTATACGATTTTGACTATTGGATGTTCTTTTAGGCACTTTAGTATTGCCAGTGTAACAGTATAGCTTCCGTCCCTCTCCTCGCCGCTACCTGGGCTCAAACCAGGAACACATCGACAACAGCCACACTCGAAGCAACGTTATCCATGCAGAGCAAGGGGAACAACTACTCCAAGTCTCAGAGCGAGTGACGTTTGAAACGCTATTAGCGTGCACCCCGCTAACTAGCTAGCCATTTCACATCGGTTACACCAGCCTAATCTCGGGAGTTGATAGGCTAGAAGTCATAAACTGCGCAATGCTTGAAGCATTGTGAAGAGCTGCTGGCAAAATGCACGAAAGTGCTGTTTGAATGAATGCTTATGAGCCAGCTGGTGCCTACCATCGCTCAGTCAGACTGCTCTAACAAATCATAGACTTAATAACATAATAATTTACTTTTTTTTTTAATCTGGAAAATTAGTTCCCAATGAGCCAGGCGGCCCAAATTGTTGCATATACCCTGACTCTGCGTGCAATGAACGCAAGAGAAGTGACACAATTTCACCTGATTAATATTGCTTGCTAACCTTTCTTTTAGCTAAATATGCAGGTTTAAAAATATATACTTCTGTGTATTGATTTCAAGAAAGGCACTGATATTTATGGGTAGGTACACATTGGAGCAACAACAGTCCTTTTTCGCAAATGCGCACCACATCGATTATATGCAACGCAGGACACGCTTGATAAACTAGTAATATCATCAACCATGTGTAGTTATAACTAGTGATTATGATTGATTAATTGTTTTTTTTATAAGTTTAATGCTAGCTAGCAACTTACCTTGGCTTCTTACTGCATTCGCTTAACAGGCAAGCTCATCATGAGGCAGGTGGTTAGAGCGTTGGACTAGTTAACCGTAAGGTTGTAAGGTTGCAAGATTGAATCCCTGAGCTGACAAGGTAGAAATCTGTCGTTCTGCCACTGAACAAGGCAGTTAACCCACCGTTCCTAGGCCGTCATTGAAAATAAGAATATGTTCTTAACTGACTTGCCTCGTTAAATAAAGTTGTAAAAAATATATATATATATATATATATATATCTCTATATAGATTTCCGATTGTTATGAAAACTTGAAATCGGCCCTAATTAATCAACCATTCCGATTAGTCGGTCGACCTCTAATAATGACCATCATTATGTTTGCAGGAAAAAGGAGGATGCTTGCAAGCCGAAGAACACCATCCCAACCGTGAAGCACGGGGTGGCAGCATCATGTTGTGTGGGTGCTTTGCTGCAGGAGGGACAGGTGCACTTCATAAAATAAATGGCATCAAGTGGGAGGAAAATCATGTGGATATATTGAAGCAACATCTCAAGACATCAGTCAGGAAGTTAAAGCTTGGTTACAAATGGGTCTTCCAAATGGACAATGACCTTAAGCTTGCTTCCAAAGTTGTGGCAAAATGGCTTAAGGATAACAAAGTCAAGATATTGGAGTGGCCATCACAAAGCCCTGACCTCAATCCTATTGAAGATTTGTGGGCAGAACTGAAAAAGCGTGTGTGAGCAAGGAGGCTTACAAACCTGACTCAGTTATACCAACTCTGTCAGGAGGAATGGGCCAAAATTCACCCAACTTATTGTGGGAAGCTTATGGAAGGCTACCCGAAATGTTTGACCCTAGTTAAACAATTTAAAGGCAATGCTACCAATACTAATTGAGTGTATGTAAACTTCTGAACCGCTGGGAATGTGATGAAAGAAATAAAAGCTGAAATAAATCATTCTCTCTACTATTATTCTGACTTTTCACATTCTTAAAATAATGTGGTGATCCTAACTGACCAAAGACAGGGAATTCTTACTCGGAGTAAATGTCAGGAATTGTGAAAAACCTGAATTGAAATTCGCTAAGGTGTATGTAAACTTTTGACTTCAACTTTATATATCTCTGCAGTACTCAGGAAATTAAAAACATGTTTTCAGGAATGGGTTACAAAAAAGTTCTGATTTTAATAAAGACGACACTTTCTACTTTGTAGGGGATTTGAGGGAGTAAAAAAAGAGACAGGCTAGCCTAAGTCCACTGGCTATTTGAGATGTATTGAGATGTACAATGGACTTTCACTGTGAAATTGGACATGTTTAATACCGTTGTTTGTCAAAGGGCTTATAGATATGTTGTTGAAGTGCTGTATTGAGACATATTGCGAAACCATATGAAAAGAGATTTGGAGGATGAATCAGTGTACCTGGCACTGAGTATTGCCAACATAACATCATACCCTTGGAAAAACAAAAGCCGCTCTGAAACAGTTGTCAATTTGCCACACAAATAGCACATGACCTTTAAGCAAGTACAGTGTGAGATACATCTGAGATACTTAAAGACATCTCAAATTCTACACTTTCACATTTGACTGTGCAGCGACCCACTCCTCTCAGTGACTCTACTCTTTGCTGCAGATCTCGAGCAACCCCAGTTCAGCTCGGCTGTTGCATCAGTCAAGAGGACTGACATGCTGCTGCGGAGACACCCCTAACTGTTCAGCCAACCAGTGCACCCTTGGTTGTTGTTCAGTGGGACTAGGCCATGGTGAATATAATCTATTTGGACCTACAACTACACCATCAAAATAGGGCCTAGGCCTATATTGTACTCTAGTATCTGCCTCTTTTTTAAAGTCATCATCTGACTGATGACTATGTTTAAACATTAAATATTTAAATTACTGCTGGCAGTGTTGGTAAACACTTCCACAGAATGTATTAATGGCTTTCAACATAGGGTATCAACCCTTTTTGTGTTGTGATCTCAATGAGGCAGCCTTTATCCTCTCACAGTCATGATAGCACTAAAAATATGTGTAGGGTATGGGACCATAAACACAAATTACTTTAATAACATCATTACATGTTAAATAAATAAAATAAATAATTTGTGGAGTCATTTACCAGCTGAATAAATAGCCTAGTTGACTTGTGACGAACAACAGTAGCATGTTGACATTGCATCAAGGTAAGCAACTTTTAAAGCTACATTGAATGGTATAAAAATGTAATACTTTCTTACATTCATAAGACTAGCCTATTATTAAGAGGCAACTTTCTATTTTATTTTCTTATATAATCTACACATGGATCTAATACACAACAGATCACTTGGCCAATTCCTACTAATATTTTCTAGACAGCAGGAATGCAAAACATTAGGCTTAGATCTGCTATGCCTGCCAAAGAGGTCCTCACCTTTGTAAGGAGGATAAATAATACACTGGGTCAAAAGGGTAAATGTATCATGTGGCATTGTGCATGACATTGACAGGATTTAAGGCAAAGTATTTCCTTTTTTATATTGCATAATAGTCACATACATATAGGAAACAAACAGGATTAAACTAGCTTTAGTGTTAGAGCAAATACTCTAATTAAAATAAAAACAGATTTACGCGTGACGTTACACTGATGATGCTTTCAAGACAACTGGAAATTTGGAGAGAAAAAAAAACAGGTCAAATCATGACGTCAGTGATCTTCAGGTCGGAAAGACGGCGCTCTTGGAAGATGCCTGGGTTTCTTATTTGGAATTCTGTGATGGATGACCATTCAAACCAATTTTTCCCAGTCAGAGCTCGTTTTTTCCGAGTTCCCAGTTGTCTTGAATGCACTGAAGTCGGCGATTTCAGATTTCCTAGTTATTCTGAACGCGGCATCGGCTTTAGATCTACTGTTTAGATGCAATGCCAAAGCGACGTAGATGGATGCGGAGCGCTGGCGTTCACCTCGACCGGGGCGGCCAAATAAACCAGGGCAGTCGCTCTCACAACACACATGTACGAGAGTAACAGCGTATATCAACGAAAAGAACTAAAACAACACAGACAAGAAAAAAATGAAAGTCTCAGTGTAACATAAAATAGATGTATTACCTTTGGAATATAGGGATTTGGGGGAATTCAGGTCGAGATCCGCGCTGAGTAGGGATATAAAATCAGAGGGCATCGTAATGCCTCTGAAGAGGAGGGGAAATCGGACGCCCTCAGATATGAACGTCGCTGAGCTAGCAAGCTAGAAATAAATATTTCTCTGAGACTGATGGGAAATAAATATACTGATAACAAACAAAAGGCTATTTGGCATATAGACTACGTTTATCTTGAACCAGTGGTTATTAGCCTGTGTAACACGCTTCTTTCTGCCTCCCACGTTCGTGTTTGTCAAATGTGTTCAGTTCGTCTATTTTCTGTTCAGCCCCGCCCCCCCCCCCATGACGCAAACCCGTCAGCTAAGATAAGACAGTTGCCACTGGACAATAATCTGTCACATGATTGTAGGCCTACAACTAGTCTGACATTTGCATAATTGAAAGTGTAATAGCACTAGGCCTACTCAAATAATAAAGGAAAAGTCAATCGGATAATTGTCATTCTTGCATTTGGTGATCTCCCCCAAATGTCAATGTAGTTATAGGATAATGCACAAGCAAATGGTCATGATGAGATTGGTCACAGCTTTTCTTTCTTTCTGGCACAGTGGCTATAAGTCATGCAGGTGCATCCGCTCATCACTTTGGCCATTTCTGACATGTTATGTCATATATGTGATATTATAAGAGTAAACAAATACTGTGGCACTGCAACTCCTACAACTTTCAAAAGTAACAGCATAGCTGTTGGCCGTTGAGGTATGCATTATACTTGCAAAAGGATTTGCAGCTTGTCACCTGTGCTAGTTTATCACACATTAAAGTCCTCAACCTTTTTCCACAGAACCAGTTGTTGGATATTAGAGTATAATGAAAGGATCATGGTTCTATGATATGCATCTCATAAGGCCAAACTATCAGCAGAAATAAGAAGATTTTGATTCAGTGTGAGATACTATTTGATAAACGTTTGAAGGTTTCTATGGATTTGACAGTTACATGTTTTTCACTTATGCCACCTGTTTAAGTATGTTAACTATCAGTTTAAATAAATATACAGACTCTTTTTTTAAATCACTTATAAAACACAATGAGCTTCTTGAGTGGAATGAATAATGATATGCTTATAAATCCTAACAATGGCCAAAAGCAAAGTTAACGCAGCAGCAAGGTAATTGTAGAAACCTGTTTGTTGATTGGGGCATGACTGTAACAATGGGTGTACTGCACTGTACTGTAGATCTTGTGAGTTATGTGAGACTTTTTCGTTATTCACGTCATATGTACCCTTTAGAAAGTTTCCAGGTTTGAAGATAGACATTAAAGTAAAGATGGGAGGATGGCACACTCTGACTTCTGCCAGAACAAATCCCAACATCAAATCAAATTGTATTGGTCGCATGCGCAGAGTACAACACGTGTAGACTTTACAGTTAAATGCTTACTTAGGAGCCCATTCCGAACAATGCAGACCTAATCATAGACCTAATCTCACCACTGCACTCACCACATGCATCCTAAAATAGCCATTCACATGCCATGGTCTACATCTGTGATTGATCATTACTTTCTCAGTGCATTGAGTTAATCAACAGCAAATGTTTTGTCAGTTGTTTCACATTCACAAGTTCATTACTCTTTCTATAAAAAGAAAACAAACTTCAAACGACCTGTGGCCTTAGTGTTTATGACCGTGTCCTTGGGATTTAATGCTTTTATTGGCCCTATGATTTTGCTGATAATAAGGCCTCTCTCACCCTTCCAAATACTTTCTGTTCAGTTCATAAAAAAAAAAATGTTTGACAGGTGGGCTACATGTCAAGTAAAATAGACAGTAGGCCAGAGATAAAATATCTCCCTGCCCAGCTTGTAGCAACCTAACAACCTAAGGATTTATACAGAGGGTTATAAGTAGTTTATAAACTGCTCATTATTCGTTTATAAGGCACTACCCTAACTCCTCCATCACAAGAAGTCTCATCAATCTTTATAGAAAACACCATACAACCAAAATTCTAAATATTATGTGCAGTTAGATAGCACACACAGGGTGAGGCATGTCATGCACACAGCATGTGGCAAATACTACTAACCTTGGATGAGCATGAGGGTAATGAAATTACCAAGGGCTGATTATTATTAACTCTGAAGAAATGCGAGAAGAGAGTTCACTATAAAGTGAAGCCCCAACTCTAAGAGCTACAGCTATAACGATGGAAAATACATTAGGATACAATTCATTGATTGATTTGTCCACCAAGATCCATGTCTGTCTGGTCATCACGAGTAACATTGAAAATAGGTCAAATGTCTAAATTCAAAAGCACTTACATGCTAGAATAAAACTATGACAGGATGGGACAGTGTGTAAGAGTTATTTCTGCATTTTACAGCCCTCTAGTGTTAAAACCAGGGACAGCCCAACCCATGAAGGAATCCATACTAAAAAGCTTGAACTGTAACTTCGCAATGATTCTACACAAAGTATATTCTGGACTCGTTCGAGTAAAAAATAGCCTGACAAATTAATTTAAGATATTTCGCCTAACAATTTTTTTAAAGGGTATTCAAATCTATACAAAATGCACGTTCGAATCCAAACGGAGCATTTTTTTGCGCTGTTTTGATAAATCCATACCTTTGGCTCTTTGGTCACATGACCCTACGCGAAGGATTGTGGGATTGTGGTGCACTGACGGTGGTTGTGGTTCTCTATCGCGAAAAGATTTTCTATTTAATTTAATTCACACATAAACATGCCGGATTTGGCTGTTGAGAAAGTGATTGTCCATCCCTTGGTGCTCCTGAGTGTGGTGGATCATTTTAACAGGTAAATTATTCGAATGAGCTAGACAGTTGTTGATGATTGTTCAAAAATGTGGACTCACTGTTGTTTCCCAAATAACAGTGAAGTTTAGCTAGCTAGCTAACTAACGCAAACGACAAGCTAGCGACAGTAAATTAACTTAGAGCAATCAAGCTAACGATAGCTAACTAGCTGATTCACATCGGAAGACTCCGATTCACCTAAGTTAATGCTATCCAGTATAGCTAGTAGCTAGCTAACGTTAGATACACAGGTTCGCATATTACACAAATGGCAGGTTTTCTCAACGAATAGTGCATCGTTTATGCACTGTACTAGCTATTGTAGCTAGCTAACGTTAACCAGCTTGTAACGCGTTAGCTCCATCCGCGCTCTCTAGTCAGAGATGTCACTGTCACATGTGTGCAACAAAGGCGGTTCAGAAATTCTGTCTGTAGCTAACAGCCTACTCTTGTTCTGTATTTGATCAGAATCGGTAAAGTTGGAAGTCAGAAGAGGGTTGTGGGTGTACTTCTCGGCTCATGGCATAAGAAGGTTCTTGATGTGTCCAACAGCTTTGCAGGTGAGTTTCCTAACCTATTTCTACAACCACGGTCAATTCTTTGATTACACTCTGTTTTTTTTGTTGACCTGGCTGATTCCCCCCTTCTTCCAGTGCCATTTGACGAGGATGACAAGGATGATTCTGTGTGGTTCCTGGACCATGACTATTTGGAGAACATGTACAACATGTTCAAGAAAGTCAATGGTAAGTCTCGAGTTCTTTGTAACTTAGTGTGCATTTTAATAACACTAGATTATATTCTACAATGTGATTTAGTGATTGAACATATATTCCCATTGTTTCAGCAAGGGAAAGAATAGTTGGTTGGTATCACACGGGCCCCAAACTACACAAGAATGACATTGCCATCAATGAACTCGTGAAGCAATATTGTACTAATTCTGTAAGTATAAGTACAACATTTTAGTTGAATTGAATACAAAATGTTGATGTAATTTTTTACTTAGCAATTACATATTACTACTGATGTCACTGATATGAGATAACATATTATGGTACAAAGATTTTAATTTGATTTTTTTGGTTGTTTATAGGTTTTAGTCATCATTGACGTGAAACCGAAAGACCTGGGTCTACCAACGGAGGCCTACATATCTGTGGAGGAAGTGCATGATGTATGTTATTAACACGGGAATTATTGAATGAATGTAAAAGTGGAACTACAATTCTCTATTACCTCTGCAACAAAGTTTTATGCTGCATGTCAGTTTTACATCTACCACTTAGTGAAATCTAAAAATTGTAGGATTAGAAATAATGTCTCTGTACAAATCAAAGTTTATGTTGTGGAGCAATGGATGCCTTTTGAGCTTTAATGTTGAGGAAAACTGCCAAATTCACTTGAGAAGAAGGTCCAATGGTTGTAACATTATTTTTGTTTTTAGGATGGCACTCCAACGTCCAAGACTTTTGAACATGTCACCAGTGAGATTGGTGCTGAAGAAGCAGAGGAAGTGGGAGTGGAGCATTTACTCCGGTAAGTGTTTGTACTTGTCATTTGTCTTGAAGTTCAATATGTAAATGACTGTCGTTCTTGTATTATTGCTCATATTTTTTTCAGACCAGATCTGGGTTCAAATACACGTATATTTAAGTATCTGGTACTGAAAATACTTTTTTTCTCCCTGTTTTGAGTATTTTCAAATACACAGCCCAAAACAAGTACTTTGAATGGTTATTTGTAAAAAAAAAAAAAAAAAAATAATAATAATAATAATAGAAACCATTTTCAAATACTATTTTCAAATACCTGGGTTAAGTGCATGGGTGTGTATTTGAGTCAGTGTATTTTCAAATGCTTTCCAATTGTATTTCTAAATATACTGAACAAAAAAATAATCACAACATGCAACACTTTCAAAGATTTTACTGAGTTACAGTTCATATAAATAAATCAGTCAATTGAAATAAATTCATTAGGCCCTAATCTATGGATTTCACCTAACTGGGAATACAGATCTGTATCTGTTGGTCACAGATAACTTTAAAGTATGGGCATGGATCAGAACGAGTCATTATCTGGTGTGAACACCATTTGCCCGCATGACACATCTCCTTCGCATAGAGTTTATCAGGCTGTTGATTGTGGCCTGTAGAATGTCTTCCCATTCCTCCAGCGAAGTTGCTGGATATTGGTGGGAACTGGAACACGTTGTTATACATGTCAATCCAGAGCATCCCAGAGCATCCCAATCTTGCTCAATGGGTGACATGTCTAGTGAGTATGCAGGTCATGGAAGAACTGGGACATTTTCCTCTTCCAGGAATTGTGTACAGATCCTTGAGACATGGGGCTGTGCATTATCATGCTGAAACATGAGGTGGTGGATGAATGGGCCTAAGGATCTCGACACAGTATCTCTTTGCATTCAAATTGCAATCGATAAATTGCAATTGTGTTCGTTGTCCGTAGCTTATGCCTGCACATTCCATAACCCAACCACCACCATGGGGGACTCTGTTCACAACGTTGACATCAGCTTATGAAACATGGGAGTATAAAATGTTTACATGTTGCGGTTATATTTTTGTTCAGTCTGCACTAAAACATTCAACATTCTTTTCAAATAAAATGTTTCTGGATATGTACAGTACCAGTCAAAAGTTTGGACACACCTACTCATTCAAGTTTATTTTTTTATTTTTTTTATTTTTTTACTATTTTCTACATTGTAGAAAGTAGTGAAGACATCAGAACTATGAAATAACACATGGAATCATGTAGTAAGCAAAAAAGTGTTAATCATATCAAAATATATTTTCAATTTGAGATTCTTCAAAGTAGCTACCCTTTGCCTTGATGACAGCTTTGCACACTCTTGGCATTCTCTAAACCAGATTCATGAGGTAGTCACCTGGAATGCATTTCAATTGACAGGTGTGCCTTGTTAATTTGTGGAATGTATATCCTTAATGCGTTTGAGCCAATCAGTTGTGTTGTGACAATGTAGGGGTGGTATACATAAGATAGCCCCATTTGTAAAAGACCAAGCCCCATTTGTAAAAGACCAAGCCCCATTTGTAAAAGACCAAGCCCCATTTGTAAAAGACCAAGCCCCATTTGTAAAAGACCAAGCCCCATTTGTAAAAGACCAAGCCCCATTTGTAAAAGACCAAGCCCCATTTGTAAAAGACCAAGCCCCATTTGTAAAAGACCAAGTCCATATTAAGTCAAGAAACAGCTCAAATAAGCAAAAAGAAATGACAGTCCATCATTACTTTAAGACATGAAGGTCAGTCAATGTGGAAAATTTCAAGAACTTTGAAAGTTTCTTCAAGTGCAGTCGCAAAAAGTGCTATGATGAAATTGACTCTCATGAGGACCGCCACCTGAAAGGAATACCCAGAGTTACCTCTGCTGCAGAGGATAAATTAATTAGAATTAACTGTACCTCCGATTGCAGCCCAAATAAATGCTTCACAGAGTTCAAGTATCAGACACATCTCAACATCAACTGTTCAGAGGAGACTGTGTGAATCAGCCCTTCATGGTTGAATTGCTGCAAAGGAACCACTACTAAAGGACAACAAAAAGATGAAGACTTGCTTGGGCCAAGAAACACAAGCAATTAGACCGGTGGAATCCTGTCCTTTGGTCTGATGAGTCCAAATGTACGATTTTTGGTTCCAACCGGCGTGTCTTTGTGAGACAGAGTAGGTGAACGGAGGATCTCCGCATGTGTGGTTCACACCGTGAAGTATGGAGGAGGAGGTTTAATGGTGTGGGTGTGCTTTGCTGGTTACATGGTCTGTGATTTATTTAGAATTCAAGGTACACTTAACCAGCATGGCTACCACAGCATTCTGCAACGATACGCCATCCCATCTGGTTTGGCTTAGTGGGACTATCATTTGTTTTATAACGTGACAATGACCCAAAACACACCTCCAGGCTGTGTAAGGGGTATTTGACCAAGGAGAGTGATGGAGTGCTGCATCAGATGACCTGGCCTCCACAATCACCAGACCTCAACCCAATTGAGATGGTTTGGGATGAGTTGGACCGCAGAGTGAAGGAAAAGCAGCCAACAAGTGCTCAGCATATGTGGGAACTCCCTCAAGACTGTTTGAAAAGCATTCCAGGGGAAGCTGGTTGAGAGAATGCCAAAAGTGTGCAAAGTTGTCATCAGGGCAAAGTGTGGCTACTTTGAAGAATCAATTCTATTTTGATTTGATTAACATGTTTTTGGTTATTTCATAGTTTTGATATATTAAAAAAATAAAAATAAATTAAAACATAAAGAAAAACCCTTTGAATGAGTAGGTGTGTCCAAAATGTTGACTGGAACTGTACTTTAAATGTATATGAAAGTAATTGAAAAACTAGTATTTTAATCCAAGTCTGATTCTTACCATAAAAATTTAAGGCCAGTTTTTCCACCAAAAAGGGAAACCGGTTGACTTAAAACATGCAAGTCACTAAAATAAAATGTTTTTGTGTCTCTATCCAGAGACATCAAGGACACAACAGTTGGCACCCTGTCTCAACGCATCACCAACCAGGTGCATGGCCTAAAGGGCCTCAACTGCAAGTTAGTGGATATCAAAGGGTATTTGGACAAAGTTGCCGCAGGTAAGCTGCCCATCAACCACCAGATCATCTACCAGCTGCAGGACGTCTTCAACCTGCTGCCTGACGTCAACCTTCAAGAGTTCATCAAGGCATTTTACCTCAAGACCAATGACCAGATGCTGGTGGTTTACCTGGCTTCACTCATCCGGTCTGTGGTTGCTCTTCACAACCTCATCAACAACAAGGTCGCCAACCGAGATGCAGAGAAGAAGGAAGGCCAGGAAAAAGATGACAGCAAGAAAGAGAAAAAAGAGGACAAGGAAAAAGAGAAGGAGAAAGAGAAGGGAGACACTAAGAAAGATAAGAAGAAGGAGAAGAAATGAGGAAGCAATGGTCATTTCTGACTACAGACTGACTTTGTTTTCGTTCTTCCCACCTGTCAGACACTATCTTGTTGTTGTTAAGGCCCTCTCATTTTCAGAATGGATTAAAAGAGTGAAGGGAATTAGCCATTTGTTTGTCTACTCCACATAAGTCTAATCATTTTTCATTCTTACGCAGCCCATTTGGTTAATGTTGACAAAATACTAGTTTGCTATGGTTTAAAACTATTTTTATTAATTTCACAACAAACATGTTACTAATACAACATTGTAATTATCTTATATCCTGCTCTCCTCCTCATTGTTGTCTCCTCACATGTTACCATAATAACCATACATATGTGCATTTGTGACAGAAAAGTGAGGTAACAGAAGAAGCAGTTGAACAGGTGTTTAGATCACAAAACGGCACAAATAGACTCATTTATGCATGATATATTAGATAACTAAACAGCTAGAGGCAACAAGTCAACAAATGCGTCACTGCTCCTATGAAATAACAGAACTGAAAATGACAGCTCCCTGTGAATACATACAGTGGTACACCAGTACTTAGAAGTAATCATCTATGAGGATATAGTGGAGAATCCTCTGTTAGTTGCTGAAGCAGTCATGCCATCCTCCTTGGGGCTGTCGCTGTCTTCCTTCTTAACTTTGATTCCAAGCAAGCTGCAGAGCTTCATCGGCCTCCAATCCACTATCTTCTCCTCTGAGGGCTGTGGAACAGTGAACAGAGCTCAGAATGGATAGCCAAGTGACCGCCTCAGTCAAAATGTATTGAGATATTGGTCCCTGTTGATTCTGATATATTGATGTTAATTTTACATAGTGTAAGATTGATGCACAGTACCTTGTGATGTATTAGCTCTTGAGTGAACGCCACCAGGATGACTGAGATGAACAGGTTCAGAACCACAAAGCTCATGAATATAATGAAGGAACCGACGACGAACATACCAAGCACCGGGTTGTAATCAAGAACCTGGATTGGAAGGAGATGTTACCGAATTTAATCACTAAGCTACCATCACGACTACAGCAATAATCGGGAGTCTAGTAGAGCTGTCCTACTTTACTAACCTCGTCATAGTTGAAGATGCCCAGTTGCAAGCTGACCATGGTCAGAGCAGAATCCAGGAGAGTCCTATATGAGTATAGCTTCCAGCCATACATCAGATTAGACTGCAGACAAATGATCACAGTTTACACTCACACTGCAAGACGAGGGGACACCCATCATACACGAGCATAACATCACATAAGAAGAGAATGAGGATGACTTCTAGGTTAGGTGTTTCAGAAAGACCCTTACAGCGATAGAATAGGCCAGGAACATAATAGTGATGACCAGTATGAAGCCTGATATGTCAGTCCAGGCACGTTGCACTGTGGCTGTGATCATGTGTAGCTTGGATTTGAACCTCATCAGGTGCCACAGTTTGACTGTAGCCAGTAGCACCAGGAATGCAATCAGATACCCCAGCACTGCATCTGCTGTGGCTGTCTCATGGAAACTGGCAAACCTGGATAGAGAGGGGAGAAGTTGAACATCACACAGGAGCAACGGACCAACAATAGGGATAAAAGACAAGCGAAAGAAGAACAGAAACCCATGATACCCCAACCCAGTGTGAACTCACTGGTCTTTATGGTTGTGGTAGTACTCCATGTCCCGGTTCCCTAGCAGGCTCCTCTTAATGAAGACAGACAGTGCACTCCAGCTCAGGAGGATGATGGTGAGCTCCAGCAGGTTCCACTTTGTCTTGAAGTAAGCCCACTTCTGCTGCTTCATCAGCTTTCCATGTGAGGAGAGGAGAACAGTCAGGCTGAGGAGGAATTCCGGAAGCATTGTATCACTGCCTTTATATTCTAATAAAGAACAGCATAAGAAAGCTGTGTAAAGAAAGGTTTACTTGAACATTCATGTGGTAGAAGATAAAGAGGAAATAGATGACCTCAGAGGCCATGACAAAGATGTGGAGTCCACCAGTGGACTGGTATAGTCGGACACTCTGCAGCTCACTGCGAAACTGGAACGCTCCTGAGAGAATAAGACAGGTGCTGACAATCTGATACTTACTTTATGCTGTATTCATGGAGTGATATAACAACTGTCTCACCTACAGCTGTGGTCTCCAGCATGAGTGTGACAATGCAGAAGAGGTTGACATTGGCATTGTACACTGTGAACTCTACAAAGACTGCTCGGGTGAACATATCAAGCCAGGTGTGGTCAAACAGAAACTGAAAGGTACTGCAGGGACAGAATACATGGATGAATAAAATAACATCTTTCTCTACCACAAAGATGGTTTAAACATTAAGCACTGTAAATGTTTATTTACCTGCTAGCATTCTGTGAGTCAGGGCCCAGGTCCTCCACAGACCCCCCTCCCCTGTAGAGAACCACACTGCCCCAGATGGGTTGAGCTCTGAGTCGGGTCTGGGTTTGGTACTGCCAGGGGCTGCGGAGGGTCTTGGAGGTGTTTTCACTCGCAGAGCGGTTCCAGCCTGGCCCATAGGAGCCCATGTCCTCCACCTCCCATGAGTATGGAGCATGGCAGTCAGGTACAGCCATTTGGCAGGAGTTATTTTTTATTTAAAAAAAATATTTTTAAATTTACCTTTTATTTATACAGGTTTGTCTCATTGAGATAACATCTCTTTTCCAAGAGAGACCTGGTCAACGCTCCTAATGCCCATCTTCTGCACCCTCACCTGGCAAAGATGGGCATTACCAACCAGTTTGGAGTTCCCACATGTGATGAAACCTATAACACAGCATGCAAAAAATAAACAAAAGATAAAACGATAGCACGCTTTCACCTATACAATTTCTCTTTAACTTTTCATAAATTAATGTTCTCTATGAAATAAACATGATTTTTTTAGAGAATGCTACCTAGGTAGTCTCCAAAGAGGTTGCTGAGAAGAGAGGTATTTGCACCAGTGAACACATCTCTGTGGCTCATGCTGTCTGAGATCCCTTGGCTGAAGCTCTGCCAAATGTGCAGAGTCAGGAAGCAAGCGTTAGGGTCCCGCTGACCATACACCACCAGGCGCAACACACGGAAAACTGTTTAGCATGAAAAACCCAGCAGCATTGCTACCATACCCCCTTCAAAGGTAATACAATATTTTGTCTTGCCCATTCACCCTCTGAATGGCACAATGTCTCAATTGTTTCAAGGCTTAAAAAAAACATATTTAATTAACCTGTCTCCTCCCCTTCATCTACACTGATTCAAGTGGATTTAACAAGTGACATCAATAAGGGATCATAGCTTTCACCTGGATTCCCCTGGTCAGTCTATATCATGGAAAGAGCAGGGGTTCTTAATGTTTTGTATACTCAGTGTAGTTTATCTTGATGTATCTTCCATGCTTTGGAAACAGCATTTGTAACCAGGAACACTTATTTTCTAGATAAGCAGTCCAGTTTCTCTTCATATCTAATTTCTGGTTTCAGTTTTTGCATTTTATCAAACACGGTTACTCTTAAATTATCATGTAAATCAAAATGTAAATGTAAAGTACAGTTAATTCTCAACCTCCCCTGAATCTCCCCTCGCTGCTCTTCTTCAATTATTGCATTTAACCTACTAACCTTAATTGCCAGAGGCAGTATCCCGGTTCTCAACGTGGCAAACAGGTGTCTTTGGTTTCTTGTAAAGTGAGAGGTGACATAAGGTTCTGGATCCTAGCTGTTTTTAATCTGGTTATAAATTCAGAGATTTGGTTTAAGCCATATATCATATGATTATCCTTTGGCTGACTGACAACAATGATTTCACTTTAGCAACTACATACTGTAAATATTGCATCTCTGGACATGCTACCAGAACATGTTATCAGATCAACCAGCAGTGCAATGCAGACTCCCATCCTTCTCTCCAGATAGGTTAGATGGGGAGCGTCTCCTCACAGCTATTTTCAGGTCTCTTGAGAGATGTTTGATCGGGTTCAAGTCTGGTCTCTGACTGGGCCACTCAAGGACATTCAGAAACTTGTCCCAAAGCCACTCCTGCGTTGTCTAGGCTGTGTTCTTAGGGTCGTTGTCCTGTTGGAAGGAAAAGCTTGCAGAGGAGCTATCTGGGATGTTTATAGACTGCATCTGAATGCTATTTGGAGACATCCTAAGAGCAGAGAGTGCATAATATACTGTAACTCAATATTGAGGCAACTTAACAGTAGCATTTTGTGTTTGAGATATTGTATTTTAAATACAAATTACATATCTCAAATTACATTTACGTGACAGGCCTTGTTTTATTGTAATGTTTCCACTCCAATGCTCTGTCTCTTACACACTCATCTCAGGGCTCTTGATAATGGCAGGCTCCTGACCAACCTTTAATCCATTTAACAGTGCACTCTGCATATTGTCCATGCTGTTAATGAGAATCTTTGAGACCTTTCTCCGTGAAAGACAAACAAAATGCAGTAGTCCTGAAAAGTAACCATAGTTCATTACTGTCATCAGGGAACTCAGTGAAGCTATATACTGTATATCACCTGTGTGCTTGCATTTGAAGAGAATCCCAGGATATTGCTGGCTGCCTCTACAATTGGTGTAGCTGCCTGCACCATCTCTTCTCCACCATGCTCACTGACGTTCATGGAGAGGAGGGAAGAGCGGAGGTCTGCCACCAGGGGGCTAGCTTCTAGCTGGAAAAGATCCACAGCCCAACATCGACCATTGGGAACTAAATCTCCACTCTCTTTCAGTAATACATGTTTGGGAAAGATTATGTTTTCTTGCTCCCATATCCAAGTGTACCTGAGCAGCGGAATTGACTTCTTCCCCCCGCTTGGTGATCCCTGCCACTGCTCTGGCTGAAACTTACGCTTCCTGAGGAATGTTGTTGGGGACATTCTTCAGCACTGCAGTTATGGTGCTCAGCATCTGTTATCGCAGCTGCAACATCAATCAGAATCCCTCACAAACATCTAAAGACACACTTCCTTTTGTCTTAAACTTCATACTAATTTATCTTAACTTTTAGTTTAGTGTAATGTCTTATTTTCATCAATACACAGAGTCCATAGACCAGGGATGGGCAACTTTGATGTTGTGGGGGGCACAAAAAATGTGAACTCATCAATAGGAGCTGCAGTGGCTCACGGGTCTGCGTACCCTCATCCATAGCCACACATGCAGTCAACCGATTTTTGCATTCAATACATTTTTGAAGTTAAACTACTTATGGCTCTTAACTAAATGCATTACACCAGTAGCGAGGGCCGGCCCTAGTCTTTTGGGGGCCTTAAGCGAGACTTGATCCTGCACCTGGTGGTACAATTGTTTTTACTGGTCCCGGTCTTGACTGGTCCCTGACTTAACAGCCAGGGGCCCTAAGTGACCGCTTATGTCACTCATGCCTGGATCCAACCCTGATAAGTAGTTTATAAACTGCTCATTATTAGTCTTTAAAGGCTATACAGAAAATATAATAATTGGGGCTTTGTTTTTGGAAATTGATCCACGGAACTTCAAAAACGGGTCTCGGGTTGCCCATCCCTGGCGTAGACATTCCTGGCATCAAAGCCCATGCTCCCTATGACCTTAGCATATTACCCTGTTCTCACCTCCTCCCTGACACCTTTCTGATCCTCACTGCCCTTATTCAGAATGCCGGACACAGACTTGAACATCTGTCCCAGGGTCTCCCCAGTGAGCAACCCCTGCTGCTGTAGCTGAGCGACTGTGTTCTCAACCACAGACTGCAGATTCTCCACTGAGGAACTGGAGTTGGATGGCCACACCTTGGTGGACAACAATCAGATGATAGGATTTTTACTTGATGACAAACCTCAGTGGTGATTGTGGCATTTGTTTTTCTATGCCCATTTATTAGAGTAACCACCACAGACAGACTGTAGTTGTAACTGTTGTTCCCGAGAGGTAAGAAGATTGACTTGACTTCATTTCCAAAAATGCAGCGCAAATATTTATCTGAAATTTAAATCAATATTATATCAAGTATTTTCATACAGTGGATGAAGCTTCATCTGAATAAAGGGCACTGCATTTTTTGATTTACGTTCCTACTATTCAACATCTTTGATCGGGGAAAGTGTCTTGAAATAGACTACATTGTGGACAGATTTCAGACAACTCCCCTTTGTCAGTTTTGAAACAATGTTGGCATTTGCCTGTGGAGCAGGAGGTTGTTGCACTGGTGATATTGAAAGCATCTAGAACTGTGCCTGACGGAGGGGAAATTACACAGGAAGGGAGGCTGGTGATGGTAGTTGGGGCTGTTCTTTCAGGTACAGTTACAGTAGTAGTTGCCGATATGGTGGTAGCAGCCGGTAGGGTAGTAGCTACCAGTGGGGTTGTAGGAACTGGTATGGTAGTAGCAGCTGGACGAGTAGTAACAGCCGGTAGGATGGTGGTAGCAGCCGGTAAGGTAGTAGCAGGCGATATGTTAGTGGCAACAGGTGCAGGTGTTGCAACATCTGGTATCTGAATGGTGTACTTGACAGCGCCAAATGTCGTCTTAGCTACAAAAAACGTTGAACAGGTTACATTAATATAAATTCATTAATTCTGTAAATGTTGGTCTGGATATACAGTATTTACTCAAAATATTGATGATCAAGTGATACACTACCTAATCTATAACACATTGGCCCACATTACAGTTGGCTAATTTGACATTCTGATGTCAGGTTCAACATAAGTGATGCTCATCCTACTATTATCTGTTACTAAAGTACATATAACAACACATACTCTAAAATCATTGAATACCTACCATACGCTATCACATTGAGATTCAGAGATCTGGACTGTGCATTTTTCAGATTGTCACTTGTCACCATGTATTCATTGCCACCATCTATTCTGTGTAGCAGTGGTCTTTGCTTTTTTTGTTGCAGTGTTTGAGGTCTCCCGAGAAGAAATTAGCTCAAAATTAAATCTGTTTCCTTCATTGACACTGTCGTCGTACAGAATGACTACAGCTTTTATACAATCAAACTTCACATGTATAGATTACGGTTACTTATTATGCTCGTGTGACAAATTACAAAGGAATGTGTGTTTGTGTGTGTGTGTTCAAACACCTGTGTGTTTGTGTGCATGTCGGAGGGGTTGGTTAACAGCAGAAGACAGTTCCGTCTGGACTAATAAAGTATATCTCATCTTAAATTAGACAACAGAAGTTCTATCTATTCATGCACTGAAACCACTATTCATAAATATGCCTGTGTGCTCAATAGAGGAGTCTCAGACTTACTGCAAAGGTCTTGTGTCCTCAACCTGCCAAACTACTGTTGGGCAACTCATTGTGGTGGTACACTCCAATTTTAGCCTTACACCGTTGTTTATGTTCACTGGGTTACAATTAGAACAACTAGAAGAATAAAGGTTAGCTTTTATCATACAACAGATCTTCTGGGACATAGATTACTGTAACTTAGAATTTGATTCAATTCAGCCAATTAGCTTCTTAGTTTGATAATATAAAACTTCTCCTAACAAACAAAATGTCACTCAGGATTATACATCTGTCTATTGAGCTATTCCCTCCCTCGTTTTACCTTATGGTAACATCGGTGAATTCTGGCGGAGTAACAGTGATGCATTTCTCTGCTTTAGCCACGAGCCCCGGTCCCATTTTTCTTCTGCACAGTAAAACTGTATATATAAAAAAGAAATGGGTCTGGAAGACAGGCTGCTGTAATCACATGAGTCTCCTGGTTTGTTGTGTCTCTGCATTTACATTGTTCATCTGTTGGAATAAATGGGGAACATGGTTTGAGTATAACATCTGTGCTGAAAGGACATTAAAGGTCCTACACAATCGATACTGTCACCCAGAAACCAGAGAAATACTGTCATTTTTAGTTTGTGAGTTTAGAAGAACAATTCTATTCATAGAAAGATTGTGCCTGAACTGAAAACTAAAATCTACGGATTTCGGATTTATAACAGGCACAAGCCTTGAAGATAAGACTTGAACAAGTGAGCCATGTAAATAGTCTTGACAGACTTTGTTACTGTAGCTTATTAATGAGTTGAAATGAGAGGTGAGTGTTCTCAGCCCTGGTACTTACTGCATTCCCATTCAAGTTGTATCCCAGGTTCACTGATTCCGGGTACTCCACTCAAACCAGTAACCCCAAGTGTGACACTGAGTGAAGTCAGATGGACTTTTTGGATCAGAAGTGATTTCCACAGGGAAGCCTTTTATGCTCCTCTGTCTGAAAGTCTGATTTATTGTGACAAACTGCTGCCACATCCATGTGTGAGAAGACATTACAGGCCCTGACTTTCACTTTCAAAGCTCCTGTAACAAAACAGCTGATATAAATAAACAAGGAAATGTTTAATATTTTCCTATCTTCTGTCATTGTTTCTGATTGTATTTGGGTAGGTACCTTGGATAGTGGTTGAGATATTGTAAACCTGCATGCTGCTGTTTTGCATGTCTCTGGTCTCAGAGATGCTGTCGTTGGCTCCAGACACCTGGAAGAGAAGCTGCACCGGGACTCCCCGGTCTAGGGAGACACTAACATAGAGGTCTGAGTCTGGACACTCCCCCTCCTCAGCCATCACTGATCCCAGCAGGCCATCCACAGGCTCCAGCAGACACACCTGCAGCTCAGTGGACACGCCCAAGACCGAGACCCCATTAGAGGCATGCAGGGTCAGCTGGTGGCAGCCAGAGCCCAGATGTTGCTCCACCTCTGGTCCCACTGTGATGTTGTGGGGGATGATTCCTCTGACTGCTGATGAATTGGCCACCAACATCTCACCACTGTGGAGTTTGTTGGTCACATTCGTACCTATAGATAGCAAAGTTGTTTCATTCTACTAAGATTTGTACTCTGAAATGTAAGACCAGATACTTTTATTTCGACTCATGTTGGTTTTACTTACCAGCTTCTACTTCTACCTGGATTTGAAGGGGGCTTCCGTACAGGGCCTTGCAGTTTGCACCATCTGTTGATTGGTTCATGCTACAGCACTTAATGACGCCAAACTCCCCGATGGGCTCCTGAATGGTGATGGCTTTCTGAGCTGTCACATGCCACTCACTGGTGGTACACTCCACCCGACCCATGAAGATACCAGGATAGGTGTATTTATGAACCACTCTGCTCTCCAACCTGTGAGAGTGGAAATTCCATTAATTGTTAGTGAATTAGGGACTTTTTGCCTTTGATGTTGGGCGATTTACATTACTCAGTTACTTACTCTTCTGGACTATAAGGATCAATGTTGTGCCCATCTCCAGCACTTAGAGTGCAGGTCAGGTTGCCCTGGAATGGATGGAGAAGCCACTTCAATGTTATGGAGACATTGTCAAAAAACAGCAGCCAACTTGCTCATTAATAAGTGGAGACCTGTGGACCACAGACATGGCTCGGTTAGATTGTGACTGTGTGTGCTAGCCACCACTCATAATGTGTTGAAATACAACATTAGAAAAAACTGTAAATCGAGTCCTTCACTAGCTGAAAACATATTTGGATATTTAAATGGAATGTAGAAGGGAGGGAAGGAGAGACAGTGACAGGGGTAGAATGTTCTGACCATCTCTGCAGTTGTATTCCACAGACAGGTAGCTTCCAAGCCCTGAGCATGGTTCACCAAAGGAGGCCATATCTGCTGTGGCCTGGCACGCCTGCAGCCCATGGCAGTCTCCTGGAAATAATGTACATTAAATAGAGATATGAGAGGTGAAGAAATAGAAGAGGAGAGTTTTCCATCATAATTGTCATCAAAATCATCAATACGATCATCATCCACATTATCATTATAATACACTAATCCAAGTGCTCTGAAAATATATCAAATTAAATGTATTTATAAAGCCCTTCTTACATCAGCTGATATCTCAATGTGCTTTACAGAAACCCAGCATAAAACCCCAAACAGCAAGCAATGCAGGTGTAGAAGCACGGTGGCTAGGAAAAACTCCCTAGAAAGGCCAGAACCTAGGAAGAAACCTAGAGAGGAACCAGGCTATGAGGGGTGGCCAGTCCTCTTCTGGCTGTGCCGGGTGGAGATTATAACAGAACATGGCCAAGATGCTCAAATGTGAATAGATGACCAGCAGGGTCAAAAAATAATAATCACAGTGGTTGTTAAGTGTGCAACAGGTCAGCACCTCAGGAGTAAATGTCAGTTGGCTTTTCATAGCCGATCATTGAGAGTATCTCTACCGCTCCTGCTGTCTCTAGAGAGTTGAAAACAGCAGGTCTGGGACAGGTAGCACGTCCGGTGAACAGGTCAGGGGTCCATAGCCGCAAGCAGAACAGTTGAAACTGGAGCAGCAGCACGGCCAGGTAGACTGCGGACAGCAAGGAGTCATCAGGCCAGGTAGTCCTGAGGCATGGTCCTAGGGCTCAGGTCCTCCGAGAGAGAGAAAGAAATAAAAATAATTAGAGAGAGCATACTTAAATTCACACATGGCACTGGATAAGACAGGAGAAATACTCCAGATATAACAGACTGACCCTAGCCCCACAACACATAAACTACTGCAGCATAAATGCTAGAGGCTGAGACAGGAGAAGTCGGGAGACACTGTGGCCCCATCCGACGATACACCCGGACAGGGCCAAACAGGCAGGATATAACCCCACCCACATTACCAAAGCACAGCCCCCTCACCACTAGAGGGATATCTTCAACCACCAACTTACCATCCTGAGACAAAGGCCCACAAAGATCTCTGCCACGGCACAACCCAATGGGGGAGCCAACCCAGACAGGAAGATCACATCAGTGACTCAACCCACTCAAGTGACGCACCCCTCCTAGGGACGGCATGGAAGAGCACCAGTAAGCCAATGACTCAGCCCCTGTAATAGGGTTAAAGGCAGAAAATCCCAATGGAGAGAGGGGAACCGGCCAGGCAGAGACAGCAATTTCGGTTAGCTGCTTCAGTGCCTTTCCGTTCACCTTCACACTCCTGGGCCAGACTACACTCAATCACAGGACCTACTGAAGAGATGTGTCTTCAATAAAGACTTTAAGGTTGAGACCGAGTCTGCGTCTCTCACATGGGTAGGCAGACCATTGCATAAAAATGGAGCTCTATAGGAGAAAGCCCTGCCTCCAGCTGTTTTCTTAGAAATTCTAGGGACATTAGGAGGCCTGCGTCTTGTGACCGTAGCGTAAGTGTAGGTATGTACGGCAGGACCAAATCGGAAAGATAGGTAGGAGCAAGCCCATGTAATGCTTTGTAGGTTAGCAGTAAAACCTTGAAATCAGCCCTTGCCCTAACAGGAAGCCAGTCTAGAGAGGCTAGCACTGGAGTAATATGATCCAATTGTTTGGTTCTAGTCAAGATTCTAGCAGCGGTGGCTAGCACTAACTGAAGTTTATTTAGTGCTTTATCCAGGAAGCCGGAAAGTAGAGCCTTTCAGTAGTCTAACCTAGAAGTGACGAAAGCATGGATTAATTTTTCTGCATCATCATCAAAGTTTCTGATTTTTGCAATGTTACATAGATGGAAAAAAGCTGTCCTTGAAACAGTCTTGATATGTTTGTCAAAAGAGAGATCAGGGTCCAGAGTAACGCCAAGGTCCTTCACAGTTTTATTTGAGACGACTGTACAACCATCAAGATTAATTGTCAGATTCAACAAAAGATCTCTTTGTTTCTTGGGACCTAGAACAAGCATCTCTGTTTTGTCTGAGTTTAAAAGTAGAACATTTGCAGCCATCCACTTCCTTATGTCTGAAACAGGCTTCCAGCGAAGGCAATTTTGGGGCTTCACCATGTTTCATCGAAATGTACAGCTGTGTGTCATCCGCATAGCAGTGAAAGTTAACATTTTGTTTCCGAATGACATCACCAAGAGGTAAAATATATAGTGAAAACAATAGTGGTCCTAAAACTGAACCTTGAGGAACACCGAAATTTACAGTTGATTTGTCAGAAGACAAACCATCCACAGAGACAAACTGATATCTTTCCGACAGATAAGATCTAAACCAGGCCAGAACTTGTCAGTGTAGACCAATTTGGGTTTCCAATCTCTCCAAAAGAATGTGGTGATCGATGGTATCAAAAGCAGTACTAAGGTCTAGGGGCATGAGGAGAGATGCAGAGCCTCGGTCTGACGCCATTAAAAGGTCATTTACCACCTTCACAAGTGCAGTCTCAGTGCTATGATGTTGTCTAAAACCAGACTGAAGCGTTTCGTATACATTGATTGTCTTCAGGAAGGCAGTGAGTTGCTTTTTCAACATTTTTTGAGAGGAATGGGCGATTCGATATAGGCAGATAGTTTTCTATATTTTCTGGGTCAAGGTTTGGATTTTTCAAGAGAGGCTTTATTACTCTCACTGATTATAATCACAGCTGCATATATTCCCCCCCAAGCAGAAACATTGATGGCCCTGAACGAACTTCAATTGACTCTATGTAAGCTGGAAACCACATATCCTGAGGCTACATTCATTGTAGCTGGGGATTTTAACAAGGCTAATCTGAAAACAAGACTCCTTAAATTCTATCAGCATATCGATTGTGCAACCAGGGCTGGTAAAACCCTGGATCATTGTTATTCTAAATTCCGCGATGCATATTAGAACCTCGCATACAAAGCTCTCCCCCGCCCTCCTTTCGGAAAAACTAACCACGACTCCATTTTGTTGCTTCCAGCCTATAGACAGACACTTAAACAGGAAGCTCCCGCGCTCAGGTCTGTTCAACGCTGGTCCGACCAGTCTGATTCCACGCTTCAAGATTGCTCCGATCACGTGGACTGGGATATGTTCCGCATTGCGTCAAATAACAACATTGATGAATACGCTGATTCGGTGAGCGAGTTTATTAGCAAGTGCATCGGCAATGTCGTACCCACAGCAACTATTAGAACATTCCCAAACCAGAAACCGTGGATTGATGGCAGCATTTGCATGAAACTGAAAGCCGAACCACTGATTTTAATCAGGGAAAGGTGACCGGAAACATGACCGAAAAGAAACAGTGTAGCTACTCCCTCCGCAAGGCAATCAAACAAGCTAAGCGTCAGTATAGAGACAAAGTAGAGTCGCAATTCAACAGCTCAGACACAAGAGGTATGTGACAGGGTCTACAGTCAATCACGGATTACAAAAAGAAAACCAGCCCTGTCGCAGACCAGGATGTCTTGCTCCCAGACAGACTAAACAACTTCTTTGCTCGCTTTGAGGACAATACAGTGCCACTGACACGGCCCGCTACCAAAACCTGTGGACTCTTCTTCCCTGCAGCCGACGTGAGTAAAACATTTAAACGTGTTAACCCTCGCAGGGCTGCAGGCCCAGACAGCATTCCCAGCCGCATCCTCAGAGCATGCACAGACCAGCTGCCTGGTGTGTTTACGGACATATTCAATCAATCCCTATCCCAGTCTGCTGTTCCCACATGCTTCAAGAGGGCCACCATTGTTCCTGTTCCCAAGAAAGCTAAGGTAACTGAGCTAAACAACTACCGCCCCGTAGCACTCACTTCCGTCATCATGAAGTGATTTGAGAGACTAGTCAAGGACCCTATCACCTCCACCCTACCTGACACCCTAGACCCACTCCAATTTGCTTACCACCCCAATAGGTCCACAGACGACGCAATCGCAACCACACTGTACACTGCCCTAACCCATCTGGACTAGAGGAATACCTATGTGAGAATGCTGTTCATCGACTACAGCTCAGCATTTAACGCCATAGTAGCCTCCAAACTCATCATCAAGCTCGAGACCCTGGTTCTCGACCCCACCCTGTGCAACTGGGTATATCAGGAGCACTTCGTTCCTGACGGGCCGCACCCAGGTGGTGAGGGTACGTAACAACATCTCCACCCCGCTGATCCTCAACACTGGGGCCCCACAAGGGTGCGTTCTGAGACCTCTCCTGTACTCCCTGTCCACCCACGACTGCATGGCCATGCACACCTCCAACTCAATCATCAAGTTTGCAGTGGTAGGCTTGATTACCAACAACGACGAGACGGCCTACAGGGAGGAGGTGAGGGTCTTCGGAGTGTGGTGTCAGGAAAATAACCTCACACTCAACATCAACGAAACAAAGGAGATGATCGTGGACTTCAAGAAACAGCAGAGGGAGCACACCCCTATCCGCATCGACGGGACAGTAGTGGAGAGGGTAGTAAGTTTTAAGATCCTCGGCGTACACATCAAGGACAAACTGAATTGGTCCACCCACACAGACAGCGTGGTGAAGAAGGCGCAGCAGCGCCTCTTCAACCTCAGGAGGCTGAAGAAATTCGGCTTGTCACCAAAAGCACTCACAAACTTTTACAGATACACAATCGAGAGCATCCTGTCAGGCTGTATCACCGCCTCAGCAGCAGCAAAGTCCAGTGTTAGGTTTGGGGAGGCGGGTGTCAGACCCAGCCACCAGTCCTGCTCCGGCTGCAGGTGCATCTGTAGGAACTGCTGGGTTCCGTCGTTTAAAATGGCCAGGTGTCCACCACCCCGCTCACACCAGCCCTGTGCACTGAGGAAGGAACTTGAACATGGTAGACCCAGAAACTCATAACAGGAGACTTCAATGCTCTCTTGGTATTCTGGGCAGGTTAGAGGTGCTATCTCATCCTCAGCAAAAGACAGGCTTAAGAGGAGAGTCATCAAGAGCAATACAGAGAGATTAGTGCTGGCCATGTTCACCCCTTCACATGTGCACTGATACAGGCAGCCTGGTGACATGCTGTCTTTAAAGGGGACTGACATCAACAATTCCCTGCCACAACTTCAACATCACAGAATGATCTGTTCTGCATCCAACAAAGGTCTGTCCGCCTTGCAGTCTGGCTTTCTGAGTTCCCATTGGACGATTTATCCTTCACCCACAAACAAACAGAGCAAAGGCCTACGGTGAATGGGCTGTAAGAAGGTCCTCTGGCCCCTCTGTCAACAGCCTCTGAGTATTATTGTTCCTTTAAGGCTGCCAATGATGGAGCAGCCATTGCAGCTTGCACGCAGTATATGATGATTGTGTCCAGTCGGTAGTGCTATAGACTCCAGTAGGCTACTCTGGTTAGAGAGAGACCTTTATACTGTATATCCAACTACTATTCCAACCCTAGCAGAATCCCTAACCTGTCTTATTCAAATGATAAGAAATCAAAACATTTTTACAGACAGAATTTCATTTTCAAAGTATATCAAGGACTTAAAATCATATATCAAAATCGTTGTTATTTTTTAGAGCCACAATTAACTATTTTATTATGCAAGTCAGTTAAGAACAAATTCTTATTTACAATTATGGCCTTTACTGGCCAATCCTGGACGATGCTGGCCAATTGTGCTATGGGACTCCTAATCATTGCCGGTTGAGATAAAGCCTGGATTCAAACCAGGGTGTCTGTAGTGATGCCTCTAGCCCTGAGATGCTGTGCCTTGGACCGCTGCGCCACTCGGGAGACTCTCTAGAGTTCCCGACTCTCAACCCAGTACTATACTTCCAGTCACTTTGACGTCCCTTTCGTAGGGGAATGAGGAAAACTTAATCAAATAAAAGCCTGCATTTCAACAGATTGTAATAATATAGACTTTTAATAGCTGATAAAAAATATATTGCAATGTAGTAAATGACCACTTGTATTGTGGCAATAAGAAAAGGCAATAAGTATTTTTGAAATCAAATAAATAACATGGTTTAAAAAAAAATATATGTTTTTTTCAATAACGAAATCATAAAGTGCTGACACTTGTACTACCTGTCTAAAGTGGGATGGAAAACACTCAGTAGGGTCTTTACTAACCAAATATGTGTAGTTTTGGAGGGGGACTGTGGCGTACATATCAGGAGCACTTCGTTCTCCACCCCCTCCATAGCCCCCAAAACAATAGATTATTATTAAGATCAGTTTATTGGTCAATTGCACACAAGGTCCAACTGAAATTTTACTTCCGCCTTTTAACCCAACCCCTCTTAAAGACACACATACATACACATACATATACAGTGTGGCAGCCCACCGCACCTCTCCAAAACCTGTATACATTGTCTTCGGAAAGTATTCAAACCCCTTGACTTTTTCCACATTTTGTTACGTTACAGCCTGATTAAATAGTTTTTTTCCCCTCATTAATCTACACGCAATACCCCATAATGACATAGGAAAAACTGTTTTTTTTACTCAGTACTTTGTTAAAGTACCTTTGGCAGCAATTACAGCCTCGAGTCTTCTTGGGTAAGACGCTACAAGCTTGGCACACCTGTATTTGGGGAGTTTCTCCCATTCTTCTCTCCAGATCCTCTCAAGCTCTGCTCAGTTTGGCCGGGCGGCCAGCTCTAGGGAAAAGTCTTGGTGGTTCCAAACGTCTTCCATTTCAGAATGAAGGAGGCCTCTGTGTTCTTGGGGACCTTCAATTCCTGCAGACATTTTTTGCTACCTGGTCTACAGACAATTCCTTCAACCTCATGGCTTTGTTTTTGCTCTGACATGCACTGTCAACTGTGGGAACTCATATAGACAGGTTTGTGCCTTTCCAAATCATGTCCAATCAATTGAATTTACCACAGGAGGACTCCAATGAAGTTGTAGAAACATCTTAAGGCTGATCAATGGAAACAGGATGCACCTGAGGTCAATTTCAAGTCTCATAGCAAAGGGTTTAAATACTTATGTAGGTATTTTTATTTTAGTATTTTTATTCATTTAATACATTTTAGAATAAGGCTGTAACGTAACAAAATGTGGAAAAAGTCAAAGGGTCTGAATACTTTCCGAAGTCACTGTATGTACAGTACATATACAGGTTTTTGGGAAAGGTGCGGGGGGATGCCACACAGGTCGCCCAGGAGCTGATTTGTGGGGGGTTAAGTGACTTGCTCAAGGGCACAGCGGCGGGCAATGGCATCTAGAATTTAATACCAGCAATTCTTCGGTCTCAGCTTAAGTTGGGTAGAAAATATTTAGTAGGCTCTCTACTAACCAAATGTGGTTAGTTTTTGAGGGGGACTGTGTCACATGGCCTGCTGCTGCTGGCTGCTCTGGGTAGGTCAAGGCCTCCCACTGGGTGCGAGCGGGTCTCCTGCTCACTGTGTACCAAGGTTAACTTTAATGTTTCTAGGGGCTACCTGGTTTTTCCTGCCAGTAGCATATTTTTGGCTCAAAGATTAAGCCATGCAAGTCTAAATATCAACACCATTCTGAAACACCATGAGGGTAGTCATGAACACACAGACAATATGATTAGGTGGAGAGAACTTGATCTGCTCCTAAGTCTGACTCTTTTCCAGATACAAATGACAATTTTGGAGGCTGAAAGAAAGAGATGGTGGGATGTTCTTACATGTTTAATAAGTATCATCACCCAGTCTCCGGCTGAAAGAAACCTAGCATTCAGGGGTTCATCAGACAAACTCTTCCAACCAGATAATGGAAACTTCCTAAAAAGGGTTGAATTACTGGCAAAATTTGACCCCGTTATGGAAAATCATCTCAGCAAAATTAAAGATGGAGAGACACATGCACATTACCTTGGGAAGCGCACACAGAATGAGCTGATACAGATTGTGAGTGACAAGATTCTGGAAGCAATAGTGACTCAAGTAAGAGACTCAAAGTACTTCTCCATTATCTTGGACTGTACACCTGACATGAGTCACCAGGAGTAAATGTCCATTAATCTGAGAAGCGTGGCTTTAAAGGGAAAGCCAGAGATCAAGAAGCACTTACTCGGCTTTGTGAATGTTGAGGTTACAACAGGCTCGAATCTGTCCACTGTGATCTTAAATAAGCTGAACGAGCTGAAGATTCCATTTGAAGATTGAAGAAGACAAGCTTATGAAAATGGGGCCATGAAGCGCAAGCACCAAGGAGTACAAGCCACACTGCTCAAAAGAAAATCCCAGAGCCGTGTTCATCCCATGTGGAGCACCTACTCTAAACCTTGTCATTGCAGATGCTGCCAAATCTTCAAAGAATGCAGTTGTTTTTTTTTGGGCATGTGCAAAAGCTCTTCACCTTCTTTTCAGTTGGCACACAAAGATGGAGTGTTTTGAAGAAACACGTGAACATAACCGTGAAGTCATGGAGTGACACAAGATGGGAGAGGAGGCTCCAAAGTGTTCATGCAATCAGGTATCAGGCTTCTGAGGTTCGGGAGGCATTACTGGAAGCCAGACAGACGATCAACGATCCTGTGGCCAAAGTGGAGGCACAAGCACTTGCAGAGGAAGTTGGGTCCTACCGTTTCTTGATTTGCTGTGTCGTATGGTGTGAGATACTGACAATGACAAACAAGGTGAACAAGCTCCTCCAATCCTCCTCAATGCAGTTGGATATCGTAGTGAATTTAATCTCAAATGCAAAGGCCTCCCTCATTACATACCGGGAAACTGGATTCTCTGAGGCCCAGACAACAGCCAAAAGCATTTGTGAAGAAATGAATGTGGAGGCTGTTCTGAAAGAGAAGAGACTGAGAAACAGCAGGAGGCATTTCAGTTATGAGGCTCCTGATGAACCAGTGACTGATGCACTGAAAAACCTTGAAGTCAACTTCTTCAACATTGTGGTCGACTCTGCTGTGACATCCATGGATGAGAGATTTGAAACAATCAACCAGGTGAAAACCAAATATGGAGTGCTGCTGACCTTCAGCACTGCCTCTCAGTTGTCCAGTGAATCTTTAAAGGCTCACTGCATGGAAGTTGAAAGCACTCCTTCAGAGATGACTGTGACATCAGTGGAATGGATCTGGGACACGAGATTCAGAATTTACCTGATCTGCTATCAGATAAGATGACTGCCTTTGAGCTGCTTTCCTTTCTCTGTGAGAACCTGGATGAATTCTATCCTAACCTTTGGACAGCCCTAAGAATTGCAGTCACCCTACCAGTAACAGTAGCATCAGCAAGAGAGGAGACTTTGAAAATGTAAGCTAATCAAAAGCCACCTGAGGTCTTCCATGTCACAGGAATGTTTGAGTGGTCTGGCCATCATGAGCATAAATCATGACGTGGGGAAACACATGTCCTATGATGGCATCATTGATGATTTTGCCTCGAGAATGTGCAGAAGAGGAATATTTTAATGGTAAGATTTTAATTCAAACATTCAAATGTTTACACACATTGTGTGACAGAAGTGCATTTGTGTAAATGACTGCTTAACTGCTTAACTAACTATGTGACATTTCTCAATTTCCTCCAGACAGTCCAGATTGACTGGTGCCCATGCTGACACTGAAATTGCCCAGGCTGTAGAGGGAACCAAAGTTAATCACACAGCTGTATAGGTTTTATTTTACTATTTTAAGACATATAGCTGCAGCCATAGCTGCAGTGTTATATTTTATTATTTTCTACATTTTATATTTTCTACAATTTCTTATTTATGTTAATGTTAATATCCACTTATCTTAAGATTCTATAGAAAATACTCTATTCAATAAATATTGTTTGTTTATACCTCATTCTGTTCTGTATAGGTCTAGTTATTCTTAGACCGATGGAGCAAACTGTTTTAAAGGAGGGAGGATTGTCGTTGGAGCACTGGGATGTCAGGTGTGACTGTGTGGCAATGGTAAATGGTTTACATGGCTCACGGGTCAGGTAGGAGGGCCCCTTAGCAGAATTTTGCTTCGGGCCCCAGGGAGGTCAGGTACAATGAAACTGCTAATAGCTCATCAGTTATGGATTCTTGATCACTCCAAAGTTACTTGGATATTTGTGACAATTCTAGAGCTAATACAGATGTAGGATCTTAATTTGAGCCAGTTTGCTTCAGCAGGAAAATAATCCTACTGCAACAGGAAATGTGAATTACTTTGTGGATTATAATTAATAGACGTTCTTGATAGACGTTGATACATTTCTCGTAAGTGAGAATCGTGTGGAAACTACAAACTTAAGAAGCCTTATCAAACCTACACTACATGTTTTGAATGTTCTGCATTGCAGGAAAGTTCTGCAACAGGGTGATCAAATTAGATCCTACATCTGTACATTCCAACGAACGTTGACTTTCGAGGATTTGTGCATTTATCAAACCCAAAACCCATGTGGGGTCCTCTCTGGCACCCAGGGCATTTTTTGTGACTCTAGATAACCTTGAGCTGATAGAGTGCCCGTCGTTGCAGTGATGTCTCATGATAATATCTGATCTATCAACTTTCCATTGGTTCTTCTGTGCACACTATGGTGACCACGGGTAATGAGGAATCAGGGTTTGACTCCGGAGAGTGAGCCTGAGCAATGGCTATCATACCCAAGGATTAAGGCAGCAGGCGTAAAATTAAAAGTACATTTTACTCAAAATGTAATGGGGAGGCGAACATTTATATTTACATGAATAATGATGCCACACCCGAGGACAAATTCAAAGCACTAATGCATGAAATGGTTTGTTAATTTTGATATAAATGTTAAATCATTGGTGGCCATGAAACATTTCGAATTGTGTAGACATTGTTTTCAATTTTAGAAAATGTTTATATATACAGTGTCTTGCGAAAGTAACAAGTGGGACACAGTTTTTGATTTGTTAAAAAAGTTTGAAATATGCAATAAAAGTCGTTCCACTTCATAATTGTGTCCCACTTGTTGTTGATTCTTCACAAAAAAATACAGTTTTATATCTTTATGTTTGAAGCCTGAAATGTGGCAAAAGGTCGCAAAGTTCAAGGGGGCCGAATACTTTCGCAAGGCACTGTATACAATTAAAAATAGAGGGGAATTTAATTTTGACATGAGGTAAGTAGAGAGAAAGTGGGCCTAAAATAGACCCACCTTTGGGAAGTATTTTTAATAATATGTTCGTTTAGATATTTGGTTTTAAATTCCTCCCATCCAAAAGAGATTATTCAGTACTTTTGTAGCCAGTAGTTCTGAAAGTAGCACGCATGAGCCAAAAGTGTTTCCTGAAAATTGCATACTACATCGCATATTTGCAGATATGTGCACCTCATCAGTGCTCTTTCTCGCTCTGCTTTGTGTGCATCTTGCTAGCTGTCACTCAAATGGAGAAAGGCTAAAGCTTGTTGGCTGAAACTCAAAATGCTTGGGGACGTGGGGGAAAATGTAGGGAAAATGGTGGCTAATTGAGGTAAGTAATAAAAAAGTATCCACGAGTTCATCTGACTCTGGGGAAAGTAGATAAAGGGCCTCATTGCCAGAATCCTGAAGTATCCCTTTAATGACCAACCATCCTGCACACCAGAACAGTAAGTTGAAATTTAATTTTTATTTACTTCTGGCTTCCCACAAACTGTTTTTGTGCAACCCAATATAATAGGGAGCAACACTAGTGTATGTAAATATACCCGCATTGCGAAAAGCACCTGTGTTGTAGCTATCTACAGTAGCTAGCCAATCTTGCAGTTTGTCCATGCAACTATGGGCCAGTCAAGCAAAGCTAGATTTCTGCTTAATCTATGCATGTTACGGCTAGCTTAGCCTATAACCAACTGTGTTCGTTTTCATTGTTTCATTGTGTGGCTTATTTATATTTTTAGCATATAGGATGGCAACTTCACCTAACTTCGACATGGCCTGTCAACCAAGCATGTATAACTCTGTCACCCAATCAGACTGGGGTTAAAATACTTCCAGATTTTTCTATTATTTTACAATACATTTTGAAATAAGTATCCAGATAAACTTTGCTTGAAATAAAAATACACTCTCATGCATTTAACCCAAGTATTTTAAAAATACTTAAAAATACAATTTAGTTGTAACCATTCAAATACTCAAATAAAGGAACTTGTTTTGGGCTGTGTATTTGAAAATACTCAAATACAGGATGTGTATTTGAAACTACTGAAATACAAAGAAAAACAGTATTTATATAACAAATACTCAAATACACATGCATTTGAACAGGTCTGCACCCAACTCTTACAAGTAAAAACAGAAACTGCACTAAACCATTTCTGTAGTAGTTCTTTATCCTAGGGAAAGTGATCGGAATGAATTGCGCAGCCCACAACAGTCATCTCAGGACTTTTATCTGATCTTAATGCAACCCATTATAATGATGAAAGAATACAGTTTGCTATGGTTCAACACCCTTTATATTGTTTATTTATTTTGGAACTAAATATATTGAAAAAACAGAACTGTTAGATAGAGGAATTATTATTTCATGTACATATGGTTAGAACATTGCTAGATTTGATTAAACAGCTACAAGCAACCATACAAGTGGTGCAAAAGTCTTGATAAAACATGTTTTAATACTCCTATTGAGCAACATAAATGAAAGCAGTTCCAATATCAATTCATACAGAGTGGCAGATCTTTACTGAGAACTAAGCATCTCTGAGGATTTAGTGGAAGGTTCTTTCTTAGTAACAGAGGCATGGTTGGCAATCACCTTGGGACTGTTACTTTCTTCTTTGTTATATTTGATCCCGAACAAGCTGCAGAACTTCATCAGCATCAGATCCACTATCTCCTCCTCCTCTGAGGGCTGTAAAAAAAAGATCAGTCAAATCTGATTGGTCTGACATTGATCCACCTACAGTAGCCAATGGCCACTGTTAAATGGTGGTGTTGATACTGTATTATTTAAGTGATAATGCCCTCGAAGCCGGTGTTTGGAGGATATATTGGCAGTCCTCCAAACACTGACTTGGGTTACCAACATATTCAAATAATGATTGACTTATTTTAATTAAAAACGTTATTTGGATTAATTTATTCATACTATTTCATCCTACCCCAGCCGGCTAGTCGTTCAGTCTTTTTGTTCTGTATTTATGGACGCGACCCAGTCATACATTCTAAATGTTCCATTGCCATACTGGCTGGCAACGTTCTTATCCCTTGCTTGCTAGCTAGCCAACAATGGGTAACTTACATTCACAACAAAATGTGCAGCCAGAATAACAGCAAAGTAACTGCATTTGCATTTGTTTAAACTGTTTTCTAGTGATATTTATTTTGATTAATCCCCATAATGAGCTAATTAGGCACGATTTCGCTTGGCATAGAAAATGTGTTCACTTGTCAGGACACTGTTGTTCAGAGGAGCTAGCCAACAACTCAGCTAATCACTTCAAACTGAAGCTGGAAAGACTGCAAACTAGCTGCACTTAGTTTTGTTTAAACTATTTTCAACTGACATTTCTTTGCATTTATCCATAAAAATGACGGCAGCTGATTCATGATTTCGACTGGATGAGAAACGCAGCCTGCCTCTCTGTCTCGTCCCGACTCCTTCATTACTATGGAACAGCTGGAGATATAATTTGAATATTGAAAAATTTTTAAAATGTTGGAGATGCAGACAGCAAGGTTTATACAAATCTCTGCTGTTGAAAATGAACTGTCAGTCTAAAAGAAATGTGAGATAATGTCTAGATGCTTTTTATAGTGGAGATCAAGTTTGTAAATTGCTTGGCTGGGCTGATGAGACAGTGGATTGTGCAGTCAGATGGAACAGAGTAAATACGTCATAGATTTAGCCAGTGGTAACTTGTGGAATCAGCTGGAATGCGGTTTTAACCAATCAGCATTCAGGATTAGACCCATCCGTTATATAAACAAGGAATATTATATGATTATGATGCACAGTACCTTGTGATGCATTTGCTCTTGAGTGAACGCCACCAGGATGACTGAGATGAACAGGTTCAGAACCACAAAGGTCATGAATATAATGCAGGAGCCAATGAGGAACGCTCCAAGCACTGGGTTGTAATCAAGAACCTGCATTGGAAGGAGATGCCAATCAAAGACCTGTCATCATGGCCAGAGCTGTAATTTAGAGAGCTTTCCTTTACTAACCTCGTCATAGTTGAAGATGCCCAGTTGCAAGCTGACCATGGTCAGAGCAGAATCCAGGAGAGTCCTATATGAGTATAGCTTCCAGCCATACATCAGATTAGACTGCAGACAATGATCACATGCTAGAGTTAAAGCGCAATGAATCATAACTCAGCTGTGAAAGATTCAGTTAAATTGAAGAGACATTTATCACAAAAGCAATTTATTTGGAATACAGATGCATTGCTACAAGAGAATGCCAAATAGTAAAGTTGGAGAATGAAAAGTTTTCCAGGAAGACCCTTACAATCATAGAATAGGCCAGGAACATAATGGTGATGACCAGTATGAAGCCTGATATGTCAGTCCAGGCACGTTGCAGTGTGGCTGTGATCATGTGTAGCTTGGGGTTGAACCTCATCAGGTGCCACAGTTTGACTGTAGCCAGTAGCACCAGGAATGCAATCAGATACCCCAGCACTGCATCTGCTGTGGCTGTCTCATGGAAACTGGCAAACCTGGATAGAGAGCGGAGAAGTTGAACATCACACAGGAGCAACGGACCAACAATAGGGATGAAAGACTAGCGAAAGAAGAACAGAAACTCATGATACACCAACCCAGTGTGAACTCACTGGTCTTTATGGTTGTGGTAGTACTCCATGTCCCGGTTCCCTAGCAGGCTCCTCTTAATGAAGACAGACAGTGCACTCCAGCTCAGGAGGATGATGGCGAGCTCCAGCAGGTTCCACTTTGTCTTGAAGTAAGCCCACTTCTGCTGCTTCATCAGCTTTCCCTGTGAGGAGAGGAGAACAGTCAGGCTGAGGAGGAATTCCAGAACAATGGCACTAGACCATTGTGTCACAGATTTTATACGCTTTACATATAAGAAAGGTATTTAAATGAAGGCTTACCTGAACATACATGTAGTAGAAGATAAAGAGGAAATAGATGACCTCAGAGGCCATGACAAAGATGTGGAGTCCACCAGTGGACTGGTATAGTCGGACACTCTGCAGCTCACTGCGAAACTGGAACGCTCCTGAGAGAATAAGACAGGTGCTGACAATCTGATACTTACTTTATGCTGTATTCATGGAGTGATATAACAACTGTCTCACCTACAGCTGTGGTCTCCAGCATGAGTGTGACAATGCAGAAGAGGTTGACATTGGCATTGTACACTGTGAACTCTACAAAGACTGCTCGGGTGAACATATCAAGCCAGGTGTTGTCAAACAGATACTGAAGGGTACTGCAGGGACAGAATACATGGAATAATTAAAATACACCCTTCGATACACAGGGCCGGACTACAGTCTTTGGGGACCGGGGCACCAACCTCCATTATATAACATTATATACATTTGCTATGGCATGATAATTGTGATCAATTTGAAGCATTGGTAATCGTGAGCTTACCTGCTAGCATTCTGTGAGTCAGGGCCCAGGTCCACCACAAACCCCCCTCCCCTGTAGAGAACCACACTGCCCCAGATGGGTTGAGCTCTGAGTCGGGCCTGGGTTTGGTACTGCCAGGGGCTGCGGAGGGTCTTGGAGGTGTTTTCACTCGCAGAGCGGTTCCAGCCTGGCCCATAGGAGCCCATGTCCTCCACTTCCCATGAGTATGGAGCATGGCAGTCAGGTACAGCCTGGCGCATGGAGCGGGCGATTCGGCAGGAATTCTTCTGCACCCTCACCTGGCGAAGACGGGCATTACCAACCAGTTTGGAGTTCCCATCTGTGATGAAACCTTTAACACACCATTTGCTTTTGTTGACACAGGATTTAATCAATACCTTTATTTAGGAAATTTTGGAGCGTCGTGTTTTTCAAAGAAATAAACATCCTCTTTAGAGAATCCTACCTGGGTACTCTCCGAAGAGGTTGCTGAGAAGAGAGGTATTTGCCCAGGTGAACACATTTCCGTGGCTCATGCTGTCTGAGATCCCTTGGCTGAAGCTCTGCCGAATGTGCTGAATCAGGAAGTAAGCGTTAGGGTCCCGCTGACCATACGCCACAAGGAGCAACATCCACATGAACCCCATGTAGGCTGCAACAGAATCATAGGGCTTAGACATGTATGTTAACCAATAGGTGCAGTGAATGACAGTGCAGTGAACGAAAAAGTGGTTCCTCTTACTGAGAATCTCTTTGATGAGGGCGAAAACCTTCTGCTCCTTGATCATGTTGTTCCTCATCCTCTCGACGTCTGTGGGTGGCGGGGGCTGGTAGAAGCTACGTGTGCTATCCCTCCTGACAGCCCAGACTACATCAGGGTCATCTGTGGACCAGATTGTGTCATCTTACACGGCTTAATGTTGTAAAAGTGTAGCTAATGTACAAGTAAACAGAATTTCCCCAAAACTGTAAATAAGGAAAACAAAGAACCTGGGTTTCTGAGTGCCCCCTCAATTTTTGGATCCCCATACTCCTCCTGATCAACTTTCTTCAGAACGAGAGCAAAGAAGGCTGCAAAACCTAGCACCTGTGTTAGGAAATCCACAAAGTTATACCCAGATTACAGATACATGCTGCAGGGCATTTTAAATGAAATGAGAAAGTTCTAATCTAATGTTTCTCACTTTCAGCGGCTGAATGATTAGGAGGCTCTGAAAGAAAGACACGACCATGGAGATGAGCCAGCTTATAGAGCGGTCCTTCCCATAGGTCAACCCATACATCATGGTGAAGTATCCTGATACTCCGCTGGTGGCTACCACCAGAATCCAGCCAATGAACACAAACCACCAGGGCAGCCCGTCTTGACAGCACTTTTTACTGCCACTGTCCCCATCACTACTCTCAGCTTGGCCCGGACTTTGAGCCAGCTCATCCCCTGCCAGGCTGGAAGACTCTAGCAGTCCCTTCATGCCCTGGACCTGCTGCACTGCCTGGCAGTAGCTGTCTGGGTTGGGGAAGCGAGAAGGTCCCAGTAGGCTCAGCTCCTTCTCTACATGGCGTAGCTGCCTGTACAGATACTGGCTGTTGGTGCTCCTTTTCTGTCTCCCATCCCCAGTCTTCTCAGGGCTCCCACACATGCTGGTCTCTGAAAGCAGAGGGATATAGGAAATATATGGGTCAGACAGAGTTGAACATTTTCAACCAATACTGATGATCATCATTGTAGGATCATTGTAGGATCTGGAGGTACCTTGCAGATTGGTTACCCCTAGTGAGAGAATGAGCGATCCCTCTTTCTTGGAGGCATCAGTGTAGAACTCCCCACTGGGTCGGTTCTGCTGCCGGATGATGTCCTCCACCAGAGAGAGCAGAGTGTTGATATCAGTCTGTGGTCCAGACTTCATCTCTAACTCCAGGCGTGGAATGGGGCTCTTCATAGCCTTGGAGAGTGACTGAGCAATCTTCTTTATGTCCTGCGAGAATACAGTACATTAACAGCCTTGCTAATGTGGAGAAAATACAGAATACAGACAGCCAGGATGAGATCAAACTTACAACTGTCTACTTACAAATTATGGCTGACATACAGTATCTAAAATTAGATTTTATGGTAGGGACTGTTGGCTTCAATTGGAATATTAATATATTGACATAGTTTACCTTGATGACTGTGTCTGGTGTGAGTTCTCTGTCCCTCTGTGGGGAGGAGGGCTGTGAGGGAGTCACTCTGCCAGTCTTCCTCTGCTTGGACACCTCTGCCTTGGTCTTTCCAGGCTTCGTCTCTCGGGGGCGGGTGTTTCTGAAGATACTCACAATGAGGAGATTAATTGGAAACATTATGATTGAACTCTGAACACCAATCATCAGCTGCTGCCAGGTGAACTCGATATGACCTACAGGAGTAGAAAGAAAAAGAAGAACGAGTTATTGTTCTGAAAACCTACCATTTCCAAATGCCACCAATACTGTGCAGGCGTCCATACCGAGGTCCATGGTCTGCTCAGAGGGGTCGGTGGGGATGCCCCAGAACATGATGCTGGTCAGCATGGTGCACAGCAGCAGAGAGAAACAGCAGGAGACTCGCTGGACACATGTGAAGGTGCTTGTTGGAGGCCGGCTGATCACAGAAAACCAGATGTGGCCATCACGGAAATCCTTTGCCGTCCTCATGAAGAACATATTGCTGCCAAATATACGGTATAGGAAGCTTGTACCATAATGGACAATTAGATTTTTATTAATATTTTACCATTCCAAGGTGCATTCAAGTTCCTTCTCACCTGAATTTCTTCAAATCCATCTCCGTGGCTACAGGGAAAACTTTATCCAGAGTGCACTCACTCATATCTATGGTCAGCCATGAGTTACACAGGAAGTGCCACTTCTGTCCTGTCTCTACATCTTGCACCATAACTTTGTTTATGTACCTGCAAGAAAACTCTTATTGTCAACTAGACCTACATCTTCACTTCAAAGTTCAACTTTGGTCATGGATTTTTCCCCTCCTCCCCCTTTCCTACCAGGCTGGGTGCCCCCCTGAGTTGTCGTGCCACAGCCTGATGCTCTGCAGCTCCCCCAGAGAGAAGGGTGTGGTCAACAGGAACATATCCACTGCACCCCTCTCAAACACAGGCTTGTCAGGGTCAGTGAGGTGGTGTGGCTCACTCTCTCCCTCTGTGCCCAGAAGAGTCACAGTAACCTGCAGCAGCAACACAGGGTCAGGGTGACTGAGTGTGGTTTTATCAGAGAACAGAATATGATGTCCTGCAGCAGTGGGAAATGTTGGTACTGACCTGAGAGGAGGTGGAAGCACCACGCCGATGCCCAGTGCTGATATTCAGCATGTAACGGTATTCAGCTAATGGGTCATTATCTTCTAACAATGTCACCTTCACCTATAAGAAGTAACACTTGAAGGTAAAACTCTGCATCAACAGCAAAGATGATAAAATGGTAGCAGTCGTTTTTCAAGTCAGACCTTGGCTGTGTCCTGGATGTCCTTCCTGCGCGCCCATATGACCACCAACACGTAAGCAACAAAGATGGAACCAATGAAGCACACCACCACAGGATTTTGGGCGAAGGTGCCAAAGAGCTCAGCCGTACGTGACACGTCTACGAGGTTGGGCATGACGAAGAAAGAGTTCCCGAAGAAGGTCAAGTGCGTACATAAGCACTGGGTGGCCAATAGCGTGGTTAAAGGACCAACCTAAGGAGATCACAGTTGGTTTATGTATTTCATTATGGCCTGGTCAAGGATTGCAGGGATGCTGCAATGTGCCTTTGTTTTATTATAAGGTGTTGTGTTGTGTAGTACTTGTTTAACTCACCCTGCAGCCATCTTCACTCCAGGTGGATAAGGTTTCATTCCAATATTTGCACTGAGCAGCAATGGAGGTGACAGTCACAGTGGCATTGACGGATTTAACCCCTGCTTCCACAATGGGCCTCACAACAAGGTAATGCACTCCAACTTTTCCTGTCAAATCTTTGGGACTCAGGACCCAGGTGTATTTCTCCTCTGTACCCAAAACACACACACACAGTTTCTAAACATGAAATGTTATCCGTTCACCATGCTTCACAATTGTTATGTCTACGTGACTCATGTACGTTCAGGAGGTACATCACCTTGCGTGTTGCTCTGGTGAGGCATCTGAGTCTTGGCTATGTATTGTTTATCGTTTGGGTAGTCTTTATACCCCAGGAACAGTTGAAAGGTTATGTCCTTCGATGGCTTTATCTTCAGCACCAGTGTTACATCAGGTGAAGGGACGTCGACCATCAGTGTGCTGTAGTTTCCCAAGTACAGTATTGTGCTGTTTGCTTGCCCTCCTTCAGGCCTTGGCAAGAAGATCTGAGCATCAAAGAAGAGATGATGTTTTTCAAAGAAGAGATAATGGGTATGTCATTTATTATATACAGCAGGATGTCATTCGCCACTGATATCTGATCCAGGATCTGCAATCTTATATCTTTAATTTAATAGGGTATTATTAAGGTAACAGTAGAGTTGTTACACTCTCAAATGACATAGAATATGAAGGGGTTTGCAGCACTCTGACCTCAATCTCCTCAGATAGGTTCTCTATGGGGATGACAGAACCATTTCCTCTTGTCAGGGAGACAGACCCCACAGTGCCGGTAATGTTGTTCTCCTCGCTCCATGAAAATGGGTTCTGCTTGAAACTTAGCATCTGTAACAAATAGGAAATAGTGAATAAAGAGAGAGGGTTTAAAAACCATACCTAATTATTCATCAACAAAACTCACAGGTACAAAAATACAAATATCTCTCTTCACAATGAAAATACCTTTCATGCATACTGACTCATGATAATACATACATACAGTAGATAGCCCCACATGCACACTTACTCGCACGTCCACTGGTTCATCTGGAGAAAGGACATCAGCACCCAGGGGAGGGAAGGAAAAGCTTGCAGAGGAGCTTATTGGGTTGCTTATAGACTGCATCTGAATAGTTTCTGTTGACACTCTGAGAGGGCATGATATGCTGTCACTCAATATTGAGGCTATATAACAGTTGCAATGTCTTGCAGACATTGCAAAGTAACAGCAATTAAAATATGTCTGATGTGGTACAATCGTTTGCTTTTTAAAACTACAGTTCCTTTTCTTATGTCCTCTGCCCACATTCTTCTTACCTGTTCACAAACACAGTGATCTGAGAGCTGTTGACAATCACAGGAGCTTCATCAACCTTCTTCCAATTCAACAGTGCACTCTGCACATTGTCCATGCCCTTGAGAAGTAAATCAGAGACTTCTCTCTGTGAAAGACAAACTGTTTAGTAAGGATGCTTCATTACTGTCATTAGACTAAGTGAAGGTACATATGTGCTCACGTTTGAGGAAACATCCAGGATATTGCTGGCTGCCTCTACAATTGGTGTAGCTGCCTGCACCATCTCCTCTTCTCCACCATGCTCACTGACGTTCATGGAGAGGAGGGAAGAGCTGAGGTTTGCCACCAGGAAGCTAGCTTCAAGCTGGAAAAAATAGACCATCTGAAATGAAGTCTTTATTCTGGGCACATTTTGACCAATAGGCCTATGTGTTTGTGTGAATTACTCCATGCTACCCTGCTTCCATGGGGGGCTAGGTCTATCCAAGTGTACCTGAGCATCGGGACTAAGCTCATCACCCCTCTTGGTGAGTCCTGCCACAGCTCTGGCCGTCAGCTGCACTTTCTGAGGAGTGCTGCTGGAGCTGTTCTCCAGTGCTTCAGTTATATTCATCAGCATCTCTTCTCGCAGCTTAAGGAGACACACCAACATTGAAGAATGATGTTTAAAGCCCTTAACCTGGACCTTTTACATGTACGCCAATTGCACAATCTCCATCTGGATTATTCAATCAGGATACCTCACAAAACTCAACGAAAACATACCACTATCTTTGTCTTAAAGTTCATATTAATTTAGTATCCCCCCCACACACACACTCCTTATACCTTCATCCTGTCATTCTTTTCCTCACTGGAGCCTTTATTCAGTATGTCCGACACAGACTTGAACATCTGTCCAAGGGTCTCTCCAGAGAGCATCCCCTGCTGCCCTAGATTAGCCACTGTGCACGCCACTGCAGATTGGAGCTCCTGCACTGGAGTACCGGACTTGGCTGGCCGCACCTTGGGGATAACAACTAAATGAGTGTTCCAATTACTAAATGGATGTGAACTATGGAGATGAAAGGCAAGACAGAGCCCATACATGAAATTATATAATTTATTATTTATTTTGTTTGGTAATAACAAACCTCAGTGTTGATTGTGGTACTTCCACGTGTCTTTGTGTTCAAGTCTGTAACAGTCACCTCTACCGACAGCATGTAGTTGCTGCTTATCTCCCCAACAGGTAGGAAGAGTAATGTTACTTTATTTACAGAACTGCAGCGCAGATGTTTACCTGAAAGATAAAGAAGAAAAACTATCTAATTACATAGATTTTTTTTTTTACGAAATCAATATGGCATTTTTATCTTAATCTGGGTCTGGTGCTAAACTTCTTTGATGGGAGAAGGTTTCCTGAAATATACAACACTGGCAAAGAGGGATACTCACCGTGGTCAGTTTTAAAACAATATTGGCAGCCGTTTGTGCAGGATGTAGGTGTTGTACAGGTGATATTGAAAGGATCCAGAACGGTGCCATTCGGAGGGTAAATACGACATGAAGGGGGACTTAAGGTGATAGTCGGAGCAGAGGTTACAGGTGGCGTAGTATCAGCAGGTGCAGGAGTCGTAACACCAGGTATCTGAATGGTGTACCTGGCATATTCAAAAGTTTCCTTATCTAAAGAACGGTGATATAAAGGGATATTTATCTTATTTCCACTTGTGAACATGTTACATTAGGTCCATACTTTCTGAGGATGAATCAATCCCAACTATGCTCCTAAAAATATCTCAAACAAAAATGGGGATGTCTAATTGATCAGTCGGGAAATGTCTAAATATGACAATTTGTTGACTTTTTTCTGTCGATATGCTAAAGAACAGTTTGATGCAAGTTCAACTTATCTGAAGGACATCCTGTTATCAACTGAGTTAACCAAACTTTTAGCCTGTACTTATAGTGTTTTTGGAATTGAATACAAGGAATAGATACTCACCATAAACTATCACATGGAGATTCTGAAGCCTATCTGAAGCTTCTTTCAGGTAGTTTTGGCTCACTTTGTACTCTTTCTGACCATCTTGTTCTTTTCTTTCCGTAAGTGGCTTTTTCCCTGCGTTGTTGTAACAGTTTTGCAGGGCACCCTAGAAAACCACAGAATTCAAAATGTTGTCCTCATGTACGCTGAACTCTGGCTATTGTATAGTCCATCACATGCAGTCCACAAATAATGTGTTTATGCATCAACTTGTTTTATTTATCTAGAATATGTCAACTCCAAATTAGACAGCACGGGTTAGTTAATAAATTGATTCATGCACTCCAACGAAACTCATTCACACATGAAAACAAGCATTTCACTACATCCACAATAACATCTTCTAAACACGTGTATGTGACAAATAAAATTTGATTTGAAACCAAGAAAACATATGATTGCATTCAGCATGCAACAATAAAGGAATCTCAAACTTACTGTTGAAGGTTTTGGGTCCTCAATTTGCCAAATTACCTTTGGGCAACTGGAGTTACAGTCCAATTTGAATTTGACATCTTTTTTTACATCCACTATATTACAATTATCCTGGCAACTGAAAGAATATGGGAACGTTTTTAGCATAAAATAGATCTTAAAAACATTGAATTCACATTTTGTAACATAGTAAATACATAGCAATGGAGTTCAACAGTTATTGTTTTCATACAAATGGAAATAGAAACAGTGTTGTACCAGAAACAGTTTACCTTTGTAATAACAAAGCAATTCATACATTATTATGTAATTATTGGGCATTTAATGCAACATTATTATTAGTGTAATTACAGCATGCTCCATAGGCATGAGAGCAACTCATGTTAAATGTGACCAATTTACTTCTGAATTTTAATTAAATCAGTCTATTAACATGCTAATGTCATAACCCTGTTGTACACTTAAGGATTACAAATATGTCTATAGTTTAAGCTAAATAATTTCTAACCCAATTCATTCCAGATATTTAGTATCATTCTGTATTGGAGCTCCTGCACTGGAGGCCAGTCCAAAAGCCTTTATGATGTCCAACATACATGTAACTGCCAAAAGAAAGGAAACACTTGATTAAATGAGGGATACAAAGTATATTGAAAGCCGGTCCTTCCACACAGGTGTTGTTCCTGAGTTAATTACGCAATTATTATTATTCCCTCATACTTAGGGTCATGTATAAAAATGTCCAGCTATTATTATTATTATTTTGGCTTCCATGGCTGGATGAAGAGATGTCGGTGAGGGCTCTCAAAGGAGCATAGGGGGTTTAAGGTGTGTGTGTGTGTGTGTGTGTGTGTGTGTGTGTGTGTGTGTGTGTGTGTGTGTGTGTGTGTGTGTGTGTGTGTGTGTGTGTGTGTGTGTGTGTGTGTGTGTGTTTGTCTCAGTCACCAGATTGCAACACAATTGCAGACTTATTGGAGATTCTGGAGTGGTGCATGAGACAGCGTTTTCCACCAGCATCAACAAAACACTAAATTATGGAATTTCTAGAGGAAGCTTAGTGTCACCTCCCTCCAACAGAGATCCAGGCACTTGTAGAATCTATGCAAGGTGCACTGAAACCGTTCTGGTGGCCCAACACCCTATTAAGACACTTTATGTTGGTGTTTCCTTTATTTTGGCAGTTACCTGTACTTCTCTGAGGATGATTATGACGATGATACTAGAATTATTAATAGGCTTCTAGGATATTTAAATAGCAATTTTTATAATATTGTCATTGCCTGTTTTTATAATGACACTGATGGAAGTTATCATGTCATGAAATAAAATAGCATGACTTTGTTTAATTATATTAACTTCACTATTTGAAGCGTTTCCCCATATTACCAAATTCTAAAGTTGGCGAAGTTTGTTGGCGTAACCGTGATGCATCGGGATGTTGACATCAAGTCGACCCATTTCCCATCGCCACTCAATTTCTTCACAGAAAAAGTGTATTCAAAAAACTCAAATGGGTTTGGAAGACAGTCTTTTTCAATCAAACGAGTCGTGTCTGCTGTTTTATCATTGCACTTCCCTTTACAGTCTTCTTCTATTGGAGTTGGAAAGGGAAAATGGTTAGAAAACATCACCATAAGGCCATGCTGTAAAAAGATGACAGACACAACACTGAGTAAACAGAGGGGGGGAAAACGATTGAGATTGTTACGGAAAATGGAAGTTATAAAACAAAGTTTACAGTCATTGTTTTTCATTTTATACTGTAATAGGGTGAGGTGAGAGGTTCTCTTCAACAGCCCTGTGGCTTCAAGGCCTTAACTGGTACTTACTGCATTCCCATTCAAATTGGCTCTGCTTTCCCTTAGATAGTCCTCCTAAGCCAGTTACCTCAAGTTTGACGCTTTCAGTGTCTTGACTGGCAGTTTCTGGAATGGCAGTGATTCTCAAGTTATTAGCTCGGCGAACTCTCATATGCTTTTCTGTCTGGGGATGAAAACAAAAATGTGAAGAAAAACTGTAGGAAAATAATTACCTTCACATTAGTGAAAAAGGTGCTACCTGTTTAAGGTTAAAGAGGAATATATAATTTTTTTGTAATTCTTAGCTTTTTGACATACTGTGTTTGCATAGCCATTCTGCCTGAGGTCTGAACTGTTGTGACAAACAACTGTTGTGTTCCCCACATCCACATCCATGTGTGAGAAGACATTCCAGGCCCTGACTTTCACTTGCAAAAATCCTGTAACAAAACAGCTGATATGAATAATATAAACAAAAGTATTATAAAGCATTTTTAAAAATGTCTCTTCATCAGTCTCTGTTTTAATCTCTGAGTAAAGTTTGTTGGATGACGGTTTGAGTAGATAGGTTAGGTACCTTGGATAGTGGTTGAGATATTGTAAACCTGCATGCTGCTGTTTTGCATGTCTCTGGTCTCAGAGATGCTGTTGTTGGCTCCAGACACCTGGAAGAGAAGCTGCACCGGGACTCCCCGGTCTAGGGAAACACTAACATAGAGGTCTGAGTCTGGACACTCCCCCTCCTCAGCCATCACTGATCCCAGCAGGCCCTCCACAGGCTCCAGCAGACACACCTGCAGCTCAGTGGACACGCCCCAGACCGAGACCCCGTTAGAGGCATGCAGGGTCAGCTGGTGGCAGCCAGAGCCCAGATGTTGCTCCACCTCTGGTCCCACTGTGATGTTGTGGGGGATGATTCCTCTGACTGCTGATGAATTGGCCACCAACATCTCACCACTGTGGAGTTTGTAGGTCACATTCGTACCTATAGATAGCAAAGTTGTTTCATTCTACTAAGATTTGTACTCTGAAATGTAAGAGCAGATACTTTTATTTCGGCTCATGTTGGTTTTACTTACCAGCTTCTACTTCTACCTGGATTTGAAGGGGGCTTCCGTACAGGGCCTTGCAGTTTGCACCATCTGTTGATTGGTTCATGCTATAGCACTTAATGACGCCAAACTCCCCGATGGGCTTCTGAATGGTGATGTTTTTCTGGACTGTGGACCAGAGACACAGCTGGGTGATGAATATGACTGAGTGTGCTAGGTGCTAGTCTCTGCTCAAGCTTTCCAATGTGTTCAAATATAAGAACTGAAATGTACCAAACTAGAACAAAGTTAATGGCCTACTTGGGTATTTTTATTTAGTTTAATTTGAAATGCATCACATTGCATTCTGCATTTGAATTGAATATATTATCATGTGTGTTGCTGTATTATTAGAATATGCCTGAGGGACAACTACAGTTGATTGGCTGATGATGCTGTGCCATTTTTCACATAGTGGTCGACTAAAGATTGGTTGTTGTGTAATCCAACTGATAAGAGGGAGAGAGATTAGAATCAAGCAGAGAAGCATGTAGTACAGGTACTGTCTGAAGGCCACAAAGCAACCACTGCTTCCTATATACTGAGGGAGAGGAAAATCACTTTACATAGTACATACTGTAACAGAGTGGGATAAGCTGTGTAGATAATAAGGGGCATATACTATAGGCCTGTTTTTGTCACTACAGAAAGTGCTACTAACAACGTAAATTATATGAAATTGTCATTATCGTTTTCCTCATTAGGCTGTCTTCCTTTTTAGAATTGAGTTGTACAAAAGCCATTACATTTATGGGAGGGGTATCAGTATACATGGTTTAGATAGAGGATCCTTATTACAATGCCTACTCTGAATGTCTGCCATTCATGCATGAAACACTAGCTCAGGGGGACAAACAGTGCAATACGTTAAATGCAAAGGTCAATATTTACTACCTTGTATTTCTATTTATTCCTATTGTTTTTACAACCAAAGCATGTGATTTCACTATATTCTGGCTATATTCAGTGGCTTTGCTTTTATTCGGCTACTGTGCGATAAAGACATCTTTTATGTTGATTATACAATAGCTCCTTCCTCAAGTGGAATTTTGTTCTCGTGCATTTCCCTCCTTTGCTGCAGCTGTGTTTGTTTTACAATATTAACAGTTCTATCCAGCTGCACTCCTCGCTCTCTGCCTCACAAACACACACACGCATCAAATACAAACCAAATTGGCAGATGAAGTGCAGCTCCTGGCTACAGTTGCTTGTTGCCTCCCACTGAAACCCTGAGCTCCGCAGTATGTGACCACAGCCAGCCCCTGGATCAGGGTCGTTCACCCAGTTAGAGTAGCTGACATCAGAGCCATCAAGCCAGGAGAGAGGACCTGAGGATTTACAGCACAAACACCAATGAAAGTATCATATCTATATACACTAAGGGTACAAAACATTAGGAACACCTGCTCTTCAAAGGAGAGGAAATAAAGTATTATTTTCCCACAATATTAGATGTCCAATCTGTTCAACTTGACATGCTTACTGTGTACTATCTAGTTAATTTAATAAATACTATGCAAAAAAATATGCAAAGAAGCAGGAAGGAAAGGAAACAGCGCTATTAGGTGATAAAGTTTGGTCCTTTGTGTGGATAATTAAAAAGACTGCTTTAATCAACGGACTGGACAGCAAAACCTATTGAATGACAGGTGCACCTCATTGGCTGCTAAAAGGATATATGTAAATGTGGCATGGTCTCCTAGCAATCGTGCGAGATTAATTCATTATAAATCTCCCAGCAAGAGGCCAGCTGATGTGGGAGTGAACAAGCCCAGCATCTTAGTCTTAGGTTGGAAGACAGCAGTGGAAATTTAATGGTTATCTGTACAATATCTGCTCAAATGAATACACTCTACTCCCACCCTTTGATATCCTTTGCACGATCAAAGGATCTAATGCATTAGTGTCATCAAATAATGCCCACTTTAGTTGCCTGGGCTGCTCTCTTACCTTCAGCAACAGCAGAGTCCAGTGTTAGGTTTGGGGAGGCAGGTGCTAAACCCAGCCACCAGTCCTGCTCTGGCTGCAGGTGCTTCTGTAGGAACTGCTGTGTATCAGTATTTAGAATGAAGGCCAGGTGTCCACCACCCCGCTCACACAAGCCCCGTCCACTGAGGAAGGAACGCGGTAGAGCCACAAACTCATAACAGGAGCCGTCAAAACCCTCTTGGTACTCTGGGCAGGATAGAGGTGCCATCTCATCCTCCGCACAAGACAGCCTTAATATGAGAGCCATCAAGAGCAATACAGAGAGATTAGTGCTGTCCATCTTCACCCCTTCACCTGTGCACTATTACAGGCAGCCTGATGACATGCTGTCTTTTAAAGGGGCCTGACATTACAGAATGACCTGTTATGGTTGACTGCACTTTCTTTGTGAAGTTCTAATGGACATAATCCTTGTGTACAAACCAACAGACCACAGGGATATAGTGAATGGTCTGCAATAAGGTCCTCAGGGAAGGACCCTTTGTCAACAGTAATAATGGGTGCCTCTGAAGGCTACCATTGATGTAACACACTGCAGCTTGCAGGTGTAGATCAACTTTATACAGGTTTGGCAGCAACAAACCAAAGACCCAGATAAAGACCATCAGAGTTATAAAAGTCCAAAAATACAGAGACTCTTTGTATTTATACCACATATTAAACTTTACAGGGCCAATAATTTTGTTGATTAACATTGGTACTGCTGTGAACTGTCAGAGGACTTTTAAATCAACCACTGACCCAGACAGTGGCCTTGTCTCCTGACAGTCATGTCCAACTCTTCTGGACTTTTGACATCCTTAGTTATAAAGGAAAATGCATTTGTTCATGTGGTGAACTCGACAAGTCTTCTGTCTGTTTTGACTAATAAGAACATGTCTCTTTTTAGGAGTTGCATGTGAGTCGGTATCATGTCATTTGGTGTTTATTCAGTTTTAGCTCCCTTGTTTCTACTGTGTATGAAAATGTAATCGAATGAAAGAATGTTGGCGTATATGGGACTCTAGACCAGCGCTTCCCAAACTCAGTTCTGGGGCCCCCCTGGGTGTAAGTTTTGGATTTTTCCCTAACAATACTCAGCTGATTCAAATAATCAAAGCTTGATGATGAGTTGGTTATTTGATTCAGCTGTGTAGTGGTAGGGCAAAAACCAAAACGTGCCCCCATGGTGGCCCCAGGACCGAGTTTGGGAAGCATTGCTCTAGACCAGCTGTACTATGTGGTAATTAGTGACAGTAGAATTGACCTCTGTAAAACCGTAAACACATATAGCTAATTATGTGCACAGATAAAGGCAAATAAACTTAGGTCCAAAGTATAGGCCTGCTCTACATTTTCCAATTGACTAAAGAGAATCCAGGCCATGGAGAATTAATGCATTTTCCATTTGGATACATTTTAAAAACTTCAAGGAGTTTGTGGGATTAAACTCATGTTGCCTTACATCATGTCAACATGATAGGCTACAATAATTGCACTGAGATAATAACAGAACATATTAAATGTGTTATTCCCAGATGCCTGAATGTGTGTGGCCTTATCGTGTGTTTAAAGATAAGGGACATGATCTGTGTTTGAAAGAATTGCGTAATCATTTTGCACAGAATTGGCAGTTAGATAACAATAAGTTTCACATCAATTAGTTGAAAAGGCATGTGTGTGCGTGCATGCACTTTTGTGTGGATTGTGCATACTAGTCCATGAGCCAGGGCGGGGGATCGGTCGGGCTCACTGGGGGTGATGTCTCATAGTGATTTCTTTAAAGGTCTATGTCCCTAGAGTTGGAAAATGTGTGATAGCAGTGCAGCAATTTGAGCTTTCTCCGGTTATCACGCTTTCCTTCATCCCTCCATTCCATACATTTTCCCATAGGGATTTTACCCTTTGACAAACCATGGCAGTATAGAACAAGTTATTGGTCACGTATACCATTTAATCATATATCATTGGAAAGCTCCAATTTACAGTTATCCATCAGACAGATTTTCGGTATGTTCGACCAACTATGTTTTTGGATTGTAACTTTGGTGATAGAGGCACCAAATTGCACATACTGTACACAGCTAGAAAAGATTTGTAGATCTTGTAGATTTGTGAAATTGATCCCCAATGAGTTATGTGGCGGTCATATTGAGAGAGAAAAAACCTGTGGGGTTAATGCCTGAATCCTCTGATGGCCCTGCATCTACACATCTGATTAAAACCCTGTTCTAGCTATGTGTGTGAAAGTTACAATTCAAAAACATAGTTGCCCCACTACATGAAAGTATATGGCTAAGCTTCCAAAATTCTAATGTCAATAGCATAATATGGGTGATTATTAAACAATAGTTGTAGCGAGTGCTTTCAAAGTTAGTTATATTATATATCATTTGAAAGGTAATGGACCTTTCAGAACCACTTGTCAAACAAAATTTCAAATGTGTCAGGGTTTCCTTTTAAAAGCAATTTATACAGGTAATTCTGATATGTACCCTCTAGGTCAAAGGTTAAACTTCTGTTGACCTGAACATTCCAAAAATGTGTCTGATGGATAGCTGTGAATCTTTCCAATGATATATAATTAAAGCTTATACGTGAGCAATAACTTGTATATTAGCATTATCTGTCATAGGGTAAAACCCCTATGGGAAAATTGTACGGGATTGAGGAATGAAAGAAATAGTTATTACTGGAGAAAGCAGTGCAGCAATTGGAGTTATCACACATTTTCTAAATTCACTAGGACACATTGTCGCCTCCAGTGAGCCTGATAGACCAAATTTGGGGTCTGGCTACATTGTCGCCTCCAGTGAGCCTGATAGACCAAATTTGGGGGTCTGGCTCATAGACTAATTCCATAATGTAGCCACCGTCGTAGAGTCCTGCTGGAGACTGAGAGTCTGGCCTCTCATTAAAAGAACTTCTGGCTAAATTGGCCCCTCAGTAAAACTGGGCCACTCCTACGTAATTTCCTTCTATTTTCATGTCTACTCCTCGGCTCAGAAGGACGCAATTACCAGTGCAAGAAAATTAATTGATTGATTTATTGATACACTGATTGCAAATCATTTACAGTGACACTGGATCTCTATTGGAGGGAGGTGACACCAATCTTCCTCTAGAAATTCCATAATTTAATGTTTTGTTGATGGTGGTGGAAAACGCTGTCTCAGGCGCCACTCCAGAATCTCCAATAAGTCTGCAATTGGGATGTGATCTGGTGACTGAGACAAACACACACCGTTAACCCCCTAAGCTCCTTTGAGGCCCCTCTTTCAAAGTCACTGACATCTCTTCATCCAGCCATGGTAGCCAAAATAATGGGCAGTGAACTCTTACCATCTACTGACACTTTCATGGATTTTAACATATGTATGCTTGTTTACTCCTTTAAACTTCCCTTTATCCATTCATGAAGTTACAATGGTTAATTATTTGTTTTTAATACTGTCCCAGGCCACTATCCAGGCCATGTCAGCCAGAGACAACATCTCTGTTGGGGAGGCGAAGAGGAGGTTTGAGAGGGGACCAATTTATTATGAAAGGTAAAAAGGTCTTAAAGGGGCAATCTGGGATTGGTACATACAGTACATTCGGAAAGTACTCAGACCCCTCACTTTTTCTACATTTTGTTACGTTACAGCCTTATTCTAAAATGGATTCAATAAAACACTTTCCTCATCAATCTATACACAATACCCCATAATGACAAAAGATTTTTTGATATTTTGCAAATGTATATATAATTTTAAAAAACAATAAAAAAAAAACTTATTTACCCTTTTCTATGAGGCTTGAAATTGAGCTCAGGTGCATCCTGTTTCCACTGATCATCCTTGAGAGGTTTCTACAACTTCAAATCAAATGTTATTGGTCACATACACACGGTTATCAGATGTTAATGCAAGTGTAGCGAAATGCTTGTGCTTCTAGTTCCGACCATACAGTAATATCTAACAAGTAATCTAACAATTTCACAAACAACTACCTTATACACACAAGTGTAAAGGAATGAATTAGAATATGTACAGTACATATAAATATATGGATGAGCGATTGCCGTGCGGCATTGATTGGTCGGAGTCCAAGTTGAACTTGATTGGAGTCCACCTGTGGTAAATTGAATTGATTGGAAATGATTTGGAAAGGCACACATCTATCGATCTATCTAACAGTTGACAGTGCACGTCTGTCACGTTCTGACCATAGTTCTTTTGTGTTTTCCTTGTTTTTGTGTTGTTCAGGACGTGAGCTGGGTGGGCATTCTATGTTGTGTGTCTGGTTTGTCTATTTCTATGTTTGGCCTGATATGGTTCTCAATCAGAGGCAGGTGTTAGTCATTGTCTATGATTGGGAACCATATTTAGGTAGCCTGTTTTGTGTTGGGATTTGTGGGTGGTTATTTCCGTGTCTGTGTTTGTTTCACCACACAGGACTTTTTTCACATTTATTGTTTTGTATATTTGTAGTTGTTTTCTCGGTATTCGTCTTTATTAAATATGTTTAACCCTAACCACGCTCTGTTTTGGTCCGCCTCAACTTCCCAGGAAGAAAGCCGTTACAACGTCAGAGCAAAAACCAAGCAATGAGGCCGAAGGAGCTCTGAGACAGGATTGTGTCGAGGCACAGATCTGGAAAAGGGTAACAAAAAATGTCTGCAGCATTGAATGTCCCCAAGAACACAGTGGTCGTCGTGATTCTTAAATGGAATAAATTTGGAGCTGGCTGCCCGGCCAAACTGAGCAATCAGGGGAGAAGGGCCTTGGACTTGGCAGTGACCAAGAACCCGATGTTCACTCTGACAAAGCTCCAGAGTTCCTCTGTGGAGTTGGGAGAATCTTCCAGAAGGACAACATTCTCTGCAGCACTTCACCAATCAGGCCTGTATGGTAGAGAGGCCAGACAGAAGCCACTCCTCAGTAAGAGGCACATGACAGCCCGCTTGGAGTTTGCCAAAAGGCACGTTAGGACTCTCAGACCATGAGAAACAAGCATCTCTGGTCTGATGAAACCAATATTGAACTATTTGATCTGAATGCCAAGTGTCACGTCTGGAGGAAACCTGACAACATCCCTACGGTGAAGCATGGTGGTGGCAGTATCATTCTGTGGGGCTGTTTTTCAGTGGCAGGAACTTGCAGACTAGTCAGGATTGAGTGAAAGATGAATGGAGTAAAGTACAGAGAGATCCTTGATGAAAATCTGCTCCAGAGAGCTCAGGACCTCAGACTGGGGCAAAGGTTCACCTTCTAACAGGACAACAACCCTAAGCACACAGCCAAGAGAACGCAGGAGTGACTTCAGGACAAGTCTCTGAATGTCCTTGAGTGGCCCAGCCAGAGCCCTGAGTTAAACCTGATCGAACATCTCTGGAGAGACCTGAAAATAGCTCTGTAGCGACGCTCCCCATCCAACCTGACAGAGCTTAAGAGGATTTGGAGAGAAGAATGGGAGAAACTCCCCAAATACAGGTGTGCCAAGCTTGTAGCGTCTTACCCAAGAAGACTCGAGGCTGTAATTGTTGCCAAAGGTGCTTCAACAAAGTACTAAGTAAAGGGTTTGAATACTTATGTAAATGTGGTATCTGTTATTTTATTTTTTTATAAATTAGCAAACATTGAGGGGGGAAAAACAATTTAATCCATTTTAGAATAAGGCTGTAACATAACAAAATGTGGAAAAAGTCAAGGGGTCTGAATACTCTCCAAATGCACTGTACATTTTTTCACTTGTAAAATAATGACACTGTATATAGCCATTGATTCTTAAATAATGTAATTTGTAACGCCTGTTGAGCTTATTCAACTGTCTAAATATAACTGTTTTACTCCATGACTTTGTAAACAATGTAATTGTAAATAAACACTGTATAGCTCCAAAACATAAAACTTACATTTTTATCTCATGGATGAGCAGTCCTTGCATCCATAGCTCTGTCTATGAATTTGAGAGTGGTTACATTTCTCCAGCCCCATTCCTCAGCTGTTTACCAGGTGTTTGCTTTTTAGTTTTCATTAATAAACTTACTATAGGGCAGCCCATTACATGTATAAACTCCCATTATCATGAAGACTGCCCAAAAGCACATTTTATTTCCAATCTATCCATTTCTTTATTTTATTTTCCATTGCCTTTTAGTAAAGTTCAAGATGTCAATTTGATAAGAGATGGAGTAAAGGAGAAGAAGTGGAGTTTCAATTCAAAGTTGTAATAAATGCATTAAAAGAGTCTGACTGTTTCTTCGTGATGTTATATAACCACCATTATGTTACAGTAGATGGCGATAGTCACTATTGTTTTAGTGAGTTATCACTTTTTGTGATCGCTTTACATAAACCAGCCAATAGACGGCGCCTAGTAGCCTACGTGGTCATACGTGATACAGTTATGTAATACATTTGGAATTTTACCCCTAGACTATTGTCCATACCACAAAGATATAGACGGATCCGTCCATAGTCTAGCTTGATATAACCTATTGTGGTTGATAAGGGACCACTGTACCACATAAAAGCCTATAGATTGAAACATAGTTGATGCCATGTTTCAATCCATCATCGGCAAGAACGGGACTGAATCACCCGAACCTGTCAAAGCAGAAGTAACAGGTAGGCCGTAGGCGTATCCCTTTATGTACTAGCTAGCCGATCTTTCAAGGTAGTTCAGTGTTATTGCTATGTTAGTAAGTTAGTTTCCTATTTGCTAGTGACTTGCATAATAAAACTATTATTTCCTTCTGAGCAACTTTACTTTTTTAACGTTGGCACGTTCTGATTAATATCTTGTGCAGTGTTTCCAACTATTTTTCAGTGAGATCCGCTATTGGCTCCGCTAGAAAACGGTAGATTACGTTTTGCTGTTGCTGCGACGACGTCACAGCACCAATTTGTATTGCTGCGGCATAGCTGCGGTCCCCGAAGAAGCGTTTTCGTCCGCTCTCTCGCCGCACCTCCATCCCTTTGTGCTTCTCTGCCTGTGTTTTCGCAGTTTCTGTGACGACACGGAACCCAAACCCGCTGCGCGCGCGCCCTATCGTGCATACGTTTATTTTGTCCTCCTAACGCGATCACGACACACAGGTTAAAATATCGAAACAAACTCTGAACCAATGACATTCATTTGGAAACACGTCGAAAAGCATTAAACATGCTTGGCAATTTAGCTAGCTAGCTTGCACTTGCTAATTAATTTGTCCTATTTAGCTAGCTTGCTATTGCTAGCCAATTTGTCCTGGGATATAAACATTTAGTTGTTATTTTACCTGAAATGCACAAGGTCCTTTTTATACTGTGGTATAGCCAAGGGGTCCCACATTGTCAAGACTCTATAGCCTATTCTTATTGCCAGATCTGCTTTCTCTATCAGCCACTGCAAGTGCTTCTTCAAATATTTCGTAAAAAAAAATATTTAAAGGCTATATTTAGAGGCCTGTGAGCTAGGGTCTCATTTTAAGTGTAGCCATATAGTAAAAACAGTTATAAAACACAAATAGAGTTAAACTATTATCCTGCGAGACATCAGTACCCAAAATGATAGCCTAAATTGCATTGCTTACAAGTTGAAGGCCTATTTTTTTTACTGTAGACCATTGCAAAACAATGTTTTAATCAATTATTTGGTGACATGATTATATTTAGTATAGTTTTATCTAAAAAGGATAACTTTTTAAATGTTTTACAATTTAGATTTTTCTGAAAATCACAGAGGATGATGGGCCTCCCCTTCCTCCTCTGAAGAGCCTTCACTGACACAAACACCTATATACAGTATATGAGGTATAATGAACCTCTATTGTAAACTTTCAAAAGTTATCAAATTTGCCATTCAAAAAAATATATAGGCTGAAGGTCAAACTTTATCAGGGATCAGCTCCATTTCTACATTGTTCAGTTTATCACATGGAAATATGGTAAAAATGAAAGCATTTATTATGTCTTGTATCTTCTGTGCTTGCAGGATGTGTCCCTGAGTGGCTACAAGGGACATTGCTACGCAATGGGCCTGGTCTCTTTAAAGTGGGAGACACTGAATACAACCACTGGTTTGATGGCATGGCCTTAATTCATAGTTTCACCTTCAAAGATGGTGAGACAGGAACAACACATTGTACATTTCCACAAATGGTAAACACTTTCCCAGCTGGCTGAATGGGGCTGAGAATCTTTGTGTTTTACAGGTGATGTGTACTACAGGAGTAAATTCCTGAGGAGTGACACCTTCAAGAAAAACACTCAGGCAAACAAGATTGTTGTGTCAGAATTTGGGACCATGATCTATCCCGATCCCTGCAAAAACATATTTTCAAAGTAAATAATGAATTTTTAAACATGATTTATAGTTTATTTGTTCCTGATTTTACATGTCCCTTTCATGGATGTCCACACAAAAAATCTCAACAAACATGACCAAAAACACATAACATCACATAGTATCTTGTCCTTTTTTCAGAGCCTTCTCCTACCTTCTCGCTGCCATCCCAGACTTCACAGATAACAACCTGATAAACATCATTAGATATGGTGAGGACTACTATGCCTCATCAGAAGTCAACTACATTAATCAAATTGACCCAGTGACCCTGGACGTAATTGGAAAGGTAAATTCAAATCTGTTGAAATGATCACTGTTGTCCATGTAATCTATTATCACTGGCTTTAATACATTCTCCCTTTGTCTGTCCTGTAAACTCAACCTCAGATGAACTACAGGAATCACATTGCTCTGAACATGGCGACTTCACACCCTCACTACGACGATGAGGGAAACACCTATAACATGGGAACTGCCCTCATGAGGTTTGGCATGCCCAACTATGTCATCTTCAAGGTTCCAGTAAATGCATCAGGTATCGGAACATTTTCATTTTGGGGGTTCTTGGCCATATACATGTTAGGGGAAACACCTCCATGAATGATTACACATTTAAGTGTTCACAGGACAATGTTCTTGCCCTCTCCAGATAAGGAGCATAAGAAGCCTGCCCTGCGGAAGGTGAAGCAGGTCTGCAATATACCGTTTCGCTCTACCCTCTTTCCCAGCTACTTCCACAGCTTCGGCATGACAGAGAATTACATCATCTTTGTCGAGCAGCCATTCAAACTGGACATCGTCAGACTGGCCACAGCTATATTTAGAAGCATCAACTGGGCCAGCTGCCTCAGATACGACAAAGAGGACATTGTAAGCTACACTTGTCTGATCACAGCCTCATGGGATGTTCATTTTTATCTTCAACTCACTTTGCCAACAATCAAACTTCTTACATTCTCTCTGGTGATCCCCTTGGCCATTCTTTAGACGCTGATCCACCTGGTCGACAAGAAGACTGGGAAGGCTGTGTCCACCAAGTTCTACACAGATGCCCTGGTGGTTTTCCACCACATCAACGCCTACGAGGACGACGGCCATGTAGTGTTTGACATGGTCACCTACAAAGACAGCAATCTGTATGAAATGTTCTACTTAGCGAACCTGAGAAAGGAAACCCATGAATTCATTGAGAGCAACAACGTCAACTTCTCCCCACCAGTCTGCCAGAGATTCGTCTTGCCTCTCACTGTTGACAAAGTAAACATAGATAGATAAGACCCCAACTCTATCCTGTAAATACATTCATATTTAGCTCCTTATGAACAGTTAAAACATTGAGCACCTTAAAGAGGAAGCTATAGAGCATAATGGGCATTAAAGCATGAGAGGTCGTAATATATTGTGATATTTTGCTTAATTAGACATTTTCATGATGAACTAGCTATGAATTCATATGTTTTCAAGGCGATCTAAGCTTCATGCAAAGCCGCTTCATGTGAAGCCGCTTCAAATTAAATGTTACCATTACATGTTTATACAACAAATAAAGACTGGATACATGTATGTTATAGGATACTCCAAAAGGAACAAATCTTGTGAGGCTCAAAGACACAACAGCCAAAACAGTGATGCAGAGAGATGGCTCGCTGTATTGTCTGCCGGACACAATATTTGAAGGTGAGACTTTGATGTCAACTGAACATCACAGTGATCGGTATACCATTATATATCAAATGCTACATTAGTAAAACAGTTGTTAGTTATAATGAAATATTGAGGGTTATATGGAACATCGTACCCACAAAAAATTTAATTTTCTAAATAAATGTTGCAATACAATTGTATTTATCTCCATTTGTACACAAACAGGTTTGGAGTTGCCAGGGATAAACTACAAATTCAATGGCAAGAAGTACCGTTATTTCTATGGCTCAAGAGTGGAGTGGACTCCACACCCAAATAAGGTAGTCTCTTACCAATGTATTCTCCTTAAGATAGAGAAGTTGTTCCTCTTCATTACTCACTGAAAACATGCTGCTGTTTGTGTTAATAATGCCTACACAGATTGGGAAGGGGGACATCGTGACCAGAAAGTACATTGAGTGGACAGAGGAGGACTGCTACCCCTCTGAGCCTGTGTTTGTTGCCACACCAGGAGCTGTGGAGGAGGATGATGGTAAGAGGCAGTAGGCCTTCTTCAGCACTACAAAAGCATTTCATCAGCTCTGATGTCTATGTCACTATAAAACGGTACATTTATTTATTTCCTGTTTTCAGGAGTCATTTTGTCCTCAGTCGTCTCACTCAATCCAGAGAAATCCCCCTTCATGCTTGTCCTTAATGCCAAAACCTTTGAGGAAATTGCTCGTGCCTCAATCGACGCCAGCATTCACATGGATCTGCATGGACACTTCATTCCCACACAGAGCACTAACTGACATAGCCAGCAGAGGGCAGGATTGTACCTTAGCATTGTACAGGGCAAAGTATTACTCCCAACCATATAAAGGTAATGTCCGTGCCCCCGTGGAAATTAAATTAGCATAATAAACAAAAATCCCCATCAAAATCCTTCAGTTTAAAGTAGAGATATCAGTTTTGTGTTTCAGTCCACCGCATCCGACAATGACGGCCTTCCACATCTGTGGTAGAAGGTGGCAGAGCTACAAGATCATGTCTAGATGGGATACAGATTGTCAAATTGACCTCAAAATGTGATTATTTTAGCTAACACTAACCTCTTTCCTAACCTTAACCTAATTCTCCTAACTTGCTACTTTAATTATCATAACCTGCTGTGTAAGTTCTAAACCTGATCCGAAAAGTAAATATGTTATTTCATGAATGAATCTGTCACTCAATGTGTTTCTATGGGCTAATAGCAGTAAGACCAAATTCAATGTTTTATCAAATATCTTTTTAATAAAAAATTGTATACCTACAGGGGTCTTAAAATTCTAAATCAAATAGCTAAATGATCCTTGGTATGACCATCTTGAAACAATTCCATATAGCTTAGTAGAAAACCAGCTCCGGGCCATTCGATTACTAGGCTACCTCTCCAATAGTATTTGCTCAAATGTTGTATAATTTATGTTTACAGAACATCTACCACAAAGTGTCTTTTTAAATCCTTTTTTTTTACAGAGAACAACGTAACCTCTATTTTTCTAATCAGGATGTATACAATATAGTTTTGTATGTAAAAAGGGTTTATAATAATGTATTATTATTAATAATGTATTAATTCCAGTCTATCCTGGTCACCCTATTGTACATTATATTGTGTTTCTGTTCACCAGGTTATTAAGGAAAACAATAGTGTATGGCAAAGCAGTTATGGCATTGTTATTATTTCTGTGGCATTGCTATCACCATTACTTCTCTCAAAAGTGAGAACTTACAGCACTTTCTGCGCACATGATTACCTCATTCAACAACATTATGATGATTATTACCATGGGTCACTACAATGTACTTACATTAGGTTTGTAAATAAATATTTGAATATCCATTAGAATACTGTGTTTATGAAATATGTCATACTTTTATTTAATTCACACCAAAAAACATGTATACTTTGATTTAGTACATTCTAGAGGAAGACTGAAACAAGACATTCATGCTCTAAAGTTAGTTTAACAGTTTGACAATTGTGCATTAAATGGCAGTTATTGTTGTTGTTCATGTTATGTTTTGTTTTAATAGTGTGTTAGTCTGAGTTTGATTCTGTGACTTTGCCTAAAACGGATCCCATGATGTCTGTGTAAATGTGCAATTTAACTATTTGTCTTTAAGTCTGACCATGTCATCACCGTTTTAATTAATACATTCTAAAAGGAACATATTGTTTACAACTACAGTAATACAAGTGGCTATTTATTTATGCGTAATATAGTCCAACAACAACATGGCTATGCCAGTAAAGTACATTTTTGCTTGCTAAGAAATAAAAACTTCAGGGAAAAAACATATTCAAACCTTGTTGTTGCTTTATCCATATCTCTTTATGTTTGTAGAGGAACCAATCTTTCCCTGCAAGAAAAAATAAATAATAATCTACAAAGAATATTACTGAAAAAAAACAGAAAAATGTTAAGACCAATTTGTTCAGTTGGTTGATATGATTGTTAATGTAGCCCCTCCTTCCCCCATGGGAAATGTGGTTTGACTCAGGGACTTCACCCTCACTAATAAGAGACAGACACTATATTCCTCAGCGCCATGCATGCACAATTAACAAGAAATTGGCATAGGCTAGCATGGTACCAATGGCTTACAAATATAATATATTAGGTGACCTGGTGCAATCTCTAGAATGGGATTAGACTAATCATGGTATACATGTATAAGATTTGGGTAACTCAGTGCCAGGAACTGCCATCATGATTTCTACCCCTGACCTTACCTCACAGCATAGACACAATACAGAGATGCCATTATTTAGACATAATTATCTTTTAAAATAATTAGACTTTTTGATCACTGCAACATTTTCATGTTTTATATCACATTTTGCTATTTACATTTACTGTGCATGAGAAGCCATTTTGACAGCTTCACACAGCAACAATGAAATCACCCAAGACAGACAAGTTATTTATTGTAACAGAGGAGTACTTACAGTTTATTTTTATTTAACCAGGCAAGTCAGTTAAGAACACATTCTTATTTTCAATGATGGCCTGGGAACAGTGGGTTAACTGCCTGTTATTTGTACCTTGTCAGCTCGGGGTTTGAACTCACAACCTTCCGGTTACTAGTCCAATGCTCTAACCACTAGGCTACCCTGCTGCCCCACAGTAATTATAGTCTTGTGACTACTATCCGTACGCTATTTTCTCCCCCCAAAACTTGTCACAACATGGCAATTACAGTAAGTAGAAGTCTTACCTTAGTCTTATCCTTACCTTTCAGACAGCATAATGAATGGAGAAGAGAGGCTTTTCAATTTTACAGGCAGTGTCACGGAGTTCACCGAAATCAATTTCACAGGCCTGTCTTAACCAAATGTGTAATAAAAATGTTGAATTACATAAATATGCGACCATAACTGTAATTCCTAGAATGTTCAAGAGATTTAACAAAGAGAGACCAAAGATTATGCCTACTATCTGATACAGATTGTATAGCCAAGTACATCAGACAGTTTCAGTTGAAGTCAGAAGTTTACATACACTTAGGTTGGAGTCATTAAAACTCGTTTTTCAACCACTCCACAAATTCTTGTTAACAAACTATAGTTTTGGCAAGTTGGCATTACTTGTTTACAGACAGATTATTTCACTTATAATTCACAGTATCACAATTCCAGTGGGTTAGAAGCTTACATACACTAAATTGACTGTGCCTTTAAACAGCTTGGAAAATTCCAGAAAAGGATGTCATGGCTTTAGAAGCTTCTGATAGGCTGATTGACATTATTTGAGTCAATTGGAGGTGTACTTGTAGATGTATTTCAAGGCCTACCTTCAAACTCAGTCCCTCTTTCATTGACATCATGGGAAAATCTAAATAAATCAGCCAAGACCTCAGAAACAAAATTGTAGACCTCCACAAGTCTGGTAAATCCTTGGGAGCAATTTCCAAACGCCTGAAGGTACCACGTTCATCTCTACAAACAATAGTATGCAAGTATAAACACCATGGGACCACGCAGCCGTCAAACCGCTCAGGAAGGAGACGCGTTCTGTCTCCTAGAGATGAACGTACTTTGGTGCAAATTTGCAAATCAATCCCAGAACAACAGCAATGGAACTTGTGAAGATGCTGGAGGAAACAGGTACAAAAGTATCTATATCCACAGTAAAACAAGTCCTATATCGACATAACCTGAAAGGCCGCTCAGCAAGGAAGAAGCCACTGCTCCAAAACCTCCATAAAAAAGCCAGACTACGGTTTGCAACTGCACATGGGGACGAAGATTGTACTTTTTGGAGAAATGTCCTCTGGTCTGATGAAACAAAAATAGAACTGTTTGGCCATAATGACCATCGTCATGTTTGGAGGAAAAAGGGGGATGCTTGCAAGCCGAAGAACACCATCACAACCGTGAAGCACGGGGGTGGCAGCATCATGTTGTGGGGGTGCTTTGCTGCAGGAGGGACTGGTGCACTTCACAAAATAGATGGCATCATGAAGAGGAAAATTATGTGGCTATATTGAAGCAACATCTCAAGACATCAGTCAGGAAGTTAAAGCTTGGTCAAATGGGTCTTCCAACTGGACAATGACCCCAAGCAAACTTCCAAAGTTGTGACAAAATGGCTTAAGGACAGCTAAGTCAAGGTATTGGATTGGCCATCACAAAGCCCCTCAATCCTATAGAAAATGTGTGGGCAGAACTGAAAAAGCGTGTGCGAGCAAGGAGGCCTACAAACCTGACTCAGTTACACCACCTCTGTCAGGAGGAATGGGCCAAAATTCACCCAATTTATTGTGGAATGTTGTGGAAGGCTACCCAAAATGTTTGACCCAAGTTAAACAATTTAAAGACAATGCTACCAAATACTAATTGAGTGTATGTAAACTTCTGACCCACTGGGAATGTGATGAAAGAAATTAAAGCTGAAATAAATAATTATCTTTACTATTATTCTGACATTTCACATTCTTAAAATGAAGTGGTGATTCTAACTGACATAAGACAGGGAATGTTTACTAGGATTAAATGTCAGGAATTGTGAAATACTGAGTTGAAATGTATTTGGCTAATGTGTATGTCAACTTCCTACTTCAACTGAACATAAATTGGCAACATGGTGAGGGGGCAATCTTCAATTTGTACGTCCATTTTTGTACTTTTAAAATAATGATATATTCCCATTGATCTTGAAGAATATGACTTACAAATTCCTCCTGAGCCTAGTTTAACTGTCGTACCCAATTACACCCCAAAAATATAATCTTGTTTGTATATATACATCTTGACAATATTTCATGAAAGACATACTTATGACACTGTTTGATTATCTCAGTTGATACTACAATCATAGTTTGTGGTTGTATTTAAATGTTCCACTATACTGTAGGATATACAGTGCCTTGCGAAAGTATTCGGCCCCCTTGAACTTTGCAACCCTTTGCCACATTTCAGGCTTCAAACATAAAGATATAAAACTGTATTTTTTTGTGAAGAATCAACAACAAGTGGGACACAATCATGAAGTGGAACGACATTTATTGGATATTTCAAACTTTTTTAACAAATCAAAAACTGAAATATTGCAAAATTATTCAGCCCCTTTACTTTCAGTGCAGCAAACTCTCTCCAGAAGTTCAGTGAGGATCTCTGAATGATCCAATGTTGACCTAAATGAGTAATGATGATAAATACAATCCACCTGTGTGTAATCAAGTCTCCGTATAAATGCACCTGCACTGTGATAGTCTCAGAGGTCCGTTAAAAGTGCAGAGAGCATCATGAAGAACAAGGAACACACCAGGCAGGTCCGAGATACTGTTGTGAAGAAGTTTAAAGCCGGATTTGGATACAAAAAGATTTCCCAAGCTTTAAACAAATACTTTCGCAAGGCACTGTATGTACGTGTGTCCATACGTCCATGTGTGGAGGTGTATTGTTCTTAATTGCTTCTGACAATGCATTTTAAATCCATTCTATTGTATTTCCAAGTAGACGTTGTTTAGTTACATAACATTTATGCTCTAGCATAGGAACATGTAGGTTAGATTTTCATAGCAAATCTGGTTCAATAGTTTAGTTTGCCATAGTTCTGAGAATAATATATATATATATATATATATATATATATATATATATACATTTTATGAAATGGAAATGATTGAAATATTATGTATTGTGAAATAAATCCTGGTATTTCTGTTCTAAAAAAAACATATTGATAACATTGCTGGCATTAGTGTCACTAAGCCAAAGTAATGCAACATGATCACTCAACAAAACCATCAATCTAGCTCCTACTGTATAACAGCAGAGTTTAATTTCATTAAAGGATTAGATTAGGCCTAATCCAAGTGTGCATGAGGTCATTGCATTCAAATAAATACATTTGTGACAAAAAGTTTTGTAATTTAAAGTAATAATTCAGATGCAGCTAATGTTATGGATGGTGGGAAAGTGGTCTGTGAGTTGGTTTAGCTTTACCCCACTTGCGTAACAAATTGGACATGCAAATGAAGAATGGATTATCATTTAGAGTATGATAACAAGGGTCATACAACTTCCATCCTTTTGCAGTCAACAATACTAAGGCTATATATGCTTTAGCTGAGTATACAAACCTATCACGTTTCAAGGTAAGACCCAGATGCAGACAACATCGAATTAACAACAGTTTATTAATCCAACAGGGGCAGAAGACAGGTCCAGGGCAGGCAGGGGTCAGTAATCCAGATAGGTGGGGAAAAGGTACAGGACAGTAGGCAGGCTCAGGGTCAGGGCAGGCAGAAAAGGTCAAAACTAGAAAACAGGAACAATCGAGAGACAGAAACAGAGGGAAAAGCACTGATAGGCTTGACGAAACAAAACAAACTGGCAACAGACAAACAGAGAACACAGGTATAAATACACAGGGGATAATAGGGAAGTTGGGCGACACCTGGAGGGGGTGGGGGGTGGAGACAATCACAAAGACAGGTGAAACAGATCAGGGTGTGACACAAACCTTAACCTTAGGTTGTAGATTCCTTATTCTTTCTTGAAACATTGTAGGAAAACTAAGCTTATGATTCCACCAAATATTGATATGCTTATCTCCAGTTCCAGTTACCTTATAATAGAGTACATACAGTAGCTGAGAGGGTCACTATATATATATATATACACTATATATACAAAAGTATGTGGACACCCCTTCAAATTAATTGATTCGGCTATTTCAGCCACACCCATTGCTGACAGGTGTATAAAATCAATCACACAGTCATGCATTCTCCATAGAGAAACATTAGCAGTAGAATGGCCTCACAGAAAAGATCAGAAACTTTCAGTGTGGCACCATCATAGGATGCCACCTATCCAACAGCTGCCCAGGTCAACTGTAAGTGCTTTTATTGTGAATTGGAAACGTCTAGATGCAACAACTGCCCAGATGCAAAGTGGTAGGACACACAAGCTTACAGAATGGGACCGCCGAGTTCTGAAGCGTGTAGCCCGTAAAATTCTTCTTTCCTCGGTTGCAACACTCACTACTGAAATCCAAAATGTCTATGGAAGCAACATCAGCACAAGAACTGTTCGTCAGGAGCTTCATGAAATGGGTTTCCATGGCCGAGCAGCCGCGCACAAGCCTAAGATCACAATGCGCAATGTCAAGCGTTGGAGTGGTGTAAAGGTCACCGCCATTGGACTCTGGAGCAGTGGAAACGTGTTCTCTGAAGTGATGAATCACGCTTCACCATCTGGTAGTCCGATGGACGAAACTGGGTTTGGCGAATGCCAGGAGAACGCTACCTGCCCGAATGCATAGTGCCAACTGTAAGGTTTGGTGGAGGAATAATGGTCTGGGGCTATTTTTCATGATTTGGGCTAGGCCCCGTAGTTCCAGTGAAGCGAAATCTTAACGCTACATCATACAATATCATTCTAGACAATTCTGTGCTTCCAACTTTATGGCAACAGTTTTGGGAAGTTCCTTTCTTCTTTCAGCATGACAATGCCCCCGTGCATAAAGCAAGGTTTTTTCAGAAAATATTTTTTTGAGATCGGTGTGGAAGAAATTGACTGGCCTGTCCTCAACCCCATCGAACAACTTTGGAATGAATTGGAGCGCCGACTGTGAGCCAGGCTTAATCGCCCAATATCAGTGCCCGACCTCACTAATGCTCTTTTGGCTGAATGGAAGCAAGACATCGTAAGAATGTCTCGAAATCTAGTGGAAATCCTTTCCAGAAGAGTGGAGGCTGTTATAGCAGCAAAGGGGCACCAACTCCATATTAATGCTCATGATATTGGAATGAGATGTTTGACGTGCAGGTATCCACATCCTTTTGGTCATGTAGTGTATTTCCGAATGGAGTAAAGGTCCTCAAATTGCTTTGGAATGAGACTGTTACACTGATGTTTTACGTGGCAGGACTGTTAGCCCAGCGCACAACCCCCAGCCTGGGGAACCCGGGAGATCCTTGCCTGATCTGAAGTATCTGGCTGGATGCAAATGCAGAGCAAAAAACTAACAACAATAAAAATCTTGAATAAATTAAAATTAATTTGTAGGATAAAGTGCTCTTGCACTACCATTAAATATGTTGTGAGGGGAAAAGTATCTATTCACCTTATTTGTTGGCTATGTAACAATTATTTACTTAACAAACAGTAAGATATTTCTGTCCTGCTAATGCTGTGTGTTTTATGGTCTCCACTCTAGCACCCTGCAGCTAGTCTGGGTGTTGAGGACATGGGTTCTACTAGAGAGAGCTTGAAGCTGACAATTGATTTGTGTTGGTGATGAAAACCTAAAAGCTAACATTCTATAGACAAGATGTGGTGTGTGTGACTCTGGAGCCTGGAAGAGTTAAGAACAGTGCCTCATTGTCTCATCTTCCTGACGTCTGGGAAACTAAGTAAAAGACCATCCTGTGTAGATAACCAAGGTGGCTTATGGGAAGGTTAGAAGTGACTGACTAAGCAATCTTGGTATCAGCTATATAAAAACTGTGCGTTGTCTGTAAAGGCTAGACTCTCAGCGTAACAGTCAGTCAAGACTGGTGGGCTGACGGTCTCATTATTGCAATAATGAATTGATATTAAATAAAGATGATTGTTTGAAGAAATGATCAAAACCAAGTCTCTCTCTGTACTGAATTTCCACGACAATGTTCTATTCCGTCTTTGTATGATAAAATGCATTTCATACATACGAACACATTTTAGACAAGGAGCACATTTACCGTACTGTACTATATTGTACTGTACTGAATTACACTCTACTCTACTGCACTGAACTGTACTCATGTTTACTCTACTGGGGCCTCATTTATAATCGTTGTGTAAATTTTACACTAAATATCTGCTTGCACCATTTCTGAAAAGAGATGATAAACTTGGCGCATACCACACATACACAGCTTTACCGTTTTAAATCAGACCTGTTGAGCATTATAACTCAGCCTAAAAACGCCCATCACTTACTCAGCTTTCATGGTGACAATAACGACCTTATTTGCTCTATAGGGCCTAGCCTACTTTGGAAGTCTTGGAATTAGGCCTAGACAGTATCTAAAGGGAATAACAATGGCAAACGTGATCAAATGTCTCTGGAAGTGTTGGCAAAATATTTTAAACTTTTACAGTGGCACTTGAAAATTGTTAAGGACATGTAAACAGATCGTTTTAATTAAATAATGCTTTGCGTTTACTTTTTCCTGAACCTAATTATGCCTGTGAATTCTGAAACTTTGTCTAGAACAGTATGTCTATTCTAAAAAAAAAAAACTACAATAGGCCTTCACACTTCAATGCAAAATATCAACTGTCTATTCACCTGTATGTTATAAATCACGCTACAGATTTATTATTTTACCTTTATTTTACCAGGCAAGTCAGTTAAGAACAAATTCTTATTTTCAATGATGGCCTAGGAACAGTGGGTTAACTGCCTGTTCAGGGACAGAACGACAGATTTGTACCTTGTCAGCTCAGGAGTTTGAACTTGCAACCTTCCGGTTACTAGTCCAACGCTCTAACCACTAGGCCACCCTGCCGCCCCATAGAGCAACATAAAAAATCTAAATGTTTTGGAAAACTCTGTTTATTCAGTTTTACACACATAATACAACACAATAAACTATATACTCAGCTAGGAAAAAGAAAAACAGTAACAAGGTTAAAGGGCAATCTGTAGTCAATACAGGAACAGAGTGGTCACCTTTCCATTGTTCCTGTAAGCAGAAGAGGGAAAGGGGTGGAGAAATGCAACCACTCACACTCACAGTCAGTCATGACCACAGACTGACCATCCACTGGACCAAAATTAACGTTTATTATTATTATTTTTACAATGTAAGTGTAAACCAAATAAAAACAGGGCAAAACAAGCTCACATGTTGGGCTCTGACAGAGCAAGAGGAATAAGGCATCCACAAATCACATTCAATAAGAATCAATAGGCACATCACCAACCTCAAAGTCCTCCCAAAACCCCCACAAAGAAATGCACCTCCAACCAGCCTTCTGTTTCGATAAGAATGCCACCAGAGGGTGGCCTGATCAAAGTAAGGCTGTTTTATGTTTGGAGCCCAAGCATCATAAAACTGTTTGTGGTTGCCACGTTTATTGAATGACATTTTTCTAATTTCAGACAGCACGACACATCTCCCACCCAAAATGTATATGATGGGGAACCGTCATCTTCCAGTTCTGGAGCATTAGCCGTCTAGCTAAAAGAGTTGTATGAGCAACAGTGTCCGACATTGTGGCTGGTTCCGTTTTACATCGAACACAGGTAGGATCAAAATGAGAGAATATTCTGTTTGGCACCGGACCAGTGGATATGGTGAACCACCTTGAATTGAATGAGGCTGTGTCTGGTGATAAAAGAGGACGAATGCACCCTGTGCAGCACAGATTCCCAGGTGTAATCCCCAAGTTCCTCCCCAAACCCCAAGTTCCTCCCCCAGAACTAAAACTAAGACAAAAACAATACAAGGAAGCAGCAGGGAACAGAGCTAGGGAACTGACAAATATAGGGGAGGAAATTAACAGGAGATAAGTGAGTCCAGGTGAGTCCAATAATGCTGATGCAAGTGACGAGGGAAGGCAGGTGTGCGTGATAGATGGCAGGAACGTGTGATGCAGGGTAATCTGGCGCCCTCAAGCGCCAGGGGGAGGGAAGAGCAGGAGCAGGCTTGACACAGGTAGGCCAGTTAATAACAAGTTCTAATTTACAACTGCGACCTGGCCAAGATAAAGCAAAGAGTTTACGGTCTAGCCAGACACCTGGGTATTTGTAGTTCTAAGTCACATATTCTAAGCCAGAACCATCCAGAGTAGTGATGCTGGACGGATGGGCAGGTGCGTGCAGCGATCGGTTGAAGAGCATGCATTTAGTTTTACTTGCATTTAAGAGCAGTTGGAGGCCACTGAAGGAGAGTTTTATGGCATTGAAGCTTGTCTGGAGGTTTGTTAACAGAGTGTCTAAAGAAGGGCCAGAAGGATACAAAATGGTGTCATCTGCGTAGAGGTGGATCAGAGAATCACCAGCAGCAAGAGCAACATCATTGATATATACAGAGAAAAGAGTCAGCCTGAGAATTGAACCCTGTGGCACCCCCATAGAGACTGCCAGAGGTCCGATTTGACACACTGAACTCTGGTGAACCAGGCGAGGCAGCCATTTGAGAAACCAAGGCTGTTGAGTCTGCCAATAAGAATGGCCTTGGCCAGGTCGATGAATAAGGCTGCACAGTATTGTCTTTTATCGATGGTGGTTATGATAGGACCTTGAGCGTGGCTGAGGTGCACCCATGACCAGCTCAAAAACCAGATTGCATACTGGAGAAGGTACAGTGGGATTCGAAATGGTCGGTGATCTGTTTGTAGTCCCACTCAATGTGGTAAAAAGCTTTTTCCGCATCAAGCGAGACCACCACCTCCGGGTCCCCCAACGCTGGAGAGTACAGTATATTCATAAGGCATCTAATATTGAAAACGAATGCCCATTTCTCATAAAGCCAGTTTGGTCAGAGTGTATTACATGGTGCAGTGAGCCTTCCATTCGGATGGCTAAGAGGTTGGCTAGGATTTTGTAATCACAGTTTAAAAGCGAGATTGGGTGATAAGATCCACATCCAAGGGGTCCTTGTTTTTCTTTAATAGTAATGAAATTGAAGCCTGATAAAGACTCGGCGGTAGCTTTGATGTATTAAGGCGCTCTGCAAATAATCGAGACAGGAATGGGCAAACCAAATTTGTTTGGAAAACCACCCGGACCCGGTGATTCACCACTTTCATTGTGGACACTGCAGTTGCATTTTCCTCAGGTGTAAATTGTTCTTCTTAACCGTCATGGGAGTCTGTATCAATTGAAGGCATATTCAGACCATCGAAGAACGAATCAATCAACAAAGGGGCTTGAGGAGATTCAGAGGTGTACAGCACAGAGTAAAATTGTTTGAATTGATCACTCATCTCTTTATGTATAACTGTGATGGCACCAGACAGGGTCTTTAATTGTGCGATTAAACATGAGGCCTCAGATTTACGGATCTGATGTGCAAGGAGTTCACTGGCCTTGTCACCTTGCTCCTACACTCTGTAACAAGCTTGTAATTGTTCAGCTTGTCTGGTAGAGAGCTCTTCAAATTCAGATTGGAGTAGCTGGCATTGCGAAAGAGATTAGAGGAAGGATGTGTAGCATATTTCTCATCCAATGTAGCTATGGCTTCGCTCAGGTCTCGAAGCCGCTAAGAGCAAGCTTTGTTTTGTAGGCTGTATAAGAAATAATTTGGCCACGTAGGTATGCTTTGAGGGACTCCCATATGGAAAAGCAGGACATACCTGGGGACACGTTTATTGTATTGATTCTGTTTGCGGTGGTTTATGGTTATTAAACTCGACTGTTGTAAATCAGTTTCCGCTCTCCTGCGCCTGACTTCTCTGCCGCCAGTAGCATCACATTACATTAGGTTGTAAATTAAATATTGTCTACTTGAGAAATTTGACGTTCCAGTATTCAGACAAAGACTACAAACGTCAATGGACGTGAACTGTCAGTTCTACCATTAAACTGCACTTTGGATCAGATCGCATAGAGCTAAATAGTTTAAATACTGAAGCTTATCTATTTACTAATGTGAATTGGATCCAATTAAATGAGAGATGGGGCATATGTAGCCTAGCCTAACTTGTTGTAGGCTATAGGCTCGCTATTTCACCAGTACAAATCCATCACAGTCAGAAAAGGTCAGGAATGTATTATGCAATGATCATGGAAATTAAATAAAGAATAGGAAATAGATGCCTATTTCTAATTATTTTAGAATGCAAAGATAAAATAGATATTCTCACTAAAGGCAAATAATTGCATTGCTATTATATTTAGTTGCCTGTTTTTTGTTATTGTTATGAATAAAGTGTCATCATATATCCCTTCACAAGGCTCCCACTCGGCAAAAACTGGCTGAACCAACGTTGTTTCCCTATCATTTCAACAATCAAATCCAACGTGATGATGTTGAATCAACATGGGAAACTGATTGGATTTGCAAAAAGTCATCAATGTAAGGCAATTTCTTATTTCTTTCACCAGACTTTTAACCTAAACCCAATGCCATGGTATTCTTTATTATTTTTCAAGTTGAATTCCCATTAGTTGACATCTCAACCCAATCTAAATCAAAACTCGACGTTGAACTGACATCTGTCCCCAGTGAGCTACTACTAGGTAACTAGGCTACTTTTCCCTTAATTGCAATGCAATAGTTAACCACTAGAAACTGTCTCAAGTTTGCATGAGGATAAGCACATTATCATGTCAAGTTACATTTTTATAAATGCCAACTTTTGAGTGCATGTTTTGGGCCATATTTTGAGGCCCCAGGATCTTATTTTTATCCATTTAAACTGGTTTTGGTCTGGTCATGGTCTTGATCCACTTGTCCTTGGTCTAGATCTGGATCAAAATGGTTCCGGTTTTGACTTCATCTCTGGTACTCAAACCAATTTTAAACTTTGGAATTCATGTAGGTAATGGTGCTCCACCACATTGGAAGTCTTCCACCTAGCTTGGAAAGACAGTACTGTGCAAAATCGAAGTAAAAAGCTGCATTCCACAAGTAAAGCTGCTTCCTGTGCTTGGCCCTCCTATGTTGAACATAATAAATGGCTCTCTATCCACCGGATGTGTACCAAACTCACTAAAAGTGGCAGTAATAAAGCCTCTCTTGAAAAAGCCAAACCTTGACCCAGAAAATATAAAAAACTATCGGACTATATCAAATCTTCCATTCCTCTCAAAAATGTTAGAAAAGGCTGTTGCACAGCAACTCACTGCCTTCCTGAAGACAAACAATGCATATTAAATGCTTCAGTCTGGTTTTAGACCCCATCATAGCACGGAGACTGCACTTGTGAATGTGGTAAATGACCTTTTAATGGTGTCAGACCGAGGCTCTGCATCTGTCCTCGTGCTCCTAGAACTTAGTGCTGCTTTTGATACCATCGATCACCACATTCTTTTGGAGAGATTGGAAACCTAAATTGGTCTATACGGACAAGTTCTGGCCTGGTTTAGATCTTATCTGTCGGAAAGATATCAGTTTGTCTCTGTGAATGGTTTGTCCTCTGACAAATCAACTGGTTCCTTTTAGGACCACTATTGTTTTCACTATATATTTTACCTCTTGGGGATGTCATTAGAAAACGTAATGTTAACTTTCACTGCTATGTGGATGACACCCAGCTGTACATTTCAATGAAACATGGTGAAGCCCCAAAATTGCCCTCGCTAGAAGCCTGTGTTTCAGACATAAGGAAGTGGATGGCTGCAAATGTTCTACTTTAAACTTGGACAAAACAGAGATGCTTGTTCTAGGTCCCAAGAAACAAAGAGATCTTTAATCTGACAATTAATCTTGATGGTTGTACAGTTGTCTCAAGTAAAACTGAAGGACCTCGGCGTTACTCTGGATCCTGATCTCTCTTTTGACGAACAAATCAAGACTGTTTCAAGGACAGCTTTTTTCCATCTACGTAACATTGCAAAAATCAGAAACTTTCTGTCCAAAAATGATGCAGAAAAATTAATCCATGCTTTCGTTACTTCTTGGTTAAACTACTGCAATACTCTACTTTCCGGCTACCCGGATAAAGCACTAAATAAACTTCAGTTAGTGCTAAATATGGCTGCTAGAATCCTGACTAGAACCAAAAGATTTGATCATATTACTCCAGTGCTAGCCTCCCTACATTGGCTTCCTGTTAAGGCAAGGGCTGATATCAAGGTTTTACTGCTAACCTACAAAGCATTACATGGGCTTGCTCTTACCAACCTTCCCGATTTGGTCCTGCTGTACATACCCACACGTACGCTCCGGTCACAAGACGCAGGCCTCCTAATGTCCCTAGAATTTCTAAGCAAACAGCTGGAGGCAGGGCTTTCTCCTATAGAGCTCAATTTTTATGGAATGGTCTGCTTGCCCATCTGAGAGACGCAGACTCGGTCTCAACCTTTCAGGCTTTACTGAAGACACATCTCTTCAGTAGGTCCTATGATTGAGTGTAGTCTGGCCCAGGAGTGTGAAGGTGAACGGAAAGGCTCTGGAGCAACGAACCACCCTTGCTGTCTCTGCCTGGCTGGCTCCCCTCTCTCCACTGGAACCATATTACAGGGGCTGAGTCACTGGCTTACTGGTGCTCTTCCATGCCGTCATATGAGGGGTGCGTCACTTGAGTGGATTGAGTCACTGACGTGATCTTCCTGTCTGGGTTGGCGCCCCCCCTTGGGTTGTGCCGTGGCAGAGATCTTTGTGGGCTATACTCAGCCTTGTCTCAGGATGGTAAGTTGGTGGTTGAAGATATCCCTCTAGTGGTGAGCGGGCTGTGCCTTGGCAAAGTGGGTGGGGTTATATCCTGCCTGTTTGGCCCTGGATGGGGCCACAGTGTCTCCTGATACCTCCTGTCTCAGCCTCCAGTATTTATGCTGCAGTAGTTTATGTGCCGGGGGGCTAGGGTCAGTCTGTTATATCTGGAGTATTTCTCCTGTCTTATCCGGTGTCCTGTGTGAATTTAAGTATGCTCTCTCTAATTCTCTCTTTCTTTCTTTCTTTCTCTCTCTCGGAGGACCTGAGCCCTAGGACCATGCCCCAGGACTACCCGGCATGATGACTACTTGTTTTCCTCAGTCCACCTGGCCGTGCTGCTGCTCCAGTTTCAACTGTTCTGCCTGCGGCTATGGAACCCTGACCTGTTCACCAGACGTGCTACCTGTCCCAGACCTGCTGTTTTCAACTCTCTAGAGACAGCAGGAGCGGTCGAGATACTCTCAATGATCGGCTATGAAAAGCCAACTGACATTTACTCCTGAGGTGCTGACTTGTTGCACCCTCAACAACCACTGTGATTATTATTATTTGACCATGCTGGTCATTTATGAATATTTGAACATCTTGGCCATGTTCTGTTATAATCTCCACCTGGCACAGCCAGAAGAGGACTGGCCACCATAGCCACCATGCTTCTACACCTGCATTGCTTGCTGTTTGGGTTTTAGGCCGGGTTTCTGTACAGCACTTTGAGATATCAGCTGATGTAAGAAGGGCTATATAAATAAATTTGATTTGATAAACTATGACTTCAACTGCAAGAAGTACAGATTTGTCTACATGACTTAGGTAAAAGTCACTGGGATTTGAATTTAGGTCTTTGTGAACATAACTGCATGTGTCGCTTATCTAATATTTTGTTAACTATACTTAACTTTTATAAATAGGTCATGAAGTTGGACACTGAGACAAAGGAGAGGACTGAATGGAGTGAGAAGAACTGCTGGCCATCAAAGCCTGTGTTCATTCCAAGACCCAATGGAGATGATGATGGTGAGATTGCTTTACATGGTCCTCAAATCTTAAATATATGAAGACTTCTGTTTTGATTAGAATGGCCAGACATTCACACTGTATGCTGAATAAAGTTATAATTTCAATGAAAGTCTGTCCATCATATTATACCTACAATATTCTAACAAAATGTATCCTATGTCCAGGTGTGGTCTTGACAACAGTCATCCAGGGGAATCTGGCTTCATCTTAGTGCTGGATGCAAAGTCTTTCAAGGAGGTAGCTCGAGCATATGTGAATGCAGAACTTCACATGGACATGCATGGATACTTCATCCCAAAGGAAAATTAGTCTGACAAAGCAATTATTTACTCAGAGAGTAGTCTACTACCCTCTACAAAGAAATAGACACCATGGGAAACAATATGGATAGTATTAGAAACTCTAAATACCAAAGTGCCTTTTAAATATTGTCTAAACAATGTGCTAGTATTGCTACATTTTGCACACCACATGATGTGAGCAGTTATCTGTGGACTAATGCCAGTGTAGTCTGTAGTCTTATCTCAAGGGAAACCATAATAAATATCCTCAAAATCATCTACCTATCAATATACCATGAAATATTTTTGAAAATGCTACCTATTTAATTATGTGATTGGTGTGTTATATACTTATCTATGTTTTTGTCCTGTATAGGATTGTCAAGGAAAACCCTTATAATACAAATTATTGTACCATTTATTATTGTTTTAATTAGGCCAATAAACAATGTGTGAAAAGGGTGATGGTTGTCTCCAGTCCACGAGAGGGCGCAAGTAACAACAAAGTGTACGTTGCTGTTTGCGTGACACGACTGTATACCTACGTCATATTGTGGAGACGAAAACTGACATCGAGGGGCATGACTTTTTAAAAACTTGTGTTGATTACTGTTCATTATTGTTAGTTTTATCTTCAGTAAAGGACTTGTTCACGATGCTCTCTATTTCCAGATTTCTTCTAAAAAATCAAGTAAATCAATTTCATTCATTCTTATGCATAACTTTAGACTAGCCAACTTTCAAGGTTGAGTGCGATTTTCTGTTAACTCAAATCAGGCAGCAAGTGACACTGGCCATTTAACGTTAGCTAGTTAAGTGAGCTATCTAACGTTACATCTTGTAATTCAATATTTATTGTGAGTTAGCAAACGTTCGCTAACTGTCTTTGAAAACATTTGTTTTAGGCTGTTTTGGTTTCTAGACAGTTGCAGAGGACTCTGTCTTCTCAGACAGATGGAGAGACCCGAATTGCACAACTTCTCAAAGAGAAGTTTCCATCGGCCACGTCTCTAAAAGTTGTGGACATATCAGGTAAATAGACATGGAAACATGGGTGTCAGAGGGGGTCCTGGTCTAGCCCAGCGAGCTAGATCATTATGCATAATCAAATGTGTGTTACTACGACGCTGAATTTGTTGGTGTCTTGCTGGTGTTCAGTGGACTCATTCTCGCGTGGTCATCCTTCCATATTAGGTCTCGTTTACGCGACTATTGGAATGAAATAGGAGAAGCCTGGGCTTCCTAGAATTGTGGATTATTGGCGGTTGGCATCCAATAATAATAGTGCATTGGAGTACCAGATGCACTCATAGGTTCAATAAAATACTTATGGAAAAACAACCAAAATCCCAGGCCAAACTACATATACTATCATACCAAGCATTATCCCTAACCACAGGCCTGAGTGGGCATTATCTCCTCTTCCAACAACTTCTATAGATCCTTTTCAGAAATATCTAAATTATCCAGAAAATGTTTAGCTGCTCTACACAACAATTCCAATTTTATTTGACCAGCTTTCTACTTGTGCAGCACAATTCACAACCATAGTGATGAAGGTCAGAATTTGTCCAAACACAGTTGCTTGGATCTTTCACTGGGAACATTCACTATTTGTCCTCCTCCCTCTGAGCAGGCAATGGAGAGAGCCTTGAGATCCTACCTCCTGATTCACCCTTCTCACTGCTTATGTAACACCCCCTCCCACCTGTATCTGTTTCACCTTTAGCAGGCACTCTGTAGCCCTGGCCTCACGACTACCTCCACAATTACTACACTTTCTGGGCTCATCCTCCAAATATTCCTCCACTAAGTGGAAACCTCCACACCTTGCACATCTAGGTTAACCCATCCTACACACGGATGCTACATGGCCACATTTCTGGCAGCGGAAACACTGTAGAACAGCTGGCACGAATGCTCTAACCGGATAGCTCAATATATCTCAACATTACCAGATCAAAAGTACCTCCAAATCAAAGCATAGCAAACCCGACAGGCTCCTCCTTACAGCTACGCCGCAAGGCCTCACACACACCAGAAACCTTCCTCTTAGCTGCTCAACCTCTACACATAGAGGCACTGCTATCACACCCTTGAGTGGAGCCCTGCTCTGTAAACTAAAGACACATTATTTCTCGTTCTCCCAGTCAGACCATGCACACTGCTCAGTCCCTTTGGGAGGTGGATAGGAATCCTATCCTAGTGAATAAACTCATCTCTATCTTAGCATACTGCATACATACTTCCCTATCCTACTCTCCATCCACCTTGAGACCTCAAATGGGTATGCCAAAACCCCAGATTGACTTTTTCTAAGAACCGGACCCCAATCACCATAGAATCCTCATAGACAATCCTCTTATTTCCATTCCTCATATCTGCTTCCTTTCCATTCTTTAAAGGCACAGCAGTCGCGTCATCTTTCTTCTGACTCCTCTCTTCCATTTTTACCTATCTCATCTTAACTCTCTTCACTTCCCTCACTCCATCTCACTCCCTCCATGATCACTATTAACTGGAGGAAAAAAGGTTTTCAGCTTCATCTCTTAATTTATTTGCTAGGCAGAGGCGTCATGCACACATTATTTTAGAAGTGTTACGAAGTACGAGAGTATTGAGGGGGGATGATCCGGAGGGGGAAGTTTGATTAAAAAAAATGTTTCCTGCAATCTAGAGCCATAATCATTATGCCTAATTCTATGCTTTTTCTGGATAGGTTATCTAAGCATACCTCTTTACCTGTTCAATTTTAATGAGGGTGTCATTCTGACTATTGTAAATCACACATATCAATATACTGCAATAATATGCCTAGGATATTACATACAAATTACAACACAGTACATGGGATCATAATACATATCAATACAGGCACATATCATGGCATCATAATTAATTAACAACTATCATATCATAAGGTGCCAGATTACATTTAAACCAAGTATGTTTCTGCATATCTAAGCATACCTCTTGAGCTGTCTGTATCATCATGCCTGGTGCTTATTTTTGTTACGCTTCTCTGCATCTCTGCTAAAATCTGGGTAAAAGATTGAAAGGAATATGAGTTTTATTCAGTACGTTTAGTAATTACTTGCATTTCTAAAGTCTAGCAAAATTGCCAGCAGACATGCCAGCTAAGATAGTTGGACAAGCTATGCTTGTTATGAGGTTGGGAGATAGGTTCCCAATCTAGCAGGCTAGCTAAAGCAAACTTCATAAAATGGCTAGGTATTTTAGAGAAAATGGCTAGGTACTTTTGAGAAAAGTATTACAGAGAAACAACAAAATATTTTTGTTTTATGTATTCATCAAGAAATAATCAAAAGGCTGCATAGCTTAATCAAATGAATGTATAATCTTACCTCCTGCGAGTTCTGCCCATCACCAACAGCTAAAATCAAAAACCGGACAAATCTTAGGGGGTTCCTTGTTCCCCCTATGTGCATGACGCCTCTGATTCCTTTGGTGCACTCATAACAATTGTGTATCATTATGTTTTGTGTTCTCAGGTGGCTGTGGTGCCATGTATGAAGTCCATATAGAATCCAATGAATTTAAAGGGAAAAGAACTATTCAACAACACCAACTCGTCAACCAGGTAACCTATGGCTATACATTCTGGAGAGGTCAATTAGTTTGCACCATTGTATGGAAGGGTATAGGCTATATAGTTGTCAAAATTGTATATTTGCTTTGGTTGATACTGTTGTACCGATCGGATGTGGGGGGGAGAAAGCAACAACAAGTATTAAAGTATGTCAAGTCTTATATCAAACCTTTCAGGTGAAGTTATTATCCTGTATTGCATTTTATTCCATATGCAAAATTGTTGCAAAAACAGCACAGCTGAAAACTGCTATGTTCTCATCCACAGGCTCTCAAGGAGGAGATCCAAGGAATGCATGGACTACGAATATTCACAGATGTTCCTCGAGAGTAGGACCAAGCCCTTTTAGAAATTGTAGGTCTATGAACGTACACCCCTCAAATGGAATGTCATATGCTGATTACATTTTCATCTAAGGATAAATACCCCCAAATCTCAGATTAATTGCTAATGTGTCTGTGACAGTAACAAAGGAATTGGTTTGTCCTGTTACTTCCTGACAGTATTGTCAGAAATAATCTGAAGAATTTATGGTAGGGACATATTTTACAATGTCAATTGTGTAATAAATGTAACACTAAAATCATCATATATTTTTATTTATTTACCATAAACACAATTAAATTATTGATGAGATTGATGATGAGATTATTCGAATGATGCCTTTACAGAAGACATTGACCTAAAAAGCTATGATGCGCACAAAATAACGCTGTCAGGATTCATTAGTAAATTGCCAAGTCAATTAGGCCCCTATCCAATTGAGTTGGCCTATAGTGTAACCATTGTAAAGATAGGATGCAAATACATTGTAGTGAACAGACAGAAAACCTCATGATAAGACAACTAGTTATTCAACTATTCTTGTACATTTAATCTGTAATTGAAAATCCTTCCTATATTTGTGTTTTTGTTTAGTGTAGTAGTTGTTTGTTTGTCATGAGACAAGTTTTCATTCCGTTTCCAGTATTTATGTTCTGTATTCCTCCTTGTAACCATTAACGTAGAAATACAAGTTGCTGATAAAGTAGATGGCTTTAAATAAATAGTATGTGATTAAAAGGACAAAAACACAGGACCCTTATGTCTTTATTTAAGGGATACTTCAGGATTTTGCCTACACTACTGTAGAACTTATAATTTGCAGGTGTCTAACAACCTCATTAGATTGTTATAATCACTGTGTTGACCTACTTCTACTGTGTGGCCCCAATGCGACCCATACAGCAGTTTTTCTACTGGGAAATTCACTATCAGGTGGGACCCACTAGCTATTTCCCTGGCCAATATCTTCTTAAAGTGAGAATACATTTTACTACATGGTAGTCTACTTGAGATGTAACTTTGTTGCTCACTTATTCATAAACAGGTTATGATTGGATTATAGACATAAACTATTGCCAGTAAATGGGCATTCATAATTTTGATATTTCCCAAATACTGATATAGAGTGTCATGTAGCCTATGTGTTGTGATAGTCAATTAATGTTCGGTCTGTGTTTTGATACTCACAAATATTTTAATTTATGTGCCTGGAAGAAGAAATTTGCGAAGAACCTTGTCTGATCACGTGCTCATTTGTAGCCACAATAGTGGAATTTGCAAAAAAATATGAAAAAAATAAGTGGAATTTGCAGTTTGTCTTCAAAATAAAAGTCCCCCGTTTGAAAGTGATGTTAAGGGATAAAAATAGTGGAATCGTGTCATATTTGGACAGAATAATCCTAAACAAAGTTGGATGTTGTTACATAATTTAAAATGAAATACAATAATTAATTCATTTGACAATAAACAGAAAAATCTGTTGAAATCCAACTGCATTGTGTTACTTCAGATAATGCGTAAATTCCGCCTGCACTGATCGGTTGAGAGATGCGCTTTGCATAGGAGTGATGCCATCTGACATAAGACAATGATCCGACTGTGGATGTATTAGACAGCATAATTGCATTGGGGGACATACATACAGTACAAGTCAAAAGTTTGGACACACCTCATTCAAGGATTTTTCTTTATTTTTACTATTTTCGACATTGTTGTAGCAACCAAAAAAGTGTTAAACAAATGAAAATATATTTTATATTTGAGATTCTTCAAAGTAGCCACGCTTTGCCTTGATGACAGCTTTGCAAACTCTTGGCGTTCTCTTAACCAGCTTCATGAGGTAGTCACCTGGAATGCATTTCAATTAACAGGTGCGCCTTGTTGAAAGTTCATTTGTGGGATTTCTTTCCTTCTTAATGTTTTTGAGCCAATCAGTTGTGTTGTGACATGGTATGGGTGGTATACATAAAATAGCCCTATTTGGTAAAAGACCAAGTCCATATTATGGCAAGAACAGCTCAAATAAGCAAAGAGAAGCGACAGTCCATTACTTTAAGACATGAAGGGTAGTCAATCCGGGAAAATGTCAAGAACTTTTAACGTTTTTTCAAGTGCAGTTACAAAAGCCATTAAGCGCTATGATGAAACTGGCTCTTGAGGACCACCACAGGAAAGGAAGACCCAGAGTTACCTCTGCTGTTGAGGTTAAGTTCAGTAGAGTTAGCTGCACCTCAGATTGCAACCCATATAAATGCTTCACAGAGTTCCAGTAACAGACATCATTTGTTCCGAGGAGACTGCGTGAATCAGGCCTTCATGGTTCAATTGCTGCAAAGAAACCACTACTAAAGGATATAAATAGGAAGAAGAGACTTGATTGGGCCAAGAAACACAAGCAATGAACATTAGACCGGTGAAATCTGTTCTTTGGTCTGAAGAGTCCAAATTTGAGATTTTTGGTTCCAACCGCAGTGTCTTTGTGAGACGCAGAGTAGGTGAACGGATGATCTCCGCATGTGATACGCCATCCCATCTGGTTTGCGCTTAGTGGGACTATCATTTGTTTTTCAACAGGACAATGACCCAAAACACAGCTCCAGGCTGTGTAAGGGCTAATTGACCAAGAAGGAGAGTGATGGTGCTGCATCAGATGACCTGGCCTCCACAATCACCTGACCTCAACCCAATTGAGATGGTTTGGGATGAGTTGGACTGTAGAGTGAAGGAAAAGCAGCTAACAAGTGCTCAGCATATGTGGGAACTCCTTCAAGACTGTTGGAAAAGCATTCCTTATTAAGCTGGTTGAGAGAATGCCAAGATTGTGCAAATGTATTTTGATTTGTTTAACACTTTTTTGGTTACTACATGATTCATATGTGTTATTTCATAGTTTTGATGTCTTCACGATTATTCTACAATGTAGAAAATAGTACAAATAAAGAAAACCCGAGAATGAGTAGGTGTGTCCAAACTTTTGACTGGTACTGTATATTCACTGTACAGCCTTACCCCGTTTCATTGGTGCACAAGCCATAGGGGCACAATCCATATTTCATTGGTGCACAATACATATCGTTATCAGAATCATATGTGTACAGGATTTTTTCAAGTATTTTTTTTATAAATGTTTACAAAAATGTTGACCTTATGCCGTAGTTGTAGGCCACATGTTTGGTGAAAATCACTACAATAAATGCACTTTAGTTGTCAGCCTGGCCTGATATTGCGACACTATCTATCTCTCCTTACTGCAGGACGTGTTGTTGTGTTGCCTGCTTTGCAGAACAAACTATCCCCATTGGGCAGTAGACTGTATCACAGTGACATCTAAATGGTTACTACAAATATTTGAAGTTATTTATCGTGTAGGCTGCTGTCCTACTCTACATATAATCAATTGGCATGGAACAAATTCGCCACGGTACTGGCCCTTGAAGCAACTGCTGCAGCAGTGCTCCACCTCGATATCATACCGTTGTACTGGTCATTCACACGGGCTTGTTGTACGTTAGCTGACATCCAGATGGTGACCAATACTACAAGTTATTTCTCCATCGTCCATTGTAATAAACATAACTTTATTTTACAAGTTTGAATTAGTGCCAATGCCATGTTTCTGTTTTTGCCATCAAGTCAACATTAACGAGGCTCATCAGCACGACTGACTGAACCGAAGCCTTTCGTCTCCACTCGACTCTCAACTGCAAGACATACGTGATCAATTTGGGCACCAGGCGTGTCCCTGCTAATGATTTATATATACACTAGATGACTGTAAGGGGGCGCCGAGTTGTAGTTTCTGTACCTCCATCTTGGCACATCCCCACCAGTGTAAAAACAAATATTTTGGAAGCTACATAAATACATGTATGAATGTCTACATTCGTTTTTGCCACGTGTTACAGACAATGTAAAGCATACTTTTAAATCATATTATGCGAGCTAAACGTAAAAAACAAACAAATTAAATCCTTAAAGTATATATTTTCCAGATGAATATTGTTACTGTCCCCACTACAACAAACAATACTTAAATAGATGCAATTTTGTCCTTGAAACGTTTAATTGAGGAGTGCCAATATGGCGAGTGGTGGCTTCAAATCCTCTCATTGGCCAAACACAGCACCAGCAATCCAAGGTTTATAAACATATTTGGTGCGAATAGCCTCTCCCTCTTCCAAAAGAGAACTGATTCGGCTCATACTGCGCATTCTGAACTTGGAAGGAGGGAAGGACCAGTTACAAGCTCGAGCATCCCCTTCCAGCCCCATGAAGCCCACCGACATGGCTAAAGAAGGAACGGAGATGACAGAGGAAACTGAGCACATGATAGAGAAGAATGGAGCAAAAGAAACAGAAAATGTAGTATCTGCAGGAGATACCAAAGAAATGCGAGCCGTAATACTTTCCGGTTTCGGGGGTCTCAACAAACTCCGGGTAACCAAGAAGGCGATGCCTGAGCCACAGGAGGGAGAAGTGAAAATTCGCGTCAAAGCATGGTAAACGTTGCATATTAAACTGTTGATTCATTGTTACATTGATGCCCGCCTAAATGATCTTAAAATATCAGTGATGCGAAGTTACCACATTCACAAGTGTATTGCAACATGTTGCAGATTCCGATTCAGTATGGGCGAGCCATGAATAAATCTTGAATTAAAGTAGGTTCAACTCGACCTGTATAGTTTGTAAAAGTGACACGAGAAAATGACTCATTGCATTCATGGAGCCACATGCCCTCTGATGTTTCACTGTTTGTTGTAGATTATTAATAAGGACTGTCTGTGGACCAATCATGCAAATGAAAAGCAAAAACACCTGAAATGTTGGAATGAATTACAATTTGGCTAGATATTCTATTTTTGCTTGGCTTGTTCTTGACTGATAATCTTAATGAGTTTTTATTGGCAGAAGGAGGAATAGTTACTGTAAATACCTCAAGCCAGATGAAATGGATTTTCTCTTTCCAACTGGCTCATACAAAGTCCTACAGTTGTGGTATTTGTGCTCTATTCTCTTATGATAGGCTACTTGGCATTTAGTAAGGAGATTCTGTTGAGGGATTGAATAATTGTCTTTAGTCCAACCATATTGTTTTATTGATAATATTGAAATCCATAATAAATACACATAAACTATACTTTCAACAAGTGGCATGCAATTGTTTCGTAAGAGGGGAGAGCATGTTCCAGATATGCTCTATCACAGATTGGCTATTCATTGTTCAGTGCATGTGAACACCATGGCCTTGGAACTGTAGCCAGTTTTAATAGTCTGGAATTCAAGCATGGGTTTGTAGATGTCAAACAGTTTGTGTTGTGAATTTATGACTGCTAAGGCTTTTATTTAGTAACATATTTTAAGTCTAAGTAACATTTATCAAATAGTGAAAATGTCCATCATGCAATATTGTGTCTTCTCCAATCACCTAAGTTAAAAATAAATAACTGCTTGATTGTGAGGTTTATATCAATGAGACGTTTACTGTTGCAGTGGCTTGAACTTCCTGGATCTTATGGTGCGTCAAGGTAATATTGACAATCCTCCGAAAACTCCACTTGTCCCTGGATTTGAATGTTCTGGAATAGTTGAGGCGATGGGAGGAAACACCAAGGGATTCGAGGTCAGTGAATCCAGATCACAGTATGTCACAGATATTATGTCATGGATTAGTAGCACAACTATATTGATCTCACTTTGCATTTTTACCTCCCAAATGATTGATTTGTGTTCCAGTTTGAAATGGTTAATGTTGATATTTTGAAATGCATTGGTCAGAGTAACATGTGCAGTTTGTTGCATTTCTAAAACAAACCTGTAACCATGTCACCTCTCAAATCTGCATTTATCATATTGTATAGCTTACCCTTTCCTCTCTCCAGATAGGAGACCGGGTTATGGCTTTTGTAAATTACAACGCCTGGGCAGAGGTGGTTTGCACACCGCTGGATCACGTCTATAACATGCCTGATGATATGACTTTTCCTGAGGCAGCGGCCTTCTCCATGAACTTCGTGGCTGCCTACATGATGCTGTTTGAGGTTGCCAATCTCCGAGAGGGGATGTCAGTATTGGTCCACTCAGCAGGGGGGGGTGTGGTAAGTCAACTCCCGAAAGGAGGTGGAAAGAAAAACACAGCATCTCCTGAAAATGATATCAGTGATGTTACTATAGATACCGCCAAGGTGTGTATCTCTGGTGGCTCTTGAGGGTAATAGCTGTGGCTATTATCAGACAGCTCAGATGCTGTTTTACATAATGCTCTATTCAGGATTGAAGATGATGGTGAGATGTGGCTGAAAAATGACATCTAGGAAAGATGTGACTGTGGTTGAAGATAGAGTGTCTGGGCTGTGCTGGTTACAGTATAAATGCACACAGACTCTTCAAATGATTTTATTTTTAATTTTTTTTACAAGACATTGAATTATCAGGCTCATGTAGCACATTTCCCTTTAGCGAAAGCACTGTTAGTGATTCCCAGCTTTAATTTCCAGCTTAATTCCCAGCTTCTAGAGATGCTCCTACAGACTGTAATTCATGAACAACCTCTTACAGTGTGTCAACATACAGTAGAGCGACTGCTCAGATTTCAGACTGATGCACACAATGGGGTATAACTCTGTTGTTTAATTCACACATGTAGTACCATACTGTAGTAGAGATGGACAAGAACACATTTACTGTCTTTACCTAGTGTGTTGAATGATTAGAACAGGATGAGAATAATTATTATCATTATTTTTCATATCAAATATGGATTATGGTGGGTAAAGCTGTGATGCATAACCTGTGGAAATGTCATTGTCTGGATTGGCCTTGTGTAATTGTGTCTGTGTCTTGGAGAGTCTGACTGGGATTGTGTGGTGTTTTTCAGGGTCAAGCTGTGGCTCAGCTGTGCTCCACTATACCCAGTGTCACTGTGTTTGGAACGGCCTCATCTTTCAAACATGAAGCCATCAAAGACTCTGTGACCCACCTCTTCGACAGAAATGCTGATTATGTACAAGAAGTTAAAAAGTAAGGTTTGTTTTTTGTTCTACAATAGCAATTATTGGGATAAAACCTTCTTCTAAACATAGAGCTGCAGAGGTAATTGTTCTACTCAATTTTTATGAATAAGACTAATTTGTTAGCAAATGTGTAATTTTGTTGGATCTGACAGGTTTATTAAAATATGTTTAGACATAATTTCACATAATTACTAATAATCTCTTTCGGTTTATAATGTGCAATTTGATATGTACATATGAAATGATAATGTGATAACGTAGAACACAGAGCATGTAGAGCTCAGGGAGGATGCAGATGTTAGTCGGTGCCATATTTGGACGTGTGTGGCTGCAGTCCCTATGGCAACACGCAGCTAGTCTCCGAGAGCAACGGCAGTGTGTGGGGCAGAGTGCTCAGAGGCTCTCTGAAGGCAACCTGCAACAGGCTGTCTGCTGGGGACGTGGAACAGCTGGGCCAATCAGGAAAGCGCCCTGATGCCTCATAAATACTACGCCCATTCAGATCACACTGCATGTCGTTGTCTTGTCTGTTCCAAACATATTACTCACCATATGTCTGCTGCAGAGGGACAAGTGAGAGCCATGAGAAAATTAGTTTAGATCAGTTATGGAAATAAAAGTGCTGAAATACAAATTGGCTACCTAATTAAAAAAAAGATGGAGAACAATTTTTGGAGGAAACATACTGGAGTTTTAGTGCAGGTACAGACAAATAGCGGAAAAATATTATTGCGATATTGTCATAACGATATGATATATCGTTCAAAAATAATATCCCGATATGTAACTGTATGGATTTAGTCTCCCATCACTAATGATCTTGTTTGTTTGGCAATCACTGCAATCCATAGGGATGCTGCCTCCTCAATAGGAGACAATCAGAAAAGAACCCTCTATGCCAAGGCTAACTTCATGTCTACTGTCTAATAGGAATAGTGTCTTGGAGGTGAGTCATGCAGTCAGGAGGCTTAAAGCATGTCCATCCGATAATCACATTCTGAATTTATTCTGAAGTGCTTTAGAAATGCATACATTCAACCAAGCTTTCCTCTTGAGTTCCTTTCTTAAGGAGCCTAATCCCTGGTTCCCCCTCAGTACTTATTGACAGAGGGAGAATACTGTCTGCCTGCATATCACAATGGTAGTAAATACAGCCATATCAGAGGGAGAATACTGTCTGCCTGCATATCACAATGGTAGTAAATACAGCCATATCAGAGGGAGAATACTGTCTGCCTGCATATCACAATGGTAGTAAATACAGCCATATCAGAGGGAGAATACTGTCTGCCTACATATCACAATGGTAGTAAATACAGCCATATCAGAGGGAGAATACTGTCTGCCTACATATCACAATGGTAGTAAATACAGCCATATCAGAGGGAGAATACTGCATATCACTACAGCCATATCAGAGGGAGAATATCACAATGGTAGTAAATACAGCCATATCAGAGGGAGAATACTGTCTGCCTGCATATCACAATGGTAGTAAATACAGCCATATCAGAGGGAGAATACTGTCTGCCTGCATATCACAATGGTAGTAAATACAGCCATATCAGAGGGAGAATACTGTCTGCCTGCATATCACAATGGTAGTAAATACAGCCATATCAGAGGGAGAATACTGTCTGCCTGCATATCACAATGGTAGTAAATACAGCCATATCAGAGGGAGAATACTGTCTGCCTGCATATCACAATGGTAGTAAATACAGCCATATCAGAGGGAGAATACTGTCTGCCTGCATATCACAATGGTAGTAAATACAGCCATATCAGAGGGAGAATACTGTCTGCCTGCATATCACAATGGTAGTAAATACAGCCATATCAGCCATATCAGAGGGAGAATACTGTCTGCCTGCATATCACAATGGTAGTAAATACAGCCATATCAGAGGGAGAATACTGTCTGCCTGCATATCACAATGGTAGTAAATACAGCCATATCAGAGGGAGAATACTGTCTGCCTGCATATCACAATGGTAGTAAATACAGCCATATCAGAGGGAGAATACTGTCTGCCTGCATATCACAATGGTAGTAAATACAGCCATATCAGAGGGAGAATACTGTCTGCCTGCATATCACAATGGTAGTAAATACAGCCATATCAGAGGGAGAATACTGTCTGCCTGCATATCACAATGGTAGTAAATACAGCCATATCAGAGGGAGAATACTGTCTGCCTACATATCACAATGGTAGTAAATACAGCCATATCAGAGGGAGAATACTGTCTGCCTGCATATCACAATGGTAGTAAATACAGCCATATCAGAGGGAGAATACTGTCTGCCTCACATATCACAATGGTAGCCTGCATATCACAATGGTAGTAAATACAGCCATATCAGAGGGAGAATACTGTCTGCCTGCATATCACAATGGTAGTAAATACAGCCATATCAGAGGGAGAATAGCATATCACAAAGTACAGCCATATCAGAGGGAGAATACTGTCTGCCTACATATCACAATGGTAGTAAATACAGCCATATCAGAGGGAGAATACTGTCTGCCTGCATATCACAATGGTAGTAAATACAGCCATATCAGAGGGAGAATACTGTCTGCCTACATATCACAATGGTAGTAAATACAGCCATATCAGAGGGAGAATACTGTCTGCCTGCATATCACAATGGTAGTAAATACAGCCATATCAGAGGGAGAATACTGTCTGCCTGCATATCACAATGGTAGTAAATACAGCCATATCAGAGGGAGAGGCAGATTAATAAGCCTTTCATCTCCGTGGCCCCACATTCCTCTCAGGATCAAGAGAAAAGCTAAATTAAATAGGTCTTAAGTCGCTCCTTTTATAATATGCAAGGCCATGAGCATCATAAGACCGCTGAGCAGTTTAGCCAAGCAGGCGGTCAGACCACCAGGCAGAAAGGAAGGCTATAGGACCCCTTGATCAGAACATGCCTCTCATTCTTTCTTTCACATTGGTGCTCTTAAGTGAGTCATGCCATGAAAAATCGCACTGATGGTTAACCTGTCCAATGCTTTTAATACTGTATCACTTGAAATCAAGAGTGGAATCTGATGGAACAAAGGGCTGATCGAATTGTCAATAAAGTGGATTGTTTAGTATTTGCTAAAAAGATATAAATGTAACTATTGAAATCTGAACTAAACATTGAATGACTAATAGATTGATAGGCATCTGATGAAGCCTGTAGTTGAGGCTGTCTGTAAATGAGGACCATGTTGATTCTCGTTAATTGAATTTCCTGTATTTGGTAGGATCTCTCCAGAGGGAGTGGACATCGTCCTGGACTGTCTGTCTGGGGAGAACACTGGTAAAGGCCTCGGTCTGCTGAGGCCTCTGGGAACCTACATCCTCTACGGTTGGTGTCCTATCAGGATGCTACTCATAAATTTGCTACATTGTGCCACCAGTATCGCACATAAGACTCTTGAGATATGATGTGGTGTTAACCTGTGAATGATGAAGTATCTTGAGTGACATTTTTAATTTAGAAGATTTCAAACTTACTGACAGGTATTGTAAATAGGTTAGGCACCATTGTACTTGTGCTATACTGTACATATACACTGCCTTCAAAAAATATTCACACCCCTTGACTTATTCCATATCTGTTGTTTTACAGCCTGAATTCAAAATGGATTAAATAAATAAAAAAATCTCACTCATCTTCACACAATAACCCGCAATGACAAAGCGAAAACATGTTTTGAGAAATGTTAGCAAATTTATTCAAAACTAAATGCAGAAATATCTCATTTACTTAAGTATTCACACTCTGAGTCAATACATGTGGTTGTAGCGTTGGGCTAGTAACCGAAAGGTTGCTAGATCGAATCCCTGAGCTGACAAGGTAAAAATCTGTCGGTCTGCCCCTGAACAAGGCAGTTAACCCACAGTTCCCTAGTAGGCTGTCATTGTTATTAAGAATTTATCCTTAACTGACTTAGCTAGTTAAATTTAAAAAATGTAAAACATTTGGCAGCAATTACAACTGTGAGTCTTTCTGCAAACCTGGATTGTACAATATTTGCCCATTTATTCTTTAAAAAAATTAGTTGTTGATCATTACAAGACTTCCCATAGATTTTCAAGCAGATTTAAGTCAAAACGGTAACTTGCCACTCAGAAACATACACTGTTTTCTTGGTAAGCAACTTCAGTGTAGATTTGGCCTTGTGTGAGCGGTTTCCTTCCTCTACAAATAGGTGCCCTTCTTTGCAAGGCATTGGAAACCTCCCTGGTCTTTGTAATTGAATCTGTATTTCAAATGCACTGCTCGACTGAGGGACCTTACATATAATTGTATGTGTGGGGTACAGAGATGAGGTAGTACTTCAAAATTCATGTTAAAAACTATTAATGCACCCAGAGTCCATGCAACTACTTACACTACTTAACCAAAAGTATGTGGACACCTGCTAGTCAGACATCTCATTCCAAAATCATGAGCATTAATATGGAGTTGATTCCCCCTTTGCTGCTATAACAGCGTCCACTCTTCTGGGAAGGCTTTCCACTAGATGTTGGAACATTGCTGTGGGGACTTGCTTCCATTCAGCCAAAAGAGCATTAGTGAGGTCGGGCACGGATGTTGGGCAATTAGGCCTGGCTCGCAGTCTGTATGGACTTCGCTTTGTGCACAGGGGCATTGTCATGCTGTAATAGGAAAGGTCCTTCCCCAAACTGTTGCCACAAAGTTGGAAGCATAGAATCATCTAGAATGTATGCTGTAGCATTAAGATTTCCCTTAACTGTATCTGAGGAGCCTAGCCTGAACCATGAAAAATAGCCCCAGAGCATTATTCCTCATCCACCAAACTTTACAGTTGGGACTATGCATTCGAGCAGGTAGCATTCTCCTGGCATCCGCCAAACTCAGATTTGTCCGTCGGAAGGCAAGATGGTAAAGTGCGCTTAATCACTCCAGAGAATGCATTTCCACTGCTCCAGAGTCCAATGGCGGTGAGCTTTACACCACTGCAACCGACGCTTGACATTGCGCATGGTGATCTTAGGCTTGTGTGCGGCTGCTAGTCCATGGAAACCCATTTCATGAAGCTCCCGACGAACAGTTCTTGTGCCGACGTTGCTACCAGAGGCATTTTGGAACTCGGTAGTGAGTATTGCAACCGAGGACAGACAATTTTACGCGCTACGCACTTCAGCACTTAGCGGCCCCGTTCTGTGAGCTTGTGTGGCTTACCACTTCGCTGCTGAGCCGTTGTTCCTCCTAGACGTTTCCACTTCCAATAATAGCACTTACAGTTGACCGGGGCAGCTCTAGCAGGGCAGAAATGTGTTGTTTGTCTATGGAGATTGCATGGCTGTGTGCTCGATTTTATACACCTGTGTGGCTGAAAAAGCTGAATTCACTAATTTGAAGGGGTGTCCATATACTTTTGTAATAATAGTGTGTGTGACTTGTTAAGCACATTTTTACTCCTGAACTTGTTTAGGCTTGCCATAACAAAGGGGTTGAATACTTGTTGACTCAAGACATTTCAGCTTTTCATTAAAAAAAAATACAAAAATGGCTTTGACGTTATTGGGTACGAAAAATCGCAATTTAATCTATTTTAAATTCAGGCTAAAACACAACAAAATGTGGAAAAAGTCAACAGGTGTGAATACTTTCTGAAGGCACTGTTTCCTATGACATCGCTTAGACCACAAATATTTTTTACGTTTCTTGTAAGATCTAGGCTCAAGCTCTTTCACCTTGTCTAAGGACACTTAGAATACAGATGGTCCTATTATTTATCGGTAATATCCCTCCATCTACTCAATAGTCAATCTGGACAGTATGACAGTCGTGGAGTTGTAACACTAGTGCGGCATGAATCAATTAATGGTATGACGGTGAACAGAGTTCATTAGCTGTGCCAGATCAAAAGGAGGCAACCACTCCTCCCCCACAATAACCCCTCTTCACCTCACGGCTCTTTACGGTTCACCCATCACTTCAGCCCAACAGTTAACATCGCCACCTTGTCTCTCTCTCTAAGCTTGTGTCTTTGTTTTTGTGTTTTCAGGCTCATCAAACATGGTGACCGGGGAAACAAAGAGTTTCTTCAGCCTTGCAAAATCTGTGAGTCAGAAATGCTGAGTCTCTCACTGAGTTTACAGAATGGAACAGTCTGTTTTAATATTTATCGGGGATTCATTACTTACAATGAAACACAAATTCATTATTGGGGTAAGTGATGTGTGTGTCTCTGGTTTGACTCCCCAGTGGTGGCAGGTTGAGAAGGTGAACCCTATTAAACTCTACGAGGAGAACAAGGTCATTGCTGGATTCTCGCTGCTCAACCTCCTGTTCAAGCAGGGCAGGTGTGGGCAGGTGAAAACGGTGGTGGAGAAACTCTTCTCCCTCTACAACCAGAAGAAGATCAAACCTGTGGTTGACTCCCTGTGGGCACTGGAGGAGGTAAGTGGACAGCTGGTGGGCAGGGACATTTCCCTGAACACATCTGGCATGATGTCTTTGACTGGCAGGTCTACTATACAGCCAATCTGGGAATGATCCACACGGTCACTAAGGAAACACAGATGGGTAGTAGGAAAGTTTTAGAGAAGGTGGTATGGAAACATCTTGGATGGAGTGTCATCTGTTGTTTGTCATTGTTCCGCTGTTAGTGGACATTGGTTCGGCCCGCAGATGGCAGGTGGGCCGTTGAGACCGGTTGCTTGTTTTGATGGCTGCAGTTATGTGACGTTCACATTCACGCCCACATGAATTCCATACATCAATCTCTCCATCTCTGCCAGTGCATCTCTCTGGGTGTCTGTTTTCCTCTTTCTGTTTCTACACCGTCACCAACTATGTTTGTAAAGAACCACAAATGTGACATTTGGGTGTTTCACACATTCTGCTATTTCTGTGGACTTGATAGTGGAGCTGCTAGTGGTTAGCAGGCTGCTCAGCACAGAGGGTCACTCCTGCTGCTATGAGGTAGATGATTGGTGATTTAATTATTCACAAGATCCCCTGCTGATAGAACAGTGAAAGGGTTTTCCTCTCCATTCATATTACTGGTGTTTACACTGTTATATTTCTTTATACACATATACAGTGTATATATATATACAGATATTGACCAAAATCTGTTTCAAGTGAAAAAATGTATAGACAAATTGAATCATTTCTGTCCTTCCTATCGAATGTCTGAAACACTACTGTACATTTCATTTATCCATTCCAGGAAATGTGAATAGTTTCTCTGGTAAGGCTGACATGTTGTTATTTGAGTAGAAACAGTCAAGGAGATAGAGTGTGTCGTGTAATTGAATTGAATGACATTGTGTTGGTCAGGTGGCCAGTTCAAGTCACAGAGCTGACCTCTCTGATTCAGAGGGGTTGGGTTAAAAGCGGAAGTAAAGTTTTGGTTGTGTGCACTAGACCAGTGGTTCCCAAACTTTTTATAGTCCTATACCCCTTCAAACATTCAACCTCCAGCTGTGTACGCCCTCTAGCACCAGGGTCAGCGCACTCTCAAATGTTGTTTTTTGTCATCATTGTAAGCCTGCCACACACAGACTATATGGTAGAGTTTTTTGTCACAACCCGGCTCGTGGGAAGTGACAAAGAGCTCTTATAGGACCAGGGCACAAATAATAATAATAAATATTTTTGCTCTTTATCTCACCATCTTATATATAAAACCTTATTTGTTCATTGAAAATTGTGAATAACTCACCACAGGTTAATGAGAAGGGTGTGCTTGCAAGGATGCACATAACTCTGCAATGTTGGGTTGTATTGTATTGGAGAGAGTCTGTCTTAATTCATTTTCTACACACAGTCTGTGCCTTTATTTAGTTTTCATGCCAGGGAGGGCTGAGAATCCACTCTCACGTAGGTACTTCGTTGCAAAGGGCATCAGTGTCTTAACAGCGCGATTTGTCAAGGTTAGGATACTCTGAGCGCAGCCCAATCCAGAAATCTGGCAGTGACTTCTGACTAAATTCAATTTTCACAGTTTTCGATGAGGCTCTCTTGTTCAGATATCAGTAAGTAGACTGGAGGCATGTTGAAGGAATTCTAAATTCCTCTGTATTGTTTCCCAATCAGAATTAAATACTCTGTCAATGCATTCGAAGGGTTTGTAAGACCCAATATTTTTCTAAGAATGGACAGGGCCCCGGTCTTAAAAGTCAGGTAACAGCGTTTAATTCAAGAGAGTACTGGTATATACACATTTTCCTACAGGTTATAAACTGAAAATGACGTCAGCGTTTTCTAAATGTTCTATCTCTTCATGACACCGGTAGAGAAGCCCTATAGTTCTCAAGCCTTCCCTCCACACCTGTAGCCAAGGTCAGTCCGTGTAGATAGCATTCTAGACAGTCTAGAGATAGTCCGTCCCTGCCATCTGGAGATAGTTCATCCATTTGTACCAAGGCACTGTTCTAAACTCCTGACTATATTATATACAATTGGGAATGGGAGCAAGAGAGAAAATTCATATATGTACAGTACATAATAGCATTTGGACTAGTCAGTCCTGATTGAAATGTATACATAATTAGTCATCATTGATAAAAATTCCCTTAATTAACATATCCACCCTTTGATTAAATATTATACATTCAAACACACATTGTAGTTCTATTGTAATATTGAAAAGCCCATTTCTATTTTTATTAGAGATATTTCTTGTCATCAAAACATCACCTAAACATAACCCAACACTTGCATTCGCCATAACTGTTTCTCAGTCCTACATCAGAATCATAACTCTTCTTATCAGGATTTTCTTACAATCTTTATTAAAAAACAGTCTAATATTGAGATGGGATACAACCTAACCTCCCGAAACATCAAAAATGGTCTTATCAAATATAAATTCCCCACAAATAAAAGATCCAGAGTCGTCCACTTGTTCTGTAGACATGCATTCAGTCCTCCACGGGTCAGAACCTGGAATCGGCCCATACTGCACCATCTATTGTCATAGATTTCTCCAGAGTCCTGGAAATAAGGCCTCATACACAGGGAATTAGACAACAGCCCCCTAAAACTAAACAGTCACACAGGTGAATGTAGCCCATAACACAGTGATCATAACATTTTTCCATTTTCCAAACGTACTATCACACCCAATTAGTCAGAGAAGTATCCACCCCAGAGTTTTCTGCCAACCCGTGAGCCAGGGTGGTCAAACCAGCTGAGGCTTCGGGCACTGATTCGTCTGGAGCTGTGTTATTTGGGATGTAAAGCACAAACATGGTCCTGATAATCACGCATACTTCTCCCTTTTTAGCCATTAACATATCTAATGCAATTCTATTCTGCCAAGCCATCCAGCTGGTTGCTTCAGTCTGTTCTGCAAAACCTTTAATAGCATGTCTGGTATACTTGTTAATAAATCGCTGTTGATTATCATAAATACAATTAATCCAGGCCACGTTCTTATTGAGAGTAGAGCCCCGGAAATGCTTAACTCTAATCCTGCTAGGATCTGATTTCTTGCTTTGACTCATCTGGCACCCCCCTTGGAACCCCAATGTTATCAATGTATACTTAGTCAATAAGAGACCCGGATGGAATAGCTCTTTTCTCCCATTTGGCTATACTTCATGTCTTGGTGTTGAATGAGTGTGAAAGGCATTACAATGGAGCATAATCCTGTCCAATCTGTCGGTAAAACCTTGCCCTGACATCATTTCCCAAGAGTACTGTACCGGGCCAAACGGTAATAATCTCCTCCGGTCACTGTGTGAGTGGACCATTTCAGTTTGTCTGTGATGTGTACGCCGAGGAACTTAAAACTTTCCACCTTCTCCACTGCTGTCCCTTCGATGTGGATAGGAGGGTGCTCCCTTTGCTGCTTCCTGAAGTCCAAGATCATCTCCTTTGTTTTGTTGACATTGAGTGAGAGGTTGTTTTCTTGACACCACACTCCGAGTGCCCTCACCTCCCTGGAGGCTGTCTCGTCGTTGTTGGTAATCAAGCCCACTACTGTTGAGTCATCTGCAAACTTGATGATTGAGTTGGAGGCGTGCATGGCTACGCAGTCATGGGTGAACAGGGAGTACAGGAGGGGGCTGAGTACGCACCCTTGAAGGTCCTGGGTTGGCGTGGTTACACGTGACCTGCAGTTGTGAGGCCAGTTGGACGTACTGCCAAATACTCTAAAATGACATTGTGGCTTATGGTAGGGCAACATTAAATTCTCTGGCAACTGCTCTGGTGGACATTCCTGCAGTCAGCATGCCAATTGTAAACTCCCTCAAAGCTTGAGACATCTGTGGCATTGTGTTGTGACAAAACTGCACATTTTAGTGTGGTCTTTTCTTGTGCCCAGCACAAGGTGTACCTCTGTAATGATCATGCTGTTTAATCAGCTTCTTTATATGCCACACCTGTCAGGTGGATGGATTATCTTGGCAAGGGGAAAATGCTCAATAACAGGAATGTAAACAAATTTGTCCACAACATTTCAGAGAAATAAGCTTTTTGTGCATATGGAACATTTCTGGGATCTTTATTTTCAGCTCATGAAACTTTGGACCAATACTTTTGTTCAGTAAAGATCCTGGTTTGCTTGATTTCTTGTTTTTCCTGTTGATCTTATCAGGTGTTGTGGTGGGAAAGTGACAGACTGACTCCCCACTATTCTGCATGGTTGTCATGGTTTCAGAAGTTGATCCATCCACAGCATTCTGCAAAGTCATGCCAGGGTGGTTGGCACCTTTAAATGCTCATACCAGAATAAGAAAGAAAGTGATTGAGGAATTTAAATCCCTAATTACAGATGTATCACACTTATATGACATACTGTATTAAGTTATCATTTTTTTCCAATCAAGATTTTTTATTTGGAAATAATTATCAAAATATTTGCCGTGAGGTCACTGTCTTCGAAATCAGTCATCCGAATAATCTTGAAATAAACAAATAATGACAGTCAGTGGAATAAATGCTATCCTAGCATGTCAGCTACTTTGAGTTGATAAATTGACTTTTCTAAAAGGCTTTCCTATCTTAGTTCTGTCCATTAGAAACATTATTGACTTACGGGCTTTCAGAGTGTTGACTAAACCTACAATCATTTTGCTCTGGGGACTGCATGTACTTGTAATACTATTGACAATGATATTACTCCTCGTGTGCAACAATAGTGCAGGCCTGAGTTGGTTAGAGAGACATGACTGACCTTCTGTATCCATATGGTCCCTTTCCATCAGGAGACATAATGTGATGTGTGATGAATTGAGCTCTGTCACCTGAATGCAGAACCACCTTTCCCCAGACATGGTTCTTATTAATCTCTGCTGTTCACTTCTCCCCCAAGAGGGCTCTTCAGAACACATGTTCTCTATCTGGAAGCCTCCACCACACAGAGAGTCATGTTTTGGATGTGAAGGTGTGTTCTGCCTTATGCTGTCACAGCATGGAAAAGTGTAATTTAGAAAGTCAGGGAGATTAGTACCTGCTGCTCCATACTCATCATAAGATGTAATAACATACTAGCTACGTGGTCTGTATCACCTGACTGATACGTCTGCAGACTCCTCACTGTCTGGAGCAAAACTACTCTGCTAATCTTGAGGAGACTGCAGCTGGTACCGCAGAAGAGGGCGAGAGAGTGTAAGGGCTGAGAGAGAGAGAGATAAATTAGTGAAGGTTAATGAGAAAGCAAGGGATAGTGGAGGATAGTGTTGTGAGAGGGAGAGGTTTGAAGGAGGCTTCAGTGTTGTAACATTTCACAGCATCGCTCACACTAAAGCTCAGCCCTAATAGTCATTCTTGTTTATGATCCTACTGTTCTGCTTGGAAACAATACCAGACCCAGAGGGGGAAATAGATGAGTTGGCCATGTCTTCTCCAAGCAATGTGAATCTTATTACCTGTGTTGTGGCCATGCTTTCTGTATGCCATTTAACCCCCTGAACTGAAGATGATTATCTGGATACTTTCTATGACAGCAACAGTCATCATTCAACACCAGTGTGGCCAGGGGCCTCGCTGTGATTTTTGGTATGGTCCTCGACTACTGTGGAACAGAAGGTAATGAGGGAACTCATGCACCATCTCCCCGTGACGTCCTGACCAGGGGATATCATTTTGTTCTCCACAGCCTCTTAATGTCTCTAGACGCGGATTTGTTTTGCAAAGCAATATATCAAACGGGTTTGCACAATGAAAATCAAGTTTACCTATAAGGCTTTTGTCTTGGAGAAAGGCAATGATGTGTTTCTGTCTTTTTTTCTTCCTCTGCTTTGAAGAGTGGCTTTGAAGCCACAGATTTCAATTACTACAAACTATTTCTGAACGCCCTGAGCATCACAGAGGCAATTCTCTCCTGTGCCCGTGAGTCAAGTGATGTCCTGGAGAGGTCCATAATAAAGTTGAGGGGGCTATTAGAGGAATGCAGCCGGAGAATGCACAAAGCTCCCCCCTAGAGATGCACATCAACCAGCTGTATCCTGCTCCTCCAAACCAGTCAGTCTTTCACAGCACTCCAGGAAATGAACACCCCTCCAGAAACACAACTCTAGTATGCTTTATGCTGTGCTGCTCACTCAGGGAAGAACCCATTTTTACCTTGGGCCACATCCATTTGTCTGTTGCCTAGGAATTGTCAGTGACCTGACACCTGAATGCATATCGGTTGTTTTCGGACAGTTGTTTACTGTTGTTGCAGAGCTCTCCCTCCCAACCAGCCTGGCTGTTCCACTCTGCTCCCTGACGCCTCAGACCTGGCATTGGCAGGAGGCAGCCAGGCAGCTCTGGACAATCTGATTTATGGTCCTCTCAGACAGCACTTGTTAAAACTCAGCACCAGCAGTGTTTTCCCCTCACCAGCCTATCAGGCAGAAGGCCATTACTGACACTGGCATTACTCAGGATGTACTACCACCGTAGCCAGGCTACAGATAACCCAAGCCTCAGTAGATTCACTAGTCCACCTTGTCCTGGAAATATGTTTAATGAGACGGTCATGGTTAAAGTCTGCTGAGTTGGCACCTACATCTTGTGTAACACAAGCTTGAACCACACTTTCACTGCTTTAATGCTGTCATCTGTATCCTATCTGTATCCTATCCTACAGCCGAGAAGTATTCTCAACACAGCACCTTTTCTGTCGCTACTTGTTGCCCAGTGGACTCCTGCTCAGCTGTCTCGTGTCACTAACTGAGCTACAGCATTAGTATTACGTGGTTGTATATCACGGCACAGCTCTCGGTTTGGCTACAACAGATCTGGCGTTACCTCCCCGGCTGAGCCAAGCTTGGCACTGTTGCCATAGGAACCAAGGCCCTGCATTGATAAACAGGCCGGAGTGTAGCCAGGGATCTCTCCGAATGTGGGGGTGGGAAGAAAGTGACCAGGCTGCCACAACCTGTTATGACACCCTAGAGACATTTTCACTGACCAGTGACCTGTAGGACTGTGAAATCTATCAGCAGCATGTGGGCTCTCTGACACACTAAATGAGCCGTGCTAAGACAGGCATGTATTATGGGTTGTTATCATTGTTAGCTACTGATTCCACCACATGGTCTGATCATTCCTGTTTATTCCAGTGATTCAAATGGCTGTTGTCATTCACCCCATGTTTGCTCTGGCTCCTGCACCTTTCTATTACCACTATGATGTAAATGAAGGCTCTTAAATCTTGGCCTTAGCTACGCTTGTTGATTTAATGACCTCACACCTGGCAAACCTGGCCTGTGTAAGACAGCATGATGAACACAGTCCTCTCCTCTCGTAGTAGGCAGTAAGCTGAATGTGCCCAAATGGCAAAGGAACTGAAGCCCCCAGAAAAGGTTGTTTACTGTTATCTGTTCATCTGTAATACATGGAGGAAAATGGATGGCTGACTCGTATTGGTGAATTGTTCATAAACATGTGAAATGATAGACATTAATGTTATTCAGCCGTGTGCAGTCCAACTGATTTGCAGAGATGAATTGAACAACATGTAAACGGCTGTAAATAACTAGATAATAACACTGTGATTCCTAAACACTATTCACTTTGATTAAATCTATTTTTAATAATGTAACTTTTTTCTTTATGTGCACAGCATTGGAAATATGAATTTCTGTATCACTTGACTGAGTGGACTATTTTCCTCTGCATTGTTAAATTGGTCAAGTCAAGATATCTCAACATGTGTCAATCACAGCACAGCGTGTTTCCTTCAGGTGATCGACGGGAGCTTGTGAATTTTCTAACTATAATAATAGCACATCGGAATTTCCAGGATAATGACAGTTTCTCTTTTGCTCCATTAAGAAGTCTGAAATGTCACTTGTGATAATGCACTTGTATTTTGTTGTGGCTATTAGCAGTCCTTTGGGTATTTCCAATCCACAGATGTGGTAGACATTTTTAGATGGGATCTCTTTATTTCTGCTGATCCCAATTTGAAGACTATTAGTACATTTTCAAAAAGACAAGCTTAGCTTTCTCACTCAGTACTGTACTATCTTTTTCATATGCACTCACAGGAAGTATTTACACCCCTTGACTTAAAAAAAAAATGTTACATCCTGAGTTTAAAATTGATTAAGTTGAGAATTTGTGTCACTGATCTACACACAATACCTAATAATATCAAATCGGAATCATGTTTTTCTAAATGTTTAGTAGTGGTGGCTGCATCATGTTATGGGTATGCTTGTAATCATTAAGGATTGGGGAGTTTTTCAGGATACAAAATACACTCAATGGAGCTAAGCACAGGCACAATCCTAGAGGAAAACCTGCTTCAGTCTGCTTTCCACCAGACACTGGGAGATTAATTCACCTTCCAGCAGGACAATAACCTAAAACACAAGGCCAAATATACACTGGAGTTGCTTACCAAGAAGACAGTGAATGTTCCTGAGTGGCTGAGTTACTTGTCTAGAAATGATTAACAACCAATTTGACAGAGCTTGAAGATTTCGAAAAAAAAGAATAGTCGTCAAAAATTGTACAATCCAGTTGTGCAAAGTTCTTAGAGATTTACCCAGAAAGACTCACAGCTGTAAACGCTGCCAAAGGTGATTCTAACATGTATTGACTCAGTGGTGTGAATACTTATGTAAATTAGATATTTAAAAAAATATATACACAAAAGTTTGGGGTCACTTAGAAATGTCCTTGTTTTTGAAAGAAAAGCTTTTTTTGTCTATTGAAATAACATCAAATTGATCAGAAATACAGTGCAGACATTGTTAATGTTGTAAATTACTTTTGTTGCTGGAAATGGTAGACTTTATGGAATATCTACATAGGCGTACAGAGGCCCATTATCAGCAACCATCACTCCTGTGCTCCAATGGCACGTTGTGTTAGCTAATCCAAGTTTATCATTTTAAAAGGCTAATTGATCATTAGAAAACCCTTTTGCAATTATGTTAGCACAGCTGAAAACTGTTGTTCAGATGAAAATCAAGGACGTTTCTAAGTGACCTCAAACTTTTGAACGGTAGTGTATATTTCTAAAACCATGTTTTCACTTTGTCATTATGGGGTATTGTGTGTAGATGGGTGTGAAAAAATGCTATTTAATCCTTTTTGAATTCAGGCTATAACAAGACCATGTGGAGTAAGTCAAGGGGTATGATTACTTTCTGAAGGCACTGTATTTTAAAAGTAACATATGCTTTGTCCTCTTACTAGCACACCATAGAACAGCAGTCTTGCCAAATTCAATGAAAACCTACTTTTGTTGTTGTGGGACAATGATCTGAATAGAACTTGGCCACACTGGCCACCATAAACACATTGAAGGTCTTGGGAACCCACATCCAGTTTAATCTTCTCCATGTCAGCATTTTCCTTTTCAGATTTTAGAGTCACTCTAGCTCACATGGTGACAAGATTCTGTTATTTGCTGGCACAAAGGGAGGTCTTTTTTGCGCGGTGAAAAAATATTTTCCGTTTTAAAGCTTTTGTAACACGGGTCTATTGATGCTATGGCTTTGGTTGCCTCTCTTGCTCTCAAGCAATTTCCTATGTTACAAACATCTGTCGTGGAAAAATTCTTACACAGGGACACTCAAAGTCAATCTTAAATGAATCATTGTTTATTGTCAGCGCGCTGGAGAGGTTCCAGCCAACTCAATGCACCATTAAACACATGTCTGTCAGAAGCTCTTCCTGGGCAGTCCCAGCAGTTGTCTTATATACAGCTATACACAGACAAGTTATATTTGCATGATTTAGCATAATTAATTAATCATTATCGTTTTATTTCATTCATGGGACCGACCAATACTGTTTCATAACATGTGACAGACCAACACCTCATGAGGCTTCTCCTCTCTAAGCTGAGACCTTAACTGAGATATCGTTTGTTCGTTCTCAAAACAACATCTGGGCGTACTGCCAAATTGCAGTTACTGATAAGAGGAGGATTTGTTCAGTCAACCACTTGCATGAACACAGACATTGGTTTATATAACAGCACATGAATAGAACACAGGAATTAGTTATAAGCACAAACATTCAAATTCCCATTACACACCTCCGCCTGAACCAGCTATAATATGACTGACAATGTAATCGTCTTCTTCAGAATTTCTGCCTTTCCTGTCATTTGGGGTCTTGTTAATGTTGGAATCTATTAGAAGTTGTGACAGTAGCTGTGTGCCTAGAGATCAATCTCCTGTGTGAGGCTGGTGTGGGATGCCGTGGCCTTTTCCTGCTGTGGGAGGAGGATCTGTTCATTAACCAGCTGCCCACATTCATCTGGGAGGACCGCTCTCTGCTAACATTCAGATTACAGCTGCCTGATAACGAATGTTAAGTAATTTATCAAGGCTGACAATGCTTTTTCGGAATGGGCCTTCTGATCCTCATAGGCTTGGCACTCACCGGTACGACACATCACAATGCTACTTCTGGCATGGTCTCAGAAAGGAATTCCAAGATATGACTGTTTAACATCGCAGGGATACCACCGGGATGCAGCCATACATACCTGGTTGTGTAAGGAGAAGCTTTTCCGTACATTTTCCAAGTGAGTTCTTTGAAGTCCATTCGGAAGTTATTTTTGTGGTTTGTTGGTGAAATGAGTTGTGCAATTGTCAGCAGTTGTGGGAGGACAGATACTGTAGCTGTCAATGGAGCTCTCCGTGATGTTGTCTTGGGAGGATATCGTGCAGCATGTGAGTTTCAGCTTTGTATGAGCGAGAGAGAGAGAGAGAGAGAGAGAAAGGGAAAGGTGTGTTTATGAGATGTTTTGTATTTTTCCTGGGAACCCTGTGCTCTGCTGTCAGTGAGGTTTGGCGTGAAATGCAGGGTATTCTCTGGATCCACAGCCCATGAAGAGCCTCATTAAAGGGAAGTGGGGTGGCGAGCCAGGGGAAAAGACTCCCATTGCTTGTGTGCGTGGGATGAGAATTCAGGGGGCGTTGGTTAGTGTAAATGCTGAGCCTGGAAAACGGTTCTCGCCTGGGTGGAGGGTGTGTCTTCAGAATGGAATGAAGGAAAGGTTGCCTGGATACCCATGTAGCATTGCCTGTCTAACTTGGAGTGTCTTGGCCAATTAGGGTGTAATCGGGATCTAGATAGGGAGTACAGTAGGGGTTCACCATGGATAAAGCATGGCAGAGCCTCCTTGCTGGTTCTCAGATATGTGCCTGCTTCACAATTTACCCCCTACCGACTCTCCAACCAGCCACAATTCTCCATCATTGTTAATTAACATCACATTAACAGTCCCTGACCTGCTTCTGCTTTAGGCTATGTCATTTATTTTAACTAAATAATGTTTTGGAAACAATGGGATCCAGACAAAGAGGTACATTGTCTGTGTGTACCATGGTAATGAGAACAGTGATATAGGCCATCCACGGTCAACATCTCTGAGGGGTTGAACTATTCCCATGTAGTGATTATATTTGATCCCCATGAGTTTTAATGAACGAGATCAGAGAGTAATCACATTACCCTTTTCCATGAAACCCCTCTACCTTCCAGCACAGTTATTGAATGACTTTATAGTATACATAATTTCCAATGCAGTAACTCTGATAATGGCTTTGATCACAGGAACAAACACTGGCACAGACTGCTGGTTCACAGTCTGGATTATGTTGTTCTGGTTTCATGCTTGAGTTCCTTCCACCCTCCTCAGCCCATGAAAATAGTCAATGCCCTTAAGCCTTCCGCATGCGAAATGAATGAGTGTGCTTGCATACTCCATTAAAAGACCTTTGCTTGAAAAATTAGAAAAAAGTGTCAATACTACTGTTTGTCCATCTTGAGACGCCGTAGCCACTTCCTCAAGATAGACAGAATAATTTTTTATGTTTTTGCCAAATTGCGCAATTTTACATTTAACTAAGATGTTATGTTCAGTATATCTCAAGTGAATAAATTTGCATGAAAACGATTTGTCTCTCATCAATTAACTGTTTGTTGTCATTCAAGAATCCCTAAGGTTGACCAATCATCGACAAAGGGGCGTAGACTTCGGCTACCGACTTCGGCTTGCCACACAAACATGCAAAAAAAACCTTGCCGAACAAAAACGTCACAAAATGTTGTCATAATATATGGACAAACTGTTCCAGACTGTTTCGGATGGGAAGCATGCAGACGCCTTAAATCTAGATCTTCTTTAACAAAGGAACCTAAAAGATTAAGAGATGGGGGGTGGAGATGAGGTGGGGGATGGATTAACCATGTAAGGTGTCACAGCCGTCCAAACCAACACAACTGTCTCACATTGAAAGTACTCTGTTTGCAGTGGCCTGTAGGAAAATACTGAGGCAATATTTGTCAGAAATGGAGGGATCCACTGAATCACAGTAACTGTATGACCTCACAAGGCTGTATTTATGATCCCACTTTTTCCCCAAAACATAATTTATTTACTAACATCATAATTTATGTATGGACAGGGATTGGTGCACCTACCTGGTAGAAATGGTTTTCTCATGGTGTACCTACTGAGTACTGTCTGGATAGCACACCACTTGGATATACCAAGGCAAAAAATATTTGCCATTCAAACTGGATAAAATGGTCTCATTCAAATACATTTTAGATTATATCAGTTTTTAGTCTTGAAAGAAAAGAAAATAGTTATTGTTCCAACTTCAAACATCGGTGCTACTCAAGTCTGGTAAATCCTCTTGGAGTTGTAGGAGAAATAACATGGGGATTAGATCTAATTCCACAACCCACCACCCGCCAGGTTGGAGTGGCTCACAGCTGCCACTACTAAAGCAGCCAGTCTCCACTTTGAGTCAATGGTTATTGAAAACTCATTTTTAACAAGCTATTGTACACTGGGATATTCTGTGTGGCTGAGTTAGTAAGCATGTATTAGCTTTATGGTGAACATTATGAATGATAATTATTCACATGCTGATAATTGTTTACCTACAGGGAGGGATGTGACTCAAGTCTCTACGCTGACCATTTTTACAGGGAGCACGTGAAATTTAAGAGCGCAATAAAAATATTTGAGGTAACAAGCAGTTTTCTTTGTAGTAATGATGCAAGCGTATACTCCGTGGCACCCAGGGCCTGCGGTACAGTGAAGGAATCATTGCAACAATTATCATCTGGGTGATTTTATTTTAAGAGCACTGGTGCTCCTATATTAAAATTCCAGGTCACACAGCAAAATATTTAGGTACATATGCAAGTAAAATGGTCACACTGTAGAGCCATGTGACTCATGTTTTCCATTGCAGAGTGCATCATGTTGAATTACACAGAGCCTTCTAGTGCATCTCCACGTATTTGACTGCAGGATTGTTCATGGTACACTCATTTTCCTAATTGTGTTCTCAAGTGGGTTTCTGGTCATGCAAACACTACTGCCATTAGAAATGACCAGGGATGAATTAAAGGAAATTAGAGATCTATCCAACCCTGAGGGGAATGAAACAACACACAATCAGGGAAAACACAATATGTGCTCAATGGATTTCGGAATCATTGTAGAAATGTTACCGCTGATACATTTCCATGCTAAAGATATTACAATAATGTAATGGGGGCTTACTCATGACTCTCAGTTGCTTCCTTTCAAAACATTCAAAGACAATTGCTCCATTATACGGATATGACTTTGAAAATGCACAGTGCCTTGAAAGATATATTTTGAACTACTCTCTCAGTGATGCGTTTTATTGTGCTCGCCAGGCCATGGACTGCTGTAAATGGATTCATTCTGCAGTAATCACACTGAGCATAGAGGCAATATCCCTGAGATGCATCAGGGCAGACTGGTCTCAGCTATCCCTTCTCAGCTGTACGTAGCAACAGGTGATGGGGAGCATGGGGAGTGGTGTGCTTTGACCACTGAAACATTGGGATTGGTGAAACGTCACCACATAGAACAAAGAGTATAGAGGCAGAGATGCAACTTTAAAATGTCTAACAGTAAGGTAAGAATACTTGGAAGGGCAGCCCTAAAGTGGTCTCCAGTGGCATTGACTTAGAGGAGGTAATCATTATAGGTCATCTCATCATGCTATATGTCATACTGTGAAATGGTGTGATGAAAAGTATTGGCGTGGCAGGGTTGACCTCCTTAGAAGTAGGAGGAATACACTTGCAGCACCTTTTTTTTTTAGGCGGGCGGGGAGCAGCTCCAATCATCTGTAAATGTCATGAGCTCTGACGGAGGGTTTGGGTATTGACTGAGTCTGGCTAGATGAAGGACAGGGACGCTAATCTTCTCCGGCCATTTATATCAATTCAGAAAAGCCACCAGACCACGTCACGCAATATACAAATTACAGTATTCTAGAAATGACACTGATTTTTTCAGTCCTGTGAAATGGTGTGATGATCGTCATGCTTTGTGCACATCCTGGCTGTGTTAAATGTGTGCTGGCTCTGATGACTGACTGAATGATTATACAGTGACCTGCACTGATTTATTTGAGAGAGAACCGGTGTGTGCTTCAAGTTACTGTCTGTCTGGGAAGTGGAATGTTTGACCTCTCACTTCCACCCAGCTGAATGAACAGGCAGTAACACTTTAAAACATGGCCCTCAGCTTAGCACATGTAGCAACTGTTCCGCTCAGATAATAACACTCTGATCATTCTAAATGAGAGCATGTACTGACACTGGTCGTATGATTGGTTGAGTTTGGAATCTGAACACCAATTAGTTGTGGTTGTTGGCTGTAATTTGGTGGGCTGTGTATAAAGATTGCACAATGGCTAACCCTGTAAAACAACCAATTTCACTGCACCTATACGTTTTTTTAAACACTCTGTGATTTAAGAATGTGATTTTTAGCTGGTTCCTATTATAAGAGTTTGGATGGAAGATGCTGTTAAATGTAGTTTTGAAGTTGTTGTGACGAGAAATGCAAACCCTTATCACCCTGATTGCAACGTCTACTCCTCTGTGCACATACTCTTCTGTGCACATGCGTCACACTGTTGCTATGTTTTTCATGGGCTTGCTGTGTCACCACTGCCACCTAATGTGCAGTGCCTAAAACTGCATACACTCTATTCAGAAGGTCACATACAGCTCCCAAACAAAATCACAAGCTGTATTTTGGGGGATCGAATGTCTAAACTATATGGTATATATTGTTATTACTGACATTGATTTTATGTGACAGTCAGTATTTTGTCTGATTTGTTATTGTGTTTGTACCCCAGGTAAAAGAAGCCATGCAGAGGATCCACGACAGAGGCAACATAGGAAAGCTAATCCTGGATGTGGAGAAGTCTCCCACTCCTTTGGTAGGTACACAACCCTGACCTTTTTTTCTACAAAAACAAGTTATTAATAAGTGGTCTAAAATTGCACATGCATTCAACCAGTTTGAAAATCCTTGAGGAAAAAGGAAATTATTAAATAGCATCATGACTCACCACAGTGAGCAATTTATCCCTGGAAAACTCTTGGCCAAATCAACACATGGTTTGGTTTGAGGTTCCTAGATAAAACTGAGTCTGATAACAATGAATATGATATCTTCCAATGGCACTGGTTTCTATAGTGACCCGTGAATGTCAGCGTCCCCATTTGGAGCAGCAAACATAAGAAACAAAAGCCTGAGCAGCGTTGACAAAATGTAGATTCAATGTTGATACTTCTAAAGTAACTGTCCAGTAAAACCCCATCTCAAACTCTTTTAATTGTATTTAAAAAAATAAAAGGAATGCTTGAAATTTGCTTGGGCCATATGTGATTGTTCCAGCAGCTTTTGCCTTTTTGTTTTTATTCTCCAGTGAGGTGAAGGATCATTCTTGAGATAATGGGAGGCACGTGCTCAGTAATGCACACTCACTGCACACAAGCAAGATAGCTAGCACGCCGAGCAATCCACAGCTGGTGTTAGCAAAAAGGACAACGCCTATGCAACAACTATCTCACCTGTCACTTCTATTTCAAATTATGTGGTTTGTATAGGTAGACCACAATTAAAATACCCAAATGTTGGACAACAGGATGATTTTGCGGGACATTCGCGAGACAGTTGCCTTCATGAATAAAAACATTTAGCAGCACGTCCCCATCCCACCCAGATGTAGCCTATTGAATATCATTATAGAATATGCATAAAATGCATCCTCCAATTGCAACATCTACCTATGGCCATACATATTGTCTCAAGAAACATTTATATTTTTTAATACCCTCAAACACCAAGTTAGGCATCCCTCATTTCAAAATAGGCCATGGCATCATCACTGTCATAAATGAATGATAATTCTTCACATTTTACCAGTGAAATGTCCAAACTGCGTCTGCATGCCGATCATTTGATCTCAAATAGTTTCATGGTAATATGTATTTAGATCTTCGTGAATTCCTATTTCGTGGGGAAATTAGAGCAGATGGTGTTAAACTTCATAGCCTTTCTGTATTTTAATTTTTTCTATCATAGCACATTCTGGCGCTGTTGAGTTTTGGCCGTCTGATCATTTTGGGGGACTATTCAGCTTACCATCCTAAAATCTCATAAGAAATTAAGTGGTATTTTTGGTGTAACAGTAATGTTATACTATGCTATTATATTTGGTTTTGTTATGTAGAATACTAATCCACTGGCACACACTGATTGAATGAACGTTGTTTCCACGTCATTTCAATTAAATGAATTGACGTCTGTGCACAGTGAGAATTTAATCATTATGTGATCTTCTAAGACATTGATTCAGCTTGGATCTAACATTACTAAATGAAGTAGCAGAGTAATGGCAGCACTACACCCCTGCAGTCCGTTGACCAAATAAGTAATTGAAGCGCACATAGCCTACGCCTTTCGAAAGATTTGGTGATGCAGAAATGAGAGACTACATGTGTGGCTGTTTTATGAAAATATGGGAATATTTGGCCAAGGAAATATTTTTGGTGGTCTCATGGAAGGTCAAATAGCTAGGAAGGGAGACGTTAAAATCGGATTTAGTGAAGTAGCAGCAAATATGTTTATTGTGCAACTAATGAGCATGGAGAGCCTCACAAGTTTGAAAAAATGACATCTTTCAGTCTAATATGGTTATTTACTTACTTTTGTAGTTCTTTATCAGTAGCATGCTTTTTGAAAATAGTTAGGCCTAACTGTCCTCTCCAAGTTTAGCTGGAATTTAGCCCAAAATGATTTGAGAAATATGATTGGTTGACAATAAGCCTATGACATTAGTCTACATCTCGTCTTGCTGTGCAGAATATCAGATCTCAGCAATGATTGGAGAAGTGTTTAACATCACCAGTAGGCTACCACATTCTTATGATATTCATTTTTTTTCATAAGTGAAAAGAGACAGGTTGGAATGTCTGACTGAAATACGGGACAAAAAAATAAATATCTAAATTAGTGGTTTTTGAATTTGTTAATACAATTCAGAACATAATTGTATGGTTGTGGGATGTGGGAAAAAGGGCCAAACTGCTGGACTGTCCCGCACAATCCGGGACTTGTAGTCACCCTAGGTTAGTAAGAGTTGGCCTGCTGACTGTTTAGAAGCAGTTAGCTAATGTTAGCATGCTAACGTTAGCTATCAATGCTAAATAAGCCAGCTGGCTAACCAACAAGAAAGCAAGTCAAAGCAGATCCTCCACACAACCATCTCACTACCTCCTTCAATTTTAAATCCTGTGGTTTGCAGCTTAAAGTTTTAGGTCAAGGGGAAACCTAGTTAGCTGCTGTTGTCTAACAAATTTAGCAGCAGCCAGTAGCTAGTTAGCTTCACAACTACCTAGCTAGCTAACGTTATTTAGGTTGCAAACAACATAAATATTAGGAATATAATGACAAAGCAAAGGACAGAAACGACTCATGATTGTGCAATAATCAGTGTGCATTTATTAATTTATTGCTGTTATAGTAAAGTGCCCTAGTAGTTTTATTGTGTATTTCCAAATCCTGAATCCATCCATACTATTTGACTTAGTGCAGCCAGGCTCAGGAAGTCTGCCCCAGTGCCTCCACATGGGAACTAATTTGAATATCCAAGTGTATGCCAGTGTTGTTTCTGAAACGCCAAGCAGGGACACAGAGAAAATCTGCTTTTTAACATCCTTAATTATATATATTTTGTATTAGTAATCTATTTAATTCATATTGTGATTAATTGTAGGTAATATTTCATAACAAATCTGGAACACTGGACAGATACTTTAATATCTGTATCCTTTGTCCCTTGTCTTTGGATGTTTTCTTATAGATACAGTTTATATCGTACATGTTGTGTATTGGTACTCTATTCTGTATTTGGATAAATTACAGTGTGTTCTGTATTCTGTGTAGATGGCCAGTGACAGCACAGAGACCAGTGAGGCTGGTGAGGAGGAGGAGGAACATGAAGGGGACAGTGACAACAAGGAGCGCATGCCTTTCATCCAGTAGGCCCAGGTACGGTACCACAACTGGCCTGGACACCTCAAAGGAAGGAGGTGGAGCGGGGGATTAGTTCCATAACAGATGACTCCACAACCCGAACTACGCACCGTGAACTCAAACCTTTGTACAGTATGTGAGTGTATGTTTGTGTGCTTGTGTGTGGGTCTGTTGTCTTTTGTTATGTAAGATGTTTGAAAGACATATGGAAACTCATAAGACACTGGTTGTCAAAGTTGCCCATCAGCTAAATTGCCATTCACTATCCAGTATTATGATGAGCATTGTGTTGCTGAACAAATGATGTTAAGAGATGCTTAGACCGATCTGCAGCCTCGTCATTGTTCATTGTGTTCTATGACAACCTTAACACGGGAGCAAAGTAGGAACGGAGTGAATAAGGGGTTGATTATGTTGCTTTTAGGGAAAATACGAGAGTGAGTGATTGAGTGTTAAAGAGAACAGTAAGTAAGTGAGTGAGAGTGAACCAGGCACATAAGTGATATTGACCATGGTTGTACCTCTGTCTTGATGGTTGAAACAAGAGGGAAACTAGGAGGGTGGGTGTTAGAGTAAACATCTCCTCTAAGCTATATTCCCCTTTCTCTTTTACCACTATTATGATGACTCAGAAGTGAGATTCATTTTGGCTGCTTCATGAACAATAGTCACTCTGATCACCCCATTACCACTGAATACACAGCAAACCCAGAGCAGATTGGCCCTGGGCTATTTACCTCCACCTGCTGCAGTGAGTTTATCAAAATCACTCTCTGAGATCGTTTCTCACCCTCCTCTCTCAGGTTATCTTCAGCAGTGTGTGAGCTAGGAGAGAGTATTAGGAAATGCCACTGTAAATGCCTGCTACCATGTTTACCGACACATTAGAGATCCAACCTTCTGCGGTATTGTTATGGGATCACCAGTGCCTTTGAGCTAGAAGTCTGCAGCAGTCTTGTAGAAGATTTCAGTATTTGAATTGTACCCATTCCACAAACACTAAATTTCATGGTGGTTCTGCCAAATGCCAGGTAGCATTCTGAGTGTGTTTCCTACATTTCTGCAACTAATAAAAATAAGAACGATAATGTCAGCTTTTGGCCTCATCCATAGTCCACATTTCAGACAAACAATGCAGAGAGAAATGGCATGGTGGCCAGGTAATGATGATGATTAACCACACCCGTTTCTGTTTAGTCTGTGTTCTTTATGTGTGTGTGTGTAAGAAGTTGTGTTACATTTACTGGCTGGTGCCTGTGTATAGTGTACTATGCCTCCCAAACAGAGTGCCAATGAGAGGGAGGACTAAAGACACATTCACTTACAGATGAGCTGATGGGCCATCAAGAATGGAAGTACTATTGCTGTGGATGCCACAGGACAGGAGTTATTCGTATCAGATGTTACCATCTCATGCGAGATGGAGTATGACAACTGTATTGTGCTACCAGTCTTATCCATATGGAAAGTGTGAAATCAATCATCCAACGTACAAAGCTATTTATTCATTAAAATATGAAACTACCATTGATGGTACAGAGATGAAAGCTATTCAATCGCCTTGTTATAAACAGTAAATCTAGCTAAGGCAGCTGTGTTTCATATAACTGCAAGCTACACATAATACCTTCAGGAGTATTCCCAAACCAAAAATAAATGTAAATGTACAGACACATAAATAAATGTACAGACACAGTATAAAACAGCATACAATTCTTGTAACTTTGCAAGTGAATAGAAAAGATGATACATTTTTGTATGTACCCTACTGTCTGTATGGAAAGAAAGGGCCCAGTTATTACATGGCTGTAGAAGTGATTGGAAAGTAGTCAGCTGTGCTTCTCCAAACGAACCACCCACTGGTGAAGAAATACAGTTTCACACAATTCATTGATCTTTCATTTGCCACTTACAAAATTCATATGATCTTTAATTAGCCAAGTCACATTAAATGTCACAACATTGTATTCAAAATTTTATTAGCTACATCACAACATTGCACCTATTTCCTTTCATGATAGACTTGGCAATGGTGCTGGAAATCAAGTATATTAATGAAGGAGAACAGTACATCTAAATGTGAATGTCTCTTTGGGTTTTCCTGTTAGTCTAGGTTTAGAGTGTAGAGTAACTTGCAGTGTGTATGTTTGTGTTTCCATGGGAGGTCATTATGATGGATAGTCATCTTGCCTTAAAAGTAAAATAAGATAAACAAATTAGGTAGGCGTGTTTAGTACTGTAGCTGGAACCTGATTACAGACTTATATGAAGATATTGTTTAACTGTATTTGTTGGTATTAGTGTTTTTGTTATGTTATACTGTACGTAGTCCAGTTCTGTTTACATGAATAAATGTTTCTGCAGAGCATTCTGGGACAGCTGTGTGTTTTTCTTGGCCTGTGTCATCTGCAGGTTTTCTCCACAAGCCACCCTGTGAAAGACTCCCTATAATATCACACTCTCATAGGCTGGGGTATTTCTCCAAGAATGTACAGTATGAAAAATGATTTAAGCTTTAAATCCATGGTAACTTTCTCACTGTAAATACCTGCCTGTTAACAACAGTAAATAGACTTTGACCATGGTTACTTTAAGTAGCTCTGCCGATTTCTTAGGTTCTTATCTGATTAAGTCATAAGGATTCAACATGAATGACTGATTTTCATCTCTCCCAATCACTTTGAGTCTTGATATTCTCTTATCATCCCTTTTCCACTTATAGCAGTGGGGTATGTACACCTTTATTATGCAATATAAATGAGGTTGGTCCTTTGCTATTTACTAGCAGGCCGATGGCCTTTCACAATGTCACCACTACAACTTCCTATAAATCAAACACAACTGTGATAACAAATGCTTGACCTTTTCTCAAGCTCCTATCCCCCCATGGTAACGTAACTCAAATGGGTGACCTTTGCCGATGTCCTATGTGCTATTTATAGGCACTATCATCTAAGCCTGCAGAATTGATCTCTCTGACTGGCATAAACATAATTTATGCCGAAGATCTTTTACTGTTTTTATGCTCCAATGCTGTAATGAAATATGGATTGCATCCTTTTAGCATTGTGTAGCTAAACCACTTTAACTATGTGGTCATATTGCACCTCTCAACAGCCCTAGAATATTATCTGGGTGAGACCAGGGTTACAGAGTGTTGTTATGACATTGATTACTTTTCAATGTTGCTCTTCAGGTTTTGGGAATTAATTCATGCAAATGGTTTCACACAGACATTATATTTACTGTCTCATTACACCTAATCAAATTTGAAAGGTATCTCCATTAATTTTTAAGTGCTTGGGAATCCCGGCTCTCTCAATCAGACAGCAGAGTTTTTCTTAACACTGCACCACTCTTCCATCTGATCTGTCTACTCTACAACATCACAGACTAAAAAGAACCTCTGCTGCACCAGAGCAGGGAGCTGGACTTCCTCAGCTCTATTAAGCTCCCTGTTTTCCATGGTTACACAACTGAATCTGTATTTTCAGCACATTTGAATGAGATATAATTAGAGTTGACAAATAAAATGTCATCATCCTCATAATGTTTTGATACATTGGGAGACCTATCTATGCATTTGGTCATACAAATAATGTTGGTGACATGACGTATAAAATAACAAATCTCTTATCTAGGGAGTAACAACATTTCTTTTTCCGGGTTAATTTACTGTGGGTCAAATGTATCCATGCACAGGTGAATGGTGGGAGGTCAGATACAGAAGCTATCAGATATTCTCATGCAGATCAATCTGTGCAGTGTTGCAGTCCATGAATTTACGGCTTGTTTGTGAAATGGATGGGGAAAACGGTAAATGAATTGCACCTTGTCCCAAGTAAATATTTATGAATGGGCAGAAACAGGGGCATCATTGTTGTCACCCCACCCATGGTATTTGAGATCCCCCTGACGTTTGAAAAAACCCAAAGTTACATAGTGTCAGCCAATGAGAGGTGAATCACTGCAGGAGCAAACAGTGAGCAAACAGTGAGCCTGTATATAGTGAACTGCCCACAGTGCGTTGGGCTCCTGTGTCAATGTTAAAAGGTGTGCCCTTTTTCTTTTGTCGGAATTTAGTGCAGACATGGCGCGTCTGGTTCTCCCCATCTTTTTGGTTATCTCTCTTACCTTGCTCCACCTGGGATATAGCCATCCATCTCGTACCAGGAAAGCAGTGCCAGCACCACAGAGAGGTAACACTCACCACACACACTACACTAAACTTCAGTGGCTCTACTATGTTTTTCTGTACATTTTCTCTCTGACATGCCTGCCTGCTTGTCTGTGTTTCTATGGAGATGCAGCGGCAGATGAGGATGATGTAAAGTTGCAGCTGGAGAAGCTGTGGCAGGAGGTGAACTCCCTGAAGGAGATCTCGGCTCTGCAGACAGGTATGCTGAGCTGGCTGCTCTGTGCGCTCACACTGAGTGCTGCTTTATGGCCAGGAAGGTTTCAAAGAGGGAATGCTTCTCATGAGGAAATGTAGCTGTTACTCATGCAGATTTAGCAGTTACTGTATGTTTCTTATGGGTTAGGCAGGTGTATACTGTATGTACCTTTGGTACATGCACTCTTGGAGAAAATTAATTGTGCTGTCTGGAACATAAAAGGGTTATTCGGCTGTCCCCACAGGAAAACCCTTAAGAAAATGCTTTTTGGTTCCAGGTAGAACCTTTTTGATTTCCATGTAGAACCCCAAAAGTTTCTACCTGGAATCAAAAAGTGTTCTCCTATGGATACAGTCGAAGAACCCTTTTGGAACCTTTTTTTCTAATAGTGTGGAATTAATGCAGAGAAATTATGATTTTGTATTTATGATGGTAATTCACGCTAACCCCAGACATTTACTAATATGCTCAGTCACCAGTAGAGGGCAGGAGTACTCTTACCTTCAACCTCATGCCTCGCAGCAGCAATAATGATGTTGACAGAGCACTGAGTCATGTGCTGGGGAAGATAATGCAGTTGAATTTCTGGAGCACATTGCGAAATGTATAATAATGGATATAAAAGTATTATGATGAGACAGGTTCTTTATACAGGGAGGGTGGAAGAACAGAGTGGTATAGTCTCATATAGTATGCCTCTGTCTGAGTTCCTCCCACTGAAAGGGCTTATGTCTTATTTTGGGAACTTGGTTTAGGAAACATGGATACAGATGAAAACCTTTGCTTGGTCCTACTAGTCTTCATTATGTCTGATTGATATTCTATAGATTAGAAAATGTCAGTGAGACATTATACACCAATATATCATGTAAATATATATTTTGTATATGTTTCAAATTCTTCAGTAGTATTGAGCAAGGTAGGTAGGGTTATTGCCTGAGGAAGTTTTAAGGAGATAAATGTACTAAACTGCTTCCCTCTGCTTCCAGTTTGTCTTCGTGGCATCAAAGCTCACAGGAAGTGTTACCTGACCATCGAGGAACCCAAGCACTACCATGAGGCCAACGAACACTGCATCGCATGGGGTGGAACACTTGCCACTCCGCGTGACCTCAATGAAAACAATGACCTGAGGGACTATGCCAAGAGGAGTGCGCCAGGTACCAAGGAGTTCTGGATCGGTGTGACAGACATTGTGAAGGAGGGCCAGTATGTAGACGTCAACAGCATGCCCATCAGCTACTTCAACTGGGACAAGACCAAGAAGCAGCCCACAGGGACAAAGAGGGAGAGCTGTGTCGTGCTCTCACTGGCTGCACAGGGAAAGTGGCATGATGAGGTCTGCCTTGGCAAGAAAAAGTACATTTGTGAATACCCCATTCCCTAACTTGTGTACCACCATGGAGACCAGATGGTTGTTGACAACCTGATGATCATTTATGCTCGTCATTAAAAAATACATAGGAAATGGTTCCAGTGTGAGTCTCTCTTTCACCTTCACTGTATTATACTGCTAATCAAAATGTCCAATTTGCTTTAATTTATGAGTTTGTGAATTTGTAGAGAAGTTGAAATTCTAGGTAATCAATGACCAATTCCCTCCTGTACTCCCACTTGCAATAATGATTGTTAATGTGTTTATTGTTTAATAGTTATTTTAAAATAACGAGTAGATAGGGCACACTGCTAGGCTGACCAAAATATGTCACTTGATGATTGGTACAGGACTAGACCTTACAGTAGATTCTATTCTAATCTCTGATATTGGCCATAACAGACAGACAGCCAGACATAAGTTACACCCATACATACATCCATACACAGGCCTACATACATACAGGTAACTGCCAAAATAAAGGAAACACCTAACATAAAGTGTCTTAATAGGGTGTTAGGCAACCACGAGCCAGGACAGCTTCAATGCATCTTGGAATAGATTCCACAAGTATCTGGAAGACTATTGAAGGGAAGCAACACCACTCTTCCACAGGAAATTCCATAATTTGGTGTTTTGTTGATGGTGGTGGAAAATGCTGTCTCAGGCGCTGCTCCAGAATCTGTGTTCAATTGGGTTGAGATCTGGTGATTGAGACGACCCTGGAATATGGTTTCCATCGTTTTCATGCTCATCAAACCACCATCAAACCATTCAGTGACCACTTTTGCCCGGTGGATGGGGCATTGTCATCCTATGTGGCAGTCAAAATAATGGCCTGCCCAGCATTTTTAGACATTACCCTAAGCATGATGGGGTGTTAATTGCTTAATTAACTCAGGAACCACATCAGTGTGGAAGCACCTGCTTTCAATATACTTTGTATCCCTCATTTACTCAAGTGCTTCCTTTATTTTTGGCAGTTACCTGTACATACATGCAGTGGTGGATTTAGGTACTGTGTAGGCGGCACCGGGCACCCACACAAAAAATATTGGAATGGTGATATTTGCGTGATCAGTTTTCTATCTCTCATTTGCACGTCACGTCATTGATACATGTCACCGTGTGGGACTCTGGGTCAATTAACCTTGTCCGAGTGGGCTCCCTGATTCTAGTTTGTGAGCTAGGCAGACCTCAGGTCTCCCCACTTGAAGCCTGAAGTAGGAGGAGCGGGGGAATCTATCAAATAGCGCAACTCTAACTTTTTACAGTAAAATCAGTCAGTGGGGGCTGAAGGGGGCCCAAGCCCAGGGAGCCATACAAGCTAGAACAACCACTGCATACATTCCCTACATACTTTTTATATATACATATATATATATATATATTATTAACAACAAATCAATACAGAAAGTACATGGGGGAACAGAAGTATATATAAATAATATATCAAGGACAATTGGGCTAGGGGGTACAATATCACATTACACAAGGACCTTCAGGGGCATACGTACACTTACAATTCTAACAGCTTTTTGTGTTAGTAGAGTATTTAATTGTCTTAAAATATAGTTTTAAAAAACATTTGTAAGGTAAGAAAATGTAGTGTTTTGCTTGTAAATTTACATTTGTGAATATGAAATTTGGCCAAAAGAATAATGAAAATAATTACATAAAATTGTTTCAACTTATTTCTATCATAGGTAAAGAATCCAAGCAGTACATCTCTCCACAATAGTGTAAAATCTTCATTATAATCTACTGATGTTTTGCCACAGTTTCCTTACATGAATACAATGCCAAAAAAGATGCAACACCGTTTCTGGGTGTTCATTACAAAAGGTACGATTTAAGTTTATGTTTTTCTTAAACTTCTTCATATAGTGGTTGGCAGAATAATATTTATGAATAATTTAAAGGAAACTTCCTTAATTTTAACATCCACACTTTTTTCCAACATATACCGTTCTATAACGTTTAGATACAACATCCTGCTGAAACAAGGTTCGTATCGCTCGGTGGTTGAATGGACCAAAAGAGAAATACATTTTTCCTACTGATGAGTCAACAGGGTTAATGGAAGGGAGGTTCTGAGAGTCAGGTCTTGACACGTTCCTGAATAATAAAGCAACACCCGAGGGAATGGCATCTAAAACATTGCAAAATATGTAGGTGTTACAGGGATCTTGTAAAATTATTTTAAAAAATCCTTGTAACTAAGTTTTTTTTAAACTCTGCATTTACAAGTTGGCTCACCAATAGGATATTATTTCGGAACCAATATTCTAAAAACAAATAAGTATGTTTACACAATATATCCCGATTATTCCATATATAATATCTGTGTGGAGAAAAATTATGCTTATAAATTAAAGAGCATGACAAGAAAACCTGGGGATGAAAAGCACAGCGTTTCACTGGAACTTTGTCAATATTATAATTGTTAACATGCACTACAGACTTGATCTACGTACTTGGGTTATCAGTGACATCAGAGATGTTTAAGGATGTGACGACGTTACCTTCTTTGAAATCTCGGGAAACTGAAGGCTGTCCATTTCCTCCCCATTGATAGCTGTGTGTTTGTGCTTAGGTGGTGTAACAGAAACTATCCTATATCATTTTCATACAAGTTTTTATTAGTTTCAGTTTAGTTCTACAGACCCTCGGGTTGAAAAAACACAAATTATGTTTTTGTTCACCGTGGTAAAGTTTTCCCGTTGACATCGAGCTCGGGTAGATGCCTGTATAAATTGTCGCACAAATGGAAATGGTGCCCAGCGAAGAGAACCAGCTCGTACCGAAAGAGGTGAGATTATCATAGCCAGTTACAGAACGGGTTTCTGGCAACAACGGGCCCTTAGTAACCATCCTTATCACAGTCAATGATACAATCAACTTTTTAGTTAGTACAGAAAATTAGTTGGTGGCATTATCTACTGACGCGTAAAACCGCAATGACAGAGCTGGCTAACTAATGTTAGCTTTCAGCTAGCTAGTTAGAAAATATTGCTAGCATGCTAACCATAGCTAGCTAACGTTACTGTCGCTTTAACCCCGACTGTTTCGCTCAAAACGGCGTAGGAACGTTTAACTAGGAAGCTATGGTGGACAAGATGTAGCCAGCTAACTACATGGAAAATAAAACAATTGTAGAGTAATAATGCAAGGTTTTGTTTAGTTGACTAGCTTGCTAATAATGTCGTTAGACATTGCTTTGAGCTGCTGCTAACGTTAAATTGTAGTTGGCTAGCTTGTCAAAGCAAAGGCAAACTAACCAGCTGGACGGTGTCGTTGTCGATGACTAGCTAGTTTCAGATCGGGTAAACAAAAAAAGTCCTTGTTCCAGGTAACGTTAGCTAGCGAGAGCTAGCCAGTTGGCTATCTATTTTTTTCTAAGCATCAGTCTCACATGACATTTTGGTTTCATACCTAACGTTAACTATTTGATATATCGTGTACACAAAATGTGCTATTAGCTAGCTGTGCTAATGTTAGATGTTAAGTGTAACTTAACTACCTAGTAAGTAATGGTCCAATACCCTCAATACCCTATAATTATGTCTAACTGTTAACAATCTAAACGTTTTTACGACACTGTCAGTACCTCCTTATTAACATTTCATAGGGTTGTTTGTGTCCACAATTTCCACACGAGTATTTATTGTAGCTAATCCGGCCACAGTCTTGCCCGAGGCTGAAATATAGTGCCACGGGCTGTAGACGGTGAACTGCCTGCTTTCATTGCAATCAGAAATAATGACATTGTCTTTTGACATATTGTGTTAATCACTTTCCAACCTTTTGTAAATGGTACTAGAATGACAATTTAAATCTTATATTAATTTAGAAATGTGTATCTAGCTAAGAAATAATATAATGGCAGATCAAGGATAAAGACAAGGAGTGTTGCACCTCTGTTTAGGCTGGTATTAGGGCTGAGTCTGGAATGTATTATCCTATTGAGGCCAACATCTCCTTAAAATGGAATTGACTAGTTGTAATCTGCTCTGGACAGCTGCACTCAATAATCAAGTGTTCCCAGTGTTGAAGGTCCAAACCGTTGTGCTGCTGTGCTCAGCGAAGCCTTGATCAGTCCTCTCTCCGTCCCCCTAATCACACAGCTGAAACTATTATTTCAGCTCGATGCAGGGCTCACTGCTCTCATGGCCAAACTCTGATGACAATCTCCAACCCTATACACATCGCTGCCTGGGCCCCTGTCACTCTGCATTTGAGCATGACTAGGCCTCATATTTCAGTGGATGTCTTGTGTAAAATAATGGAGAATTGTCTTTGTTATCCATTAACCAAGCAAGAGAACGATTCTTTCATTTGTCTCAATTTGAACTGGAACAGGTTAGGTGAGACAGCTTTTTTGACAGCACCAAAACTCAGTTTAAAGATCTTGTTATTGTCCAACCAATGAAGGCAATAGTCATTATTTGAAGCAGAAGCTTCACAACATATCAACTCCTGCCTACTGTTAAGTTGTCCAGAGGGAACTGGTTGGTTTAAACTTTGTAGAGCCACCTGCTAGCTGCTGTTAAAGCGCTTGACAGAAGTCGTGTGCAGTGGGATGAGTCAGCGGGGTGGAGCGTGTTTTTGGCCTCTGAGGTTAGACTTAGTCTTCGAAATCTGGCATTGAGCATAGGTACACCTGCTGTTGTATTGTTATACAATTGTTCCGGTTTCCTCAAGTAAAGCAAGGTCTGCAAGTCAAATATTTAATTCTCGGTAAGTTGTGTAGGCTAGCTTCAAACACTCCTATAATTTTCTCTGTGCTGGTGGTGGCCTTAGCCCTTGCGCAGGCCCATTGCGAGAGCAGACTTTCCTAGGAGGTAACAGGATGTTAATACTGTAAGTGCTATTCTATTTACTAGAGGTCGACCGATTAATCGGAATGGCCTATTTAATTAGGGCCGATTTCAAGTTTTCATAATCGGAAATCAGTATTTTTGGGCGCCGATTTATAAAAAAATAAATGTATACCTTTATTTAACTAGGCAAATCAGTTAAGAACACATTCTTATTTTCAATGACAGCCTAGGAACGGTGGGTTAACTGCCTTGTTCATTGGCAGAAGGACAGATTTTCACCTTGTCAGCTTGGGGATCCAATTTTGCAACCGTACAGTTAACTAGTCCAATGCAATAACGACCTGCCTCTCTCGTTGCACTCCACAAGGTAAGTTGCTAGCTAGCATTAAACTTATCTTATAAACAACAATAAATCACAATCACTAGTTAACTGCACATGGTTGAAATTACTAGATATTATCTAGCGTGTCCTGCGTTGTATATAATCTGACTGAGCATTCAAGTATCTGACTGAGCGGATGTAGGCGGAAGCAGACGCGTAAGCATTCATTCAAACAGCACTTACGTGCGTTTTGACAGCAGCTCTTTGTTGTGCGTCAAGCATTGCGCTGTTTATGACTTCAAGCCAATCAACTCCCGAGATGAGGCTGGTGTAACCGAAGTGAAATGGCTAGCTAGTTAACGCGTGCTAACTAGTGGGACGGAACTATACTGTTACACTGGCAATACTAAAATGCCTATAAGAACATCCAATAGTCAAAGGTTAATGAAATACAAATCATATAGAGGGAAATAGTTCTATAATAACTACAAACTAAAACTTCTTACCTGGGAATATTGAAGACTCATGTTAAAAGGAACCACCAGCTTTCATGTTCTGAGCAAGGAACTGAAACGTTAGTTTTCTTACATAGCACATATTGCACTTTTACTTTCTTCTCCAACACTTTGTTTTTGCATTATTTAAACCAAATTGGACATGTTTCATTATTTACTTGAGGCTAAATTGATTTTATTGATGTATTATATTAAGTTAAAATAAGTGTTCATTTAGTATTGTTGTAATTGTCATTATTACAATTTCTTTTCTTTTTTTAAATCAGCCGAGTAATCGGTATCAGCTTTTTTGGTCCTCCAATAATTGGTATCGGCGTTGAAAAATCATAATCGGTCGACCTCTAGTATTTACGTTCATTGTCATGTTTGTTTTTTCCTTGAGATTTTATAAAAATGTTAGTTTCAGACCTTTCATAACTATACTAGGGACATTTTATTTTCTTTCCCTGAAAGTATGTCTACAGTTTGTCAGATGTGCAAATGCCTGTTAATGCAATGTAATTCCCATGGCAACTCATGTTAGGCCTAAATGTTCTTTTGAAAACCAAATCCCCAAGCAGGTTAACAAGCCCACTCTTGCTAACCCTTTATGCAATGTTCACAGTTCCCGAGAAACAACATGCATAGAAAAGTTTCAGTATCTGTTTCAGGAAGAGTCATTAGCCCTCAGGTGCTACTGTGAAACCAGGAAGTAAAGAGACACTTTTTCCCCTCCCAGACTCTTCTTGATTGAAGAAAAAATGTGATCATACAGACTGGAGTGACATGAAAATGAGACTGAAAATTACAAGCTGAAGTTCTACTGAAATTCTGGGTTTTCTGCCAGCCTGTGACGATAGACCAGGTTGTTCTCTCACCCTCTGAAGGCTCAGTAAAGTTAGTATTGCTGTAGGCCTACTGATGCTGGGTGTTAGATTGCTGTTATTTGCCCTATTGGCAGGAAAATGTTTTTCGGTGTCACCTGACTGGCTTAACAACAGAAATCCAGACTAATAACTCTGGTTGTAGTTAAGTAATAATTCCTCTGTTTGTCATTTAGCCTAGATTCTCGTATCTGTTCTGTGTAGTGCATTTGTGTCTGTGCTCTATAGCACCTACGGCTGCATGTCAGCACCTTGCAACATTATCTGTGATAAAAATACCCCTAATCTTATAATTCACTCGTGTTGACATCTGCGGCTTGTTTGTAGCATCAGCCGGGACATATTTTGCCAAGATCACCAGCTTTACATAGTTAGTAGTTCTGTCTGTTTGATTTTAATAATACCTACAGTATTAGTGGTGGTGTTTAGAAGTTAATTGAAAGCGTGCCATTCCCAGTTATTTAGTCTGAGCCGGTGTGCTTGTGGATACATAGAGAAACTCTAGCATGTTGCATAACTGTTTCACTTCTTGGTAACAGCTTTTTGCACTGTTTTAATCTGTGTTTAACACCCCTCCTCCCCATGTGTCATTAGGGTATGTTTTGGAGTTGCAGGCAGAGTATTTTCGATGAGATGAAGAGGTTTTCTCAGGTAGTTCCTCCTAGCGGAGGGATAGTCTGTGACTGTGTGCAGCTTACTGTGTGGGGTTTGCTGACGACTGCATGGAGCATCAGGTTTTTGCTGTCCTGCATGTTTGGCCAACCTACTACCAGCTGGTCACTGTGCCTAGACCGTAACAAAATAGTAACTTTTAGAATAGAGGGCTGGCTGATTGAGTGAGGGCCAGTTCTGTTAACCCAAATGGCGGTAACACCAGCCCAACATGACACACATGTAGTTTAAATAAACAGACCATAGGCATTTTTGTTTGGGGGATGACTCATGTGAATTCTTTAGGAAAATACAAAAGGTTCTTCGATTAGGGAAACATTTGTTAAATGCTAACGCACCACACTCATGGACTATCATTGTGAGGTCACAATAAGCACTGACCATGTAATGGTGCTGATAGACCTTTTAAGCATGTGTTATTGCGTGAGCCTCACTGAAAGTTGTTTGGGTCACACTTAGTCACACAAACACCACTATGTCTTAGACAGGTTTCTCTTGTCATTCCTGGAAGGCCTGCTTTGGGAAAAATAGTATGATACACTGTAGTGGACATTGTTATAATAACAAATGCTGGCTTCACTAGATTAGCTGAATAACTAGCCCATCATTTCATAAATAACATGGACAAAGCCAGACTGAATAGAAACAATGAGGTCTATAGGTTGCGATGATGTGAGGCTCTCTAGACACGCAGATGGTAAACCAGACGAGCCCTATAGATTCCATGTATGCACGAGGCTCAAATCTTGATCTATCATTGCATGTTATGATTTTTGGTCAATTTAATAATGTACTGTCATCCCGTCCCTTGATGAGTTACTTAACCAGATTAACCAGATATTTTCAGTTTCCTTACTGATGACACATTCCTTATGGAAGAATTTTTGGCACTATGATAGTTTGGAAGCATGGCTCTGTTCCAGTCTCTGTAATGTTACTCCCTCTCTAGGTTAGGGCTATTTTAATCTGCATCTTCCAAGAATGTAATGCAACGTGAGGTCCACACCGTAGGTCATATAATAGTAATCCTGCATTGCACCACCCGCCTGCTCTAGTTTCTTGTCTGGTGTTCGTTCGCCTGTTATGATGACATTCACGTGGGAGTATGTGAATGTCCTACCCACTGACTGTAGTCAAATCTCTCGGCTCCCTGAATGCATGCAAATAACCTGGTGATAAAATTTTTGTGTTAATATTTTGTCATGAAGTAGAACATTGAATGGAGAGGTGTGTGCTCTGCACTCAAGGTGTTTGTATGTGTCCTGCATCCTGCAGATAGAGAATGCGGCGGAGGAGCCCAGAGTGCTGTGCATAGTCCAGGACACTACCAATGCTAAGACAGTCAACGAGAGGCTCACCCTCAACTTGCCAGCCTCCACCACCCTTCCCAAACTCTTTGAGGATGTGGCCCAAAAGGCGGGCTATGTGAACGGCACCTTTGACCTGGCATGGCGCAAGACAGGGGACATGGTGAGTCTGTGTCCTACGACAACCTTATGATCCCAGGTCCCTTTATTGGATCGTGGTGGTGGGGGGCTTACGTACTTGTGTAGTCCTCCAAAACGTCCGTCGTTGTTTGCTCCTCCTCCGCACATCGCTATACTGTCTACTGTACGTCAGCTGTTCAACTGAGCCGCACTCACTGACCAACGGCTTCAAATGGTGTCGTTTGGATCCTCCCCATAGTGTGTAAATAGCTTTATGTACGCCAGTCTCTTTCTTTCCTGTCCCTGAAGTAATCTGAAGCTGGAGTTATCTCACAAGAGTAGGTCAGTGGATTAAGCTCTCTTTCCGCTGCTGGCTACTCCCCCCTCCCTCTTCTACAGCCAACATTACATGACAAAACACTGCTGCTCCACAGCATGCTCCACAAACTGGTCCTAAAAGCTCATCTTTTGAATGATCATGGTGAGGATTCTCCTTATGAATTCAATGGGAACCTCTGATTGACAGGTTGATTAGGTTGTATTGTGGGGAAACTACTGACATTTTCAATCTCAAATCCTAGTTTTATTTTGTTTGCGTCTGCTGTTTTCTCATGTTCAGACCTGCCTGTCCAAACTGAAGGTTTTTTTTTCTTCTTTTTTCTCTTTTTCTGATCTCCTGCAGGGTTCGCTGGATCCCAGCAGTGAGATCTCCCTCACTGAGTTTGGGTTTGAGCCCGGGAAGAGGAACTTCCTCCAACTCACAGACAAGGACGGAGAACAGCCTCAGATTGCATCGGTGAGTGAGTGGGAAGATGAGAGTTAATGGTTAATATGAATACCAGCATGCCTAGGGCATTCCACTGGAGGAGGGATTGACATGCAGCTCATTCTTGGTAGACTAGTGGTAGCTATGAGCTGAAGCTTAATTCTCCTTTGTGTAGGATGAGTCGGGGACAGCGGGCAGCAGTGGTCTGGATGACAGCTCCCAGGAGCGCTTCATCGGCCCTCTGCCCAGAGACTGCACGGTGGGCTGCAGCAGTGACTACAGCAGCCCCAGCTACTCCTACTCCTCCATCCTCAACAAGTCTGACACAGGTACACCCTTTCTGTCAACAGCATATTCTTGACCTCACTTCCTTTTACATAACCCCCCCCCCGACAGCTCACTTCATGAAGCAGATGCTAAGCTACAGGACTGTTTTGCTAGCACAGACTGGAATATGTTCCGGGATTCCTCCACTGGCATTGAGGAGTACATCACGTCTGGCTGGCTTCATCAACTTGCTTCATCAGTAAGTACATTGATGTCATCCCCACAGTGACTACGTACATACCCCAACCAGGAGCCATGGATTACAGGCAGCATCTGCACGGAGCTTAAGGGTAGAGCTGCTGCTTTCAAGGAGCGAGACTATAACTTGGAAGCTCCCGCTATGCCTTTCGACGAACCATCAAACAGGCAAAGCATCAAAACAGGTTTAAGATTGAATCGTACTACACCGGCTCCGACACTCGTTGGCTGTGGCAAGGCAAACTATTACAGACTACAAAGAGAAGCACAGCCGCAAGCTGCCCAGTGACATAAGCCTACCAGACGAGCTAAATTACTTCTATGCTCGCTTCAAGGCAAGTAATACTGAAACATGTATGAGAGCATCAGTTGTTCCGGATGACTGTGATCACGCTCTCTGTAGCTGATGTAAGACCTTCAAACAGGTCAACATTCACAAAGCCAGACGGATTAACATCACATGTACTCTGAGCATCCGCTGACCAACCGGCAAGTGTCTTCACTGACATTTTCAACCTGTCCCTGACTGAGTCTGTAATACCAACATGTTTCAAGCAAACTACCAATATCCCTATGCCCAAGAACACTAAGGTAACCTGCCTAACTGACTACCAACCCGTAGCCCTCACATCTGTAGCCATGAAGTTCTTTGAAAGGCTGGTTATGGTTCACATCAACACCATTATCCCAGAAACCCTAGACCTACTCCAATTTGCGTACTGCCCAAACAGATCCACAGATGATGCAATCTCTATTGCACTCCACTGTTCTTTCCCACCTGGACAAAAGGAACACCTATGTGAGAATGCTGTTAATTGACTACAGCGCAGCATTCAACACCATAGTGCCCTCAAAGCTCATCACTATGCTAAGGACCCTGGAACTAAACACCTCCCTCTGCAACTGGATCCTGGACATCCTGACAGGCCGCCCCCAAGTGGTAAGGGTAGGTAACAACATCCACCAAGCTGATCCTCTCCACAGCGACCCCTCAGGGGTGTGTGCTCAGTCCCCTCCTGTATTCTTGTTCACTCATGACTGCATGGTCAAGCACGACTCCAACACCATCAAGTTTGCCGATGACACAACAGTGGCCTGATCACCGACAACGATGAGACCGCCTATAGGGAGGAGGCCAGACCTGGCCGTGTGGTGCCAGGACAACCTCTCCCTCAACGTGATCAAGACAAAGGAGATGATTGTGGACTACAGGACAAGGAGGACCGAGCACGCCCCCGTTCTCATCGATGGAGCAGGTTGAGAGCTTCAAGTTCCTTGGCGTCCACATCAACAAACTATCATGTTCCGAACACACCAAGACAGTCGTGAAGAGGGCATGACAAAACCTGTACCCCCTCAGAAGACTGAAAAGATTTGGCATGGGTCTTCTGATCCTCAAAAGGTTCTACAGCTGCACCATCGAGAGCATCCTGCCTGACTTGGTTGCATCACTGCCTGGTATGGCAGTTGCTTGGCCTCCGACGGCAAGGCACTAGAGAGTAGTGCGTACAGCCCAGTAAATCACTGGGGCCAAGCTTCCTGCCATCCAGGACCTCTACACCAGGCTGTGTCAGAGGAAGGCCCTAAAAATTCCAAGACAGACTCCAGCCACCCTAGTCATAGACTGTTCTCTCTGCTCCCACACGGCAAGCGGTACCAGCGCGCCAAGTCTATTTCCAAAACAGTTTCTAGCCGTAAGACTCCTGAACAGCTAATCAAATGGCTACCCGGACTATTTGCATTGTCCCCCCCCCCCCCTTTACGCTGCTGCTACTCTCGGTTTATTATCTATGCGTAGTTACTTTAACTTACCTACATGTTCATATTACCTCAACTAACCGGTGCCCCCGCACATTGACTCTGTACCGGTACCCCCTGTATATAGCCTCGCTATTATTATTTTACTGCTTATCTTTAATTATTTGTGACTTTTTTTTTTTACTTAACTGCATTGTTGGTTAAAGGCTTGTAAGTAAGCATGTCACTGTATTTGGCACATGTGACATTCCATTTGATTTGGATTTCATGTCTCTCCCCCTCTGCAGGATATGTGGGTTTGGTTAACCAGGCCATGACCTGCTATTTGAACAGCCTTCTACAAACACTGTTTATGACCCCGGAGTTCAGAAATGCACTGTACAAGTAAGTACCTGTTCTCGTGAAGCTCTTTGTATTGTTCTACTAAACAACTGTATTTAATGAAGAACTTTGTCCTAAAACTATTTTCTACTTGTCCACTGTTCCCTTCAGCTGGGAGTTTGAGGAGTCGGAGGAAGACCCGGTTACCAGCATCCCTTACCAGCTACAGAGGCTGTTTTTGCTGCTGCAGACCAGTAAGAAGAGGGCCATCGAGACCACCGACGTGACCCGCAGCTTCGGCTGGGACAGCAGCGAAGGTGGGCTGTCACACTGCTACATCTAGGCAGCCTCCCCGTAACCAAGAGGAGCCCAGGCTCAGCCTCTTCTGATGTTTTGATAAATGAACTGGAAGAGTGTGAGGGAAGGGTTACTTTGTTTGTTTTGTCACACAGTTCACTGTGTCTTAACTGGTCCGTGTGTGTGTTTGTCTGTCTCTTCTGTGGTGTCTGCGGATCTGTTTTCAGCCTGGCAGCAGCATGACGTCCAGGAGCTGTGTAGGGTCATGTTTGATGCCTTGGAGCAGAAATGGAAGCAGACAGAGCAGGTATGAAAGAAAATTGAACCCTGCCACTTGTCTGACAACACTAATCCAGGGAGCCAATGCGGGCCTCCCCCAGGCCCAGAACAAAGGGCCTTCTGTGGGAAGGTGAGAAAGAGCCAGTAAGGCTGAGGGTTAGCGTTTTTTGATCTCAGGAGTTTGGTATGAACCGTAAACACTTAATTCACTGTGAATAGAAGCACTAGGCTCCTACACGTGAGCTCCTGTGTTTAGCTGTATTTGTAAAGAATGCTCTGCATTATCAGTGGTTAATCAAAGTCCCATTTTGATTTTTGCTATATTTGTGTCCCCAGCAGCAGTTTTCTCCACTTACGGTACTTATTTGAACTTCTATTATTGTCTTCTTCAACTGTTTGTTTGATTTTATTTGTCATTTAAAAAATTACATGTACACATTACATGCATACAGAAAACGTGAATGGGATTGCACAATAAATTCAGATTTATTTCTGCTGTGGTCCCTATTTTTTTGGGGTTGTTGACATACAGAGTGTACAAAACATTAATGCCTTCCTAATATTAAGTTGCACACCCTTTCACCCTCCGAACAGCCTCAACTTGTTGAAGCTTGGTTTCTAAGGTGTCAAAATTGTTCCACAGTGATGCTGGCCCATGTTGATGCCAATGCTTCCCACAGTTGTGAAGTTGGCTGGATGTCCTTTGGGTGGTGGACCATTCTTATTACACATGAGAAACTGTTGAGTGTGCAACTGCTTTGCAGTCCTTGCCACAAATCAGTGTGCCTGGCACCTACTACCATACCCCATTCAAAGGCACTTACGTTTCTCTTGCCTATTCATCCTCTGAATGTCACACACAATCCATGTCTCAAGACATAAAAATCCCTCTCTTACCTGTCTCCTCCCTTTCATGTACACTGATTTGAGTGGATTTAACAGATGACGTCAATAAGGGATCATAGCTTCCACCTGGTCAGGGAAAGAGCAGATGTTCATAATGTTTTGCACACTCAGGGTAGATTAGTTACATATTCCAGATATATACAGACATTAAAATGTTTTCTACTTTTCAATCAGCTAGCTTTTACATTCTATTTAAATTAGGTTATTGTTGGTATGGCTTTAAGTTGCTATGGTAGTTTGTTTTACTCCACAGCACCGGAATATAAGAAAGTATTCTTACCAGATATACTCTTAAATTTAAAATGGTGAAGGTCTCTGGTGCAGGTAGTATGCTGGTGGACATCTCTAAATAAACATAATTGTATAGGTATGTGAGGGTCTGAGACAGTGATAATTCTGTGGACCTTACCGGACTAGTTCAATTAACATTTATTTTTACATAGATGGCCACCCTAGCTGCTTAAAATGCTGGACCTCCAGATTAGTTCAAGGGCCGGGGGAGTTAAAATACAATTCTTACAAGCTTGTTTAAGCTGGTCTGTGGCTTATTCTTTAGAATTAAAAGTTTTCAATCTTAAATTGTTGTTTAGATGTTTGTGGCTGCTGAGCACACATTTTTTTTTATTTCACCAGAGTTACACATGGAGTAAACAATTAACAAGTCAATAACACAGTAGAAAAAAAGTCTATATACATTGTGTGCAAAAGGCATGGGGATGTAGGCGAATAATTACAATTTTACAGATTAACACGAGTGATAAATGATCAGATGGTCATGTACAGGTAGGGATACTGGTGTGCAGAAAAGTAAATAAATATAAACAATATGGGGATGAGGTAGGTAAAATTGGGTGGGCTAATCAGTGACACTGAACTAGTTTACCTGCCAGACTCTTCAGGGTGTAAATATCAAGCCATTTAGAGGTCTGAGCTAGGAATTATATTTTTATTTTTGTTAAACATAATCTCACAGGTCAGGTACCTATCAAATTAACACCCAAGGTGATGTTTTTGGTCTAACCTCTGAGTTGCCCACTTTGACACTGAAACCAGGGGACCTTGCAAGCATTACTCTGGAACCAAATAAGCCATTTAGTAATATTGAATAACTCTGCTCTAAGGATCTCTTCTACTGAGACTTTGTTCTTTTGGGATACCAATTGAGCAGAGTCATCCATGTACAAAAACAATTTACAAGCAGGCTGATTGTCATATTAATGTGCAGTGGACCAAGGACACTCCCCTGCGGGACTCCACAGCTAATCTCCTCTTGCATTAGACAGTTTTCCATTAACATCCAACACTTGGACCAATTGGTCTCTACCTGTTAAATAGGGTCTTACCCAGTTAATGAGCCTGGTCTTGCAATCACATATTAAGTGAAATGTGTTGACTCTTTGAGAGGAGACGAGTCATTGTCTTTGGGGGGTGTTAGAGTTTAGGGAGTTTACATTATTATGAAGCTGGCATAGAGTTGTGAGTAGTAGGTTCAGTGTGAGCAGTGAAGTGCGTATTTCACAATTCTGAGAGATACATGTGTGTGAGTGTTGTGACTGCTTGGGCCTGACTCCCTCGTGTTGTGTCCCCCCTCAGGCTGACCTGATTAACCAGCTGTACCAGGGGAAGCTGAAGGACTATGTGCGCTGTCTGGAGTGTGGCTATGAGAGCTGGAGGATTGACACCTACCTGGACATCCCTCTGGTGATCAGACCATTTGGGGCCAGCCAGGCTTATAGCAGCGTGGTGCGTGTCTCTCTGCCACCATCTCTTATGTCTCTGCCCTTCTTCATGACTATAGCAGTATTAATCCAAGTGTGTGAAGAGATCAAAGCTATGATGGTCATTTATGTATTCACCGCGCAGACACTGAAGTCCAGACTGTGCTGTATGCTCCTGCATTTTTCTAAGACAGTGTAATTTGATGTAAATGTGGTCAGAGTTGTTACTGATACAGTGCCTTTGTGACTCACTGAAACAGGAGGAGGCTCTGCAGGCCTTCGTCCAGCCAGAGACTCTGGACGGGGCCAACCAGTACTTCTGTGAGCGCTGCAAGAAAAAATGTGATGCCCGAAAGGTGAGTATACAGACTAGTGATCTTGTTGATGTTAAGACCACACTTCCCTTTGGGTCATGGGAGAACTGATGGGGGGGATTGAGTGAAGGTGGCCACTGGTCTGCCCAGGCAATTTGTGTTCTGACCCACCAGTGTTCTGGCCCTCTGCCCTCCCTCCACAGGGTCTGAGATTTCTGCACTTTCCCTACCTGCTGACTCTGCAGCTGAAGCGTTTTGACTTTGACTACACCACTATGCACCGCATCAAACTCAATGACTGCATGTCCTTCCCTGAGGAGCTGGACATGGGTCCCTTCATTGACGTGGAGGACGAGGTGAGACACACCAGCCCAGTGTGGCCTCCTATGTGTTATACTCTAGATAGAATAATGAGGCATGGGGTGCGGTGGAATAGTGCCAGCCTTTCAGGTCCACTCAAATTAGATTTTCGATTATGTTTCATGTATTAGTAATTTCCATGAAGTCATCATTAATTCATGAGTGTAACTGATACCTGAACTCTGTCTGCTTTCTCTCTCTTTCCATCCCGCTCTTTGTTTTTGATCAATGCCTGCTCTCATAGAAATCTCCTCAAACGGAGAGCTGCACTGACAGCGGGGCAGAGAATGAAGGCAGTTGCCACAGCGACCAGATGAGCAACGACTTCTCGGCGGACGACGGTGTGGATGAGGGCATCTGCCTGGACAGCGCCAGCAGTACTGAGAGGGTCCTGAAGCCAAAGGTACCCAGCCTCAACACTATGTAATACCACACAAACCGGCCTTACACTCTAGCACCCGTACTCCCTGTGTCTTATAGCCCATCCTGGTCTGTTTGCATGTAGTGCAATCTGCTGTCATTGGATTTAATTGTTAGCCAATTGTCTCTCCTGCCCCTGTCTCGTCTCCAGAATTCATTGACCTTTGAGCTGTTCTCGGTCATGGTGCATTCGGGCAGCGCTGCAGGTGGCCACTACTATGCCTGCATTAAGTCCTTCAGCGATGGCCAGTGGTACAGTTTCAACGACCAGCACGTCAGCAAGGTTATTCTCAGTCTTCAAATAACTTATGTTTACTATGCATGTAATACTAGACAAAACAACTCAACACAGGTTGCATCAACATAACTCCTCAACCTATGCTTTAAATAGACTTAAGAAATCGACGCCTGTCATTGTAACTGACAGTTGTCAGAAACACAACGGTGGTGGTCCAGTGTGTTGATGTGTGTGTCCTTCTATAGATCACCCAGGAAGACATCAGGAAAACGTATGGAGGGTCCTCGGGGAGCAGAGGCTATTACTCCAGTGCCTTTGCCAGGTCAGTGGAGCTCCTGTCTCTAAGTCACTCTCTGGATTGATCTGAAATCAATATGTCCCTGAACACATCTCACTCCCATGCCTGGCTCTCCCATCTCACAATATCATTCTATGTACCTACTAATGCATGCCTACATGGCCAGAACATTACCAGCATCTGTTCACGTCCCACTCCACACACCGCAATGTTCAATACCAGAGGAAGCTTTAATGGGGATGAACTGGTGCTTGTTTACTCAGAGCCCTACATTTTATTGAAGTCTCCCTGGGAGAAAAACAAGAGGGTGGTTATTCAGGCTAGGACAAAGCCCTGTTGATAACTGAGCTTTTACGTAATGCACTGTTCTTTCATGTGTTTGGAAAGGAAGATGGAACTCTATTTGGCTACTCATTTTCCTTTTCTCCATTTGCATTTAATAAGATGTTTTTCTGTTCCAACAGCTCTACGAATGCGTATATGCTGATTTATAGGTTGAAAGACCCCTCAAGGAATGCAAGTAAGGGAAACATATTGAATCAAGTTTGCTTTTAAATGTCTAAAATGACTATTCATCTGTATAAAGTTAAATATGTGGGTATAACCATCCTCGAAGGTTAAACTTTCCTAGTCTCTCTCAATGACTTGGACCCCCAGTTAGTTATGGTGATCTCTTGACTGATGGGCCGTGTTGTTACCACTGCAGAGTATCTGGATTCTGATGACTTCCCTGAGCACATAAAGCATCTGGTCCAGAGGGAGAAGGAGTCTGAGGAGCAGGAGAAAAGACAGAGGGAGATCGAGCGCAATACCTGCAAGGTACATCCTCCTCCTGTGGACTTTCCCATGGGCAACGGTGTCGGTCATTTGACTGTATGTTCTACTGTTGTTTTTACAGGGGTTGTATTGTTGTTAATTGCTCTGTATTTCTCTGTCAGATCAAGCTGTTCTGCATGCATCCGGTGAAGATGATGGCTATGATGGAGAACAAGCTGGAAGTGCACAAGGACAAGACGCTCAGAGAGGCAACAGAGATGGCCTACAAGGTAAGTCAGAGTGGAAGCTAAATGCGGAGGAAAGCATTGAAAGCTAATCTCACTCAGCAGCTGCAGTTCATACCAGCCAGCGGTCGGTGTCAGAATAGAGAGAGGTCCTAGGATAGACATAGTTCTAAGAACAAAAGGGGGGTTACAATGACCAAAAGAAGCTTCTAAACATTATCTTATGTGTCTATTAGCAATTGGACGTGTTTGTGTGTGTCTTTGGCCACCCATTCTGCTCCCTAGCTCATGGAACTGGATGGGGTGGTCCCGCTGGACTGCTGTCGCCTGGTCAAGTACGATGAGTTCCATGAGTACCTGGAGCGCTCGTACGAGGGTGAGGAGGACACCCCCATGGGGCTGCTGCTGGGCGGGGTCAAGTCCTCCTACATGTTTGACCTGCTGCTGGAGACGCGCAGACCAGAGCAAGTCTTCCAGCCATACAAACCCGGAGGTCAGTAAAAAACACCTTCAATACTTTAAATATAATACTTTAACTAGCAACTCTTTTAGCCTTTTCGGAAATGAGTTGTGTGTGTGTGTGACTGGTTGGTGTGTGTCTATGTAGAGGTGATGGTGAAGGTTCACGTGGTGGATCTGAAGACTGACACTGTTGCCCCTCCCGTCAGCATCAGGGCCTACCTAAACCAGTCAGTCACTGAGTTCAAGCAGCTCATTGCACAGGTAAGTTAGTTCAGACACTCCTCTTTAATTCTTCCTTTCTATCTAATCCAGCCGGATACAGTCCACACTTGTAAGACCATGAAATCTGCCAGTATTTGTTTTGGGATCTGTGATGCAGTATCTCTCCACTGTGTGTGTATTGTTTGTTGAAAGGCCACAGAGCTCTCAGCTGAAACCATGCGTGTTGTCCTGGAGCGCTGCTATAATGACCTTCGGCTTCTCTACGTGCCCAACAAGACATTGAAAGCAGAGGGTTTCTTCAGGAGCAACAAGGTCACACTCTACTTTACTTTATTATTGTCCTTTCCAGCTTGTCTGCTGTGTTAATGTTGTGTATCTGTAAACATAATTTTTCAGCAGTGCTTTGATCGCAGATGTAACACAAACCTAATTTGTCCATTATCTGTTTCTCTTAGGTTTTCGTGGAAAGCTCTGAATCCCCAGATCACCAGGTCACTTTCACTGATTCCCTCTTGTGGAAACTGCTGGATCGCCATGGGAACACAATCCGCCTGTTTGTCTCGCTCCCTGTGCAATCCCCCGGCACCAACAGAACTATTTGCCAAAAAGTGGGCGGCGACCCTGAGGAGTGCTCTGAGGGGTCAAAGGGCAACAGGAATTCTGTAGAGACCATCTTGGAGGAGAGCACAGAGAAGCTGAAGAACCTGTCCCTCCAGACGCAGCAGGGCTCCAGCACCAGTGACAGCCAGAAGAGCTCAGACACCAGCGACTTCGAACAGATCGAGTCCCCCTCACCTTCTCAGGAACCAGACTCCTCCTCTGTATCCGCTGTCGTTGCAGTCGACAACCGAGAGCTGGAGAACCGGATCCGGGTGGCCAGCGGCGGGGGGGCCTACTCCGACCCGGAAACCCAGTTCCCTGGGGAGGAGCGCTCGGACTCTGAGGTGAACAACGATCGCAGCACGAGCTCAGTGGACAGTGACATCCTGAGCTCCAGCCACAGCAGTGACACGCTGTGCAACGCCGACAGCGGCCCCATCCAGCTTGCCAATGGTCTGGACTCACACAGCATCACCAGCAGCCGCCGCTCCAAGGCCAATGAGGGCAAGAAGGAGACGTGGGACACAGCCGAGGAGGACAGTGGCACGGACAGCGAGTATGATGAGAATGGGAAGAGCAAGGCGGAATCCTATTACCTCTACTTCAGAGCAGAACCATATGCACAGGAGGACGGCTCTGGGGAAGGAGGCCAGAAATGTACGTCTTCATAATCTATTTACAAATGCAGGTCTTTGATTCTAATGTTGTTTAGTCTGTCCTAACTTTTTTTGATTGAATGTTTAGTTTGTGGGAACTGTAGAATTGTTTTTTTATCCTTTTTCTGTGGAATAAGTGTGGGTTGTTCATACTATGAATTTAATCACTTTTTTACTGCACCATTTTGATTTGAATGAAACCTTCCATACATGTTTTCCCATGTTAGAAGTGGTCAGAAAGTGCTCAAAGATGACCAATTTTTCATACCCCATCATGAGACATCCATGCACACCCGCATGTGTGCATGTCTGTGGTATGTGTGTACATGTGTGCCTGTGAGAAAGGGGGAGAATGCTGTAGCAGGCCTCATTCTCCATTGGATTTGCTTATACTGTATAATAAGATTTGAAGATGTTTAAGATCTGAGAGAGGGAGAACGCTGTAAAATGACTCTCTCCAATCTCCATTAAGACAGCTTGTATTGCATATACTGTATTCTGTATACTACGATACAGAAACGGCTGTAGTTCACAAACAACAAGGAGTTGAATCATATATTTGGTCTTAGAACAAGTCAGATAACAATACTATATGCTTTTAAACAATTTAATTCTGAAATGTATTTCAAAATGCATATGCTGAAGTCATTTTAAAGTATGATAGAGAATAACAATACTAAATTGTCATTATGGCCTGTCTTAGACACTTGTGCTCACTATGTTAACACCAAATTTCATGCATTTACACAAACCAGAATTTCTGGCACATTTTTTGATATCGTACTAAATATAGTACATGGATGTGAATAGGTTAATTTAAGATAAGCACTCATGTCAGTTATCTGACAGAGCAACACCTCGAGGGTTAAGAAACACTGGTTTAGATGCTGTTAGAACAAAATCCACATGTAGTATTTAATATACTGTTATATGGTTAGTTTGTTCCAACTAATTGAAACGTATGTTTTGGTGCTGTTTGCCTGTCAGGTGTACTGGTCCATGTGGATAAGAGGATAACTCTGTCAGCATTCAAACAGAACCTGGAGCCTTTTGTGGGGGTCACCTCTACCCAGTTCAAGGTGTTCCGCGTCTACGCCAACAACCAGGAGTTTGAGAGTGTACGGCTTAACGAGACCCTCTCCTCCTTCTCTGACGACAACAAGGTCCGTAGCGTCTCACTATCTGCCCCTTTCAAAACATTACTTTTTTCAAAAGATAATGGTGTTTTTTTTTTACAAACAATCTTATCCATGACGCTCCTCTTGGTCTTCTTACAGATAACCATTCGATTAGGCAGAGCACTGAAGAAGGGCGAGTATCGGGTGAAAGTGTACCAGCTGCTAGTGAATGATGCAGAGGTAAGGACCGGGATGAGCTGATGTTTCTTCACACACACAAGAAGTTATTCGGTGTTGTGCAATTTCCTCACATAACAGCAGTCTGTAGGTGTGTCACTGATGGATTTGTCACCAGGGTGTATTATGTGACAGTTCTATATGTCATTGTGTTTCATGCTTAAGTGTGTGTGTGTCTCTCCTCCCCAGCCCTGTAAGTTCCTCGTGGACACAGTGTTTGCTAAGGGCATGACTGTGAAACAGTCCAAAGAGGAGCTAATGCCTCAGCTGAAAGACCAATGCAAGCTGGACCTCAACATCGACAAGTGGGTTCCACCTTACACACTTAAAAACATGTACAGTCAAGTAACTCTAATCTGCATATCTAAGATGATCTATATACACAATCCAATGCACACGAATGTATGGGCACACATCCAACCATACATCAAATATCATACACTTGAATCCTTTACCTACATATTTTCTTCTGAAAACATTTGTTGACTGTAAAAGGTACCACAGGTGTCTTTGTGGTGATACAATTAGAATGTCAAAGTCTTTAGTCATTTAGAAGACGCTCTTAACCCTAATTGCTCCTGTAAGTTTCTCTGGATAAGTGCCTTGCTCAAAGGCACATCGTGAGTGACCTTTTTAAAGCACTGACTCACAGCTGATGCTTATTGATAAGAAGTGTTGTTGAATCCTAATTGTATGTGTATGTGGGGTCAGGTTCCGTCTCAGGAAGAAGACGTGGAAGAACCCAGGGACAGTGTTTCTGGACTACCACGTCTATGAGGAGGACATCAACATCTCCAGTAACTGGGAGGTCTTTTTGGAGGTTCTAGATGGTAATACTGGTTTGCTATTGTTTCGACTACTCTCTTCAGAACCATTTGTAAATCGCCTCATGGTCATCATAGCCTGAAAAGAGACAAACTTATTCTAAAATATATTACTGCTTTATATCAAACGCCTATATTAGGTCATGTAAAAATGGCTTTAGAGGAAGCTTTAACAATTACAATTACTGTAAAAGGAAAAGCCCTGTAGAACTGAATTGTCTCATTTGAATGAGTATCACTTGTGCGCACAATTGGCCTAGCGTCGTCTGGGTTAGGGAGGGCTTGGTCGGTAGGGATGTCCTTGTCTCATCGCGCACCAGCGACTCATGTGGCGGGCCGGGCGCAGTGCGCGCTAACCAAGGTTGCCAGGTGCACGGTGTTTCCTCCGACACATTGGTGCGGCTGGCTTCCGGGTTGGATGCGCGCTGATGTGCGGCTAGGTTGGGTTGTGTATCGGAGGACGCATGACTTGCAACCTTCGTCTCTCCTGAGCCCGTACGGGAGTTGTAGCGATGAGACAAGGTAGTAGCTACTACAATAATTGGACACCACAAAATTGTGGAGAAAAAAAAGGGGTAAAGAATTTTTGAAAAAAAGGGGGGGGAAAGAGTATCACTTGTGAGAAAGAGAGGCAGACCGAGACAGTGGGTGTGTGCTCGCTCAGCCATCCCCAACCCTCCCCTCCTGCCCCTTTCCAGGACCGGAGAAGATGAAGTCCATGTCCCAGCTGGCTGTGCTGACCCGCCGCTGGACCCCCGCCCAGATGAAGCTGGAGCCCTTCCAGGAAGTGGTTCTGGAGAGCAGCAGTGTGGAGGAACTCAAGGAAAAGGTATGTGTGTATTCACGTCCTGAATGTGGTGCCAGGCCTTGTACACTGATGCACATGTCTGAGGCCACAGACACGCTGGCTTGCAAGGCAGCACTGTGGGATTGTCTTACCCACTAAGTGCTGCTACCATCAACATCACAGGGTCTGATGCACCACATGGGAGTAGTGAGATGCACTGTAACTTTTCACATCACAGTATATAACATCAGCCTCTAGACTTTTGAGATGCATAAGTTGCAAGGTAAATAATAGGGCATGCTAAATCGATATTAAAAGGCAATTTGTGACATCAATTCTCTCTCCAGCTCAGTGAAATAAGTGGTGTTCCTCTTGAAAACCTGGAGTTTGCCAAGGTAGGTAAACTGTTTTTGATGCTGTTAGGATTTACTTTTACTCTTGCGCTGTTTCACTCCACTTAATTTCCTGAAATGTTTCCCAGTTTACTGACTGGCGTCCTGATTGTCTCCTGCAGGGGAGAGGAACATTTCCTTGTGATATCTCAGTATTGGAGATCCAGCAGGATCTGGACTGGAACCCTAAAGTGTCCACTCTGAATGTGTGGCCTCTGTACATCTGTGATGATGGTGCTGTGGTCTTCTACAGGTAAACCCATCATACTCTGCCATACTGGAACAGGGCCCTTTGCCATTTCAAATGAGTAGGTGTTGTGACATGACAATGGGATGTTCAGGATAATTGCAGATATTTTGTTTAATATAGGTATATTCTCCAGAAATTCTCAGCTTGTGCTCTTGGGTTTCAGGGACAGCACAGAGGAGCCTATGGAACAGTCTGAAGACGAACGCAATGAGCTGATGAAGAAGGAGAGCAGCCGGCTGCTGAAGACTGGCCACCGGGTCAGTTACTCACCTCGTAAGGAGAAGGCCCTTAAGATCTACCTGGATGGGGGCCCGGTCAAGGACCCGGGGCAGGACTGAGGCCCTTCTGAGGCCCGTCCCAGTTAGCTGGTTGGCCTGCCTGCCTGCCGCAGTGTAGCTTGCCCGGCCAAGGGACCCTGTCTGGCGTGGGGCCCCACATTGACTCGACGACGTCACCAGATCAGTGCGGCTCACACACCATCTCTCGTCCTCCCATCTGGGCTCTAGGGGAAAGAGAGTGGCTCAGAAATCATATTGTGCACTATAGTTTATTGTACTGTGAAGTTTAAAGGGAAGTGCAAAAGCTATTCAATAAAACAAATACTATATAGACAAATCAATTTAAAGAAAATGTTCCAGACATGGGTGCATGATCAGAGTAGAGCTGTGTAGGCCAGAGGAAAAGACAAGTCTGTCAGTTTCCTCTCCTTCTCCGCAACACTTTATTTCTCATCTCCCTCTTGCACTTGGGTTTCTCGCTCTCCCTCTGTTAGACAGACTAGCGATAGAGCCTACCCGACCCATCTGTGAACATGTACCTGGTTCAAATTCTCCACATCTGATATTTCACCAGGCTAGAGCGATGCTCGTCCCACCCACCCACTTTAGAGACTGTGAGTATAAAGCCAAGAGTATCTACGACAACAAACTCACTTTGTCTTCTTCCAGTTTCTTTGTCTTCTTTAATCCAAACTGCAGTTTTTTTAATCATCTTTGGCAAATCGATACGTAGTTCAACATTTAATGACCTGTCTTCTCTGATTCTATAAAGTGGTAATTTTTGATTTGCTGACGTGGAGGGTTTCTGCTGTTTTCCCAGAATGCCACAGTGTACATCACTGTGGAAACTCCTCTTACTGCTGCTCCACCCCCTACGCTTTATAGGAGCTTAGCCTCACTTCCTCTTGATTCACTGATATGTGTTAGTCCTCCAATTACCAAGGAAATGGCAACTAGACCACCATGTAGACTATGTTAAGGAGCTCATCATTTTGTTCAATGTAAATTATTTTGATGTTATTGTGAGCGACCTCTGGCACACATTAAAAACATTTTGTCTGTATTTAACGTTATGTTAATTTAGAAACCTGTTTATTTCTGCACGATGTGAAAGTGCGTGTCTGTCGAGGCCACGTGCATGCTGATTGCTTGAGGGGCGGGAGCCCTCAGTGGTTTTGGGAGATGGTTGGGTGGTGGTTGTGGCAATATATACCTGCTGCTGCTTCTCAGACTGAGACCAGAGGGCATAGACCTTACTGGACCAGCTGACTGGGTATCCACGCTGCAGGGCCCAGCAGAGCTCCTCTGGGCTTCTAATGCTGCCTACCACAAGCTGTTCACAGTAGAAATGCCAATAAAATAATTTGTTTTGAGTTTTAAATCTTGTGTGAACATAGATTTTAGAATTGAAATTAAAATGTTTTTTTCATAACTGCAGTATTCTGTTATTGTAAATTAAATATTTTGAATCCCCACTTTACCAATTCTGCATTTATATGGATTTAACATGGTATACATATAAGAATATTTACATCTCAAGAATTTTCAAAGCCTTTTATTTTCTCATGAGCAAAAGTTGTGCAAGCTGCATGTCTGGGTTATAGTTTCCATTACCAAGTTGTGGGCATGATGAGCTGACCTGTCAAAGTGCTCCATATATTCAGAAATGTCATCTGTCCTTGTTTAAACCACTATTTTAAACAAAAACCAGGACTAAGCAAGCTACAGTGCATTGTGTTTGAGCAAAGGGCCTCAATGGTGCATCCTTAAGGTAGGCACATAAGTGAGACATCAGAGAGCAGGATGGGGTATGTTTTAAGTACATATTTGTTAACATGAACTCTTATTGCAGAATTGGAGTGTCATCATACCCAGTACCTTTGAACAGCATGAACGTCTAGGAATCGGGGAAATACTCAAAATGTAAATTCCATCTAATACATACATGGTGTTATGCACTACGCAACATCTAGAGCGTTGGTTAACTTCGAGCAGATCGAGAACTGCAATGGCTTGAATAAACAATGACAAGCTTATAGATGGAAGAATCTTACATGTGAGACGGTGAGCAACTTCATTTTCTAGGCTGAAATCACTGGAGACCCTTCTGATTGTCTACAGGCCTGAAAAGGTTGAGCTGCATGTTTACTCCTAGACAATATAGTCAATTTCTGAATAAAGTGCGTCTGTCAGGTCCTCTTCACTCGAGTTCTGTCTTTTCAGACACGAAGTGTCGGCTGTCAAAGAGATTAGGAAATTTGTAATTAATCAATTTGTAGCATCATACTGGGTCAATAGCATTTTGAGTGATCGCTATGGCTTTATCTTTTAAATGTAATGACTTATGCCTTCATTTCAATTGAATGTAAATGTTGCAGGTTTGCAGCATGTGGATTCTTACCCGAGATGTTCATACTGGAGACACTGGAGGTCCCCAGCACAGGGGCAATGGTCCCTGGCCCTCTATGTCCCAGGACAGCAGCTCCATAAGGTGATTGGAGGAGCCATGACAGCGCTCACGCTCTATTGGCTTGGCCGTGCACACAGGGAACAGCAGAGCTGACCACAAGGTAAGGGGAGAGAGATGGGTAGTGACAAAGGTAAGTGACATTACTACAGAAACTTTAATATAGGACTACAGTATATGGATAGTGCTTGGAAGGGAAAGCAGGTTATGGGCCTTCACATGATCACTTAACTATCTGAAACTTCAATGCGCCTTGCTTCACTTGACTTCATGACTATCATAGTTGGCTAGGGACAATTACATTGAGAACAGAGGCTTTGTGGTATTGCAATTTGAAGCCTCCCTTTTTTGGATGTCAAAGCAATCGCTGTAGGTTTTTATCTGGCTGAGTCATAGCCACATGAAAGGAGCCCATTTTGCTCCCCACAGATTATGTTAAGTTAATGTAGAATGACTCATGGTGTACAAATTTAACAGAGGAATTATGTTCCGTGTGTGACCTTGTGGCCTGCACCTTTATGGAAAGCACATCAGAGGTCTGGGCTGCAGTTGCCCTGGTATTGGCAGATGCTGCCAGCTTCCCCCTTAGTGGTGTTCTGGCTGCACTGGCACCACACACACAGCTGTACTGTACAGCACTCCTCATTCTTTTTGCAGGGCTGGAACACACACACACACAGTGACAAACTGTCAGATGACATTCATGGCATAATATCAGGCCCATGGTCATGGAATGGCATGACCAGTCTCTTGTAACTCTCCTAAGCTCTCTAGGTGCAGCAAATTCCTGCTACTTGTGCAAGCTGAACCAATAGTGGTATCTAATTAATAGTTAATAGTGTGCTGCTTGACATATGACTGTTTTTCTGTGCAGGACATTAACACAGGCGTTATCAACTTGGAAGACCCTTAACTATTCTCAGCGTACCTTTGACTTTGAATGCAAGCCAGTATCTACAGTATTATGTGGATTGTTTTCTATTCTGCCCTGCCAAAAACATTGGTCTTAAATCCAATTACATTGTTTGTGTCTGTTGAGTAGGCTCTCATTACCTCTCATCCTGCTCCTCTCTTTGTCCTCTGAGAGAGGGGGAGAGAGGTGGAGCTCTTATTCAATCAGACACATGCTTTGATGCACAGCCAAGAGGAGAGAAGCTCTCCGTCATGAAACACTCCAGTTACACTTGTGGCAACACTGCAATGCAGTAACAATGCAGAAGCAGCTGCATCATATTGTTGAAGCAATCTGCTGCTCTGTGATTGCTGTGTGTGTGCACATGTGCACTAAAGCACTGTTACAAAACCTGGAGATGGTCTGAAGTTGTACGTAATAGGAACTAGGAAGGAGCCAAAGTCCCCTGGGAAACAGGTCTGCACGAATACATTCTAGATGGGTTCAGTGTCAGGGTGTGTAAAATGTGTGTGACACTGTTAATAACCATGAAATGGACCTACCACGTCGAGGGCTTTGCAGGTTAGATACTTGGATCGGTGCGTCTCATACCGGCAATATTTCCCCTTTTCACAGTCCTCATCAATGATACACTACTGTGAAGAGGGGACACTCAAGACACACCCTCCTTCACAGATAAACATGCAGATGGTCTCTATAAGGTACCAAAGCCGCCCACAATCCAGAGTTTTGCACTAGAAAACAGATTGTACTGGAAAAATTGGCTAAATCAAACATGGTGGTCTTGAAGAGAAATTTAGAGGTTGTAGCCATGTACTATTGCAAACTTATTTACAATTTTTACTTTAAAATAACTTCAAAGTACATTTTTGAGGATGTGATACGTTGTTGCACGGTCTCTTCCAATATTTACACTACCGTTCAAAAGTTTGGGCTCACTTAGAAATGTACTTGTTTTTGAAAGAAAAGCTAATTTTTCGTCCAATAAAATAACATCAAATTGATCAGAAATACAGTATAGACATTGTTAATGCTGTAAATGACTATTGAAGCTGGAAACGGCTGATTTTTAATGGAATAATTAGATAGGCTTACGGAGGCCCATTATAAACAACCATCACTCCTGTGTTCCAATGGCACGTTGTGTTAGCTAATCCAAGTTTATAATTTCAAAAGGCTAATTGATCATTAGAAAATCATTTTGCAATTATGTTAGCACAGCTGAAAACAGTTGTTCTGATTAAAGAAGCAATACAACTGTCCTTCTTTAGAATAGTTGAGTATCTGGAGCATAAGCATTTGTGGGTTTGATTACAGGCTCAAAATGGCTAGAAACAAAGAACTTCCTTCTGAAACTCATCAGTCTATTCTTGTTCTGAGAAATGAAGGATATTCCATGCGAGAAATTGCCAAGAAACTGAAGATCTCATACAACGCTGTGTACTACTCCCTTCAACAGAACAGCACAAACTGTCTCTAACCAGAATAGAAAGAGGACTGGGAGGCCCCGGTGCACAACTGAGCAAGAGGACAAGTACATTAGTGTCTATTTTGAGAAACGGATGCCTCACAAGTCCTCAACTGTTAGCTCCATGAAATAGTACCCGCAAAACACCAGTGTCAATGTCAACAGTGGAGGCAACTCCAGGATGCTGGCCTTCAAGGCAGAGTGCCTCTTTTCATTTTATTGGCCAGTCTGAGATATGGCTTTTTCTTTGCAACTCTGCCTAGAAGGCCAGCATCCCGGAGTCGCCTCTTCACTGTTGACGTTGAGACTGGTTTCTAGCCATTTTGAGCCTGTAATCAAACCCACAAATGCTGATGCTCCAGAAACTCAACTATTCTGAAGAAGGCCAGTTTTATTGATTCTTTAATCAGACCAACAGTTTTCAGCTGTGCTAACATAATTGCAAAAGGGTTTTCTAATGATCAATTAGCCTTTTAAAATGATAAACTTGGATTAGCTAACACAACGTGCCATTGGAACACAGTGGTGATGGTTGCTGATAATGGAACTCTGTAACGCCTATGTAGATATTCCATTAAAAATCAGCCCTTTCCAGCTACAATAGTCATTTACAACATTAACAATGTCTACACTGTATTTCTGATCAATTCTTATGTTATTTTAATGGAAAACATTTGCAAACCTTTCAAAAACAAGGACATTTCTAAGTGACCCCAAACTTTTGAACAGTAGTGTATCTGTGCCTAAAGTGACCTGAATAAACTGGGACAATGGGCTATTTGTCCCAAAATGTGTCCCAATTCCCTCTCACTTGTCCCTCTACCACATATCTTAAGGAAAAGACTGGTAGGAATTGCATGCTCTGAGACTGTCTATTATTTTAACTAAATATTAAAACCTGTGACCGCAATAAAGAAAATGTTTAATGTGCAGGATGTTATGAAAATGACTACACGCAATGTTTACCAAAAGCCCTGAATCAAATGATAGACATTTCACAGCTATTGTTCAAAACTATGCAGCTAGATATTGTGACTAAAACCCCCAAAACAAATAACTAAAAACCCTTCAGACTTTTGCTGATAAGATGGATTGAGCACTTCTTGCACTGTGTCCTGGTCAGAGGCCGGTTATAGCAGTAATCGAGTGTCTGTCTCCAAAGACCTACTGTATACTGGTCAAAGACAGGCACTCACGCACACATCTGGCTTGATTGATCTGTTATTATTTTGCTATTATCTTGCCTGATCAGCAGCCCCATCAGGGCTGAGACGTGGCTGCCATATATAATGAATGTACAGACAGATGCAGCTCTGAAGAGAGCTTATCAACCAGCCACCATCCTGCATGTCACGCTGCCTGGATAAGACTAGCTTTAACCTGGCTTATAGAGAATGAGACAGCACAGTTGAGACTGGAGAGGCGTACAGGGCATGGGGAAAGAGAAATGAGATTCCCAAACATGACAGCAGCTGTGGCCGCATGCAGAACAGCACAGAAAGAGGAGAAACAACCCATGACTTGTTAAATCTTTCATGAATTGTGACTTGCATTAAGGATGGAATTGCATTCATCTTATGCCCACTGTCTTTATTAAACACAAAACACCAGTTAGAGTTATAGTGTTCAAGTTATTGTGGATAATATGTTTTAAATTTTTTACATTTTTAAAATCTGTTGTAAATCATGATGAAGGGAAATTTCAAAGATTGTTGTTGACTCACATGATGAATATTATTTTCCTTTCCACTGGACTGGATAACTGTTCTGGTGATGTAGGTCTCTTCTGTTCTGTTGTCTGTCTCCTAAAAAAAGAGAGACACATTTCCAGTTAGGATCACTTCTGTAGGATTTCTGCAATTTTGCTTTCAGTCTTCATAACAAATGTGGGATGCCAGAATATTACTACCATACAGTATTACAATTCATAATAGCATTTCGGCATTGTAGTTTTGAATGAAATACAGTACAAAAATACATTTGCGTGTGACTACTACTGTACCTTATGTAATGTCTCTATGGTGGATGGATTGAGTTTCAACCACACTCTCAGAAGTGCTTTCCGTTGTGGTAATTTGAGGGAAGGTTATTGGGATGCAAGCTGGACTTTGCACTCTCATTGTCCTTGTAAAGAGGTTTGATGCAAAAGATCAATACTGCATTGGGGTCACCACTGGGTTTTTTTTTACACAATGTGCATGTTAAGATTGACTTAGACTTATCTCAACCCACATTGGCAACTGTTTTTATTAGTCTGAATGTTTAAGTCTCAAGTTAAACTTGTGGTTACTTTAATTTAACAGAAACGTTTCAGATCAACGCACATGATATAATAAGAGTGTTCTGCGCTATTATCTGTTGCATTTTACATAACATTAAAAATCATACAAATGAAACGAGTGCTATGGGAAATAATAGGCTCATTGATTTTTGTTATCAACGCTCTGCAAATATACATCTGAGTAGACCTAACCATTAACCGACCTGGTGCACCGCATCCTCCAGTTTATTATGCGTGTCCTCCATCAGTTGCTCTACCTCCTCAAATATGTCGTTTAATGTCGTGTGTCCTTGTGCCAAATTATCCTCAAGGATCTGGTTGATGTCCAAATCCACGAGCCTGGTAGAACCAGGAAGGAGGATGCCATGGATAAACGTTAGGCTCAGAGTTAGAAGAGAGAAATACAACATCCTTGCTGCTGCGTAAAAAGGCATCCGAATGAATTAGGTTCTTTGGACGTCCCATCTGCGCACTGGGTGTGTGCGGTGAAGCTGCTGCTGGGTCACTCTGTCCGAAGAGAAGGGGGAGGATAGACTATAATATTGTCTTATGCATGTATTTATATTTTGAGAAAGTTGTAGTTTATTTTGTCCTAAGTTATGCGACCACTGTAGGTTATAGCCTAATTGACAGGTGCAAGCCATGGTGAAACGTTTTCGATGCTCTTACCTTTCATAGTAACGCCAGTGACGATGCTATTCTGGGCCAACAGCAGCAGGCTGGGGGAGGATGCCGCCAATGAAGGAGGGATGGTGGCACACCGCAATGGGCTGACTGCTCGTCTTTGAGCAATGATCAGACTTGCCTAGAGCCCGGGTTAACGTTGTAATGAGATCTGTGTAATGTTAGCGACGACTCTTTATTCTTACTCTTCAATTATAAGTTTATAATCCACTTGTTATTATATTTCACAATTAGTAGACCTAGTTACAATGTATTAAAGTTGTGATAGTTGGGCTACACAGTAATATAGTCTGCTGTGACTGTGCGTAAACGTGGATGTGGCTCTGGCGCATGTTTTCGCCCATTTACCACTAGATGGCCTCATTTGCATGGAATATATTTTCAGTAGCCTAGTCTAAACCACGGTGGAGTAGCCTAGTTTATAGGTTTATGGCTATGAAACTATAATTGCTAGACGTATGGGTAAACACCCATCCACCACCCCGAGAAACCTCTCGACTAAGTAACCATCGTATGTAACCACCATACCAAACATAACATATTATACTAATGTGAGTGTCCCGGATTTATCTTTACTATGTTACGTCTAGTCTGAGACCAGGTTTTTTTGAGAGTTCACTCCTTGGTATGGAGAGCCTGGTGAAGACATTGGAGCAGAGAGGTGTCACGGTGATTAACTGACCATGTCATCGCCATCATCCGAACGTGTCGTTTTATGTAATGGAAAAAACAGTCAATACTTTAAAGCAGTCCATGTTTACTCACTGCGTAAATGCCAAATGTAGCCTATTATGGATCAATTAATTTAGCGTAATTTGACGCAAGTTCTTTGTTTTGTTTGTTTGTTTGTTCTTGAAACATTATTCTGGACACTGAACAGCTGAAGATATCTTTGTGCTAGAGCCTGTGCACGTGCCTCAATCACTTGCTGAGTCCAAATTGTGCCTCAAAATGTATTTGAATTATTACAATGATATACATAATGATTAAGGCTATATGCCGATATTCCATTTGGTTAATGTATTTGTTGCTTAATTAGCTAAAATAAATCAGAGTATACTACTATCTATGCTGTAATTTTTGCACTGTGGCTACATGAAAAGTATTTGTGTCTACAGTTGTAATGAAGCCTTTATAATTTAAATTTCGAGCACAGCAGTTACCATTGGGTCTTGTAATCTCCTGCACCGCCCTCGTGCAATAGACCGGAGGTACTGTGGTGGTGAGACCGAGTGAGACAATAATTTAGCCCAGTAGTAGTTCAGAATGAGTGACTGGAAGAGACGCACCGACACATATAGCCAGCGCAAATTCGATTAGATACATTTTCTCTGACCGGTCATTGCGGTTTTGAATATCCCTCTTCAATCAACTGCGAAGACTGGACCAGTTGACTTATTTTTTCTCCTCTGTAAACTAAGGTAAGTCACACTTCCAATTACACATGTTTCACAAATCAGTGACTGCTGGGCAGATGTCTAGGCAATTGAGCAACATGACAGCTGAGTCTGAACACTGTGACATAGTTCATTCAAGGTTGTAAAATCGAATCTTATTTAATGAATTAATTTCGTTTCTCTACTGTGGGATTTGTACATGTTCTTTGCTTTAGTATTCAAATAGATACATCCTGATAGGATTAGATCCAGATTCATGTACCTACAGTATGAGCCTGTGTGTCTGAACTGGATAATAAAACATCTGATTTGTCTCCATACTCTGATAAGATAGCTCTGTGTGTTCAACCATTATAATAATGATGTATGTGTCTCCACCATAATCCAGGTTTAAAAGCCTTTATACCTGATGTTTCTGGTTGAGTTTTACAATGGTATAGGCTACTACCATGGCATGGTATTTTATTTAAAGTTACATTGTGTGAGAAACAGTAAATTACTAACACTGTACTACTAGTTTGAGTAGTGTGATTTGTCACCTGAGACAAGTGATGATTGAAGACTAAACGATTATCTCTGAGTATCCAGGCTGGAACTTTTGTCACAACTTCTCCCATATATGAGAGAGGTTGTGAGAAATGTTCCAGCCTGAATACTCAGAGATAATAGTTTAGTCTTCAATCATCACTTGACTCAGGTGAGACTACTGTATGTTTACGCCAAATAAGAATTGGTCACAATTTTGGATTCATTTATCAATTGAAATCCAGATTTATTTACGTGACACATTTCAGACATGAATGCCACACAATATGCTTCACAGGAAAAAACATAAATAAAAAACAATGAAAATAAATACAGAAATATTCACTACACAACAAACATAAAAGGATAAAAAACAGAAGAATAACAATACAAACTGTAAGACTAAAAAGGCACCCTAAGGAAAAGCAAAGCTAAAGGTGTGTATTAACATCTCGTTTAAATATGTTCAGTTTCGACCCCCCTCAGGTTCTCTGGCAGGCTAAGCTTTTATTCTTGATGTATCTGGCTGATTTTACAATGGTATAGGCTTCCACCATGGCATGGTATTTTCTTTACATTGAGTTACATTAAGAGAAAGACAATGATTAAACAGTCATTCTTTGAGGGTTCATCACCCTTTTACCTCAGGAAAACTATATTATTATTTGAATGTATTCTTAATCATAGTATATTGTAAAGGCACAATTATGTTGTATTTATATCAACAGATATTACTGTCTGCACAAGCCAGTGTGAATTTTTTTCTCCTGCAGCTGTTAGTAGTGAAATACAGAGTTACACAACTTTACGGCCCTTTATCGTTGGGGAGTGGGAGAGGTATTGTGACACTGTCTGTCTGCTTTAGTGCTGCTGTTTCTGTCAGATGAATTAATGGTCTTCTATCATAAGAATTATGGGAAGTTCTAAGCTTACTCACTAACGTGTTTGATTTAGAGTTTGAACTTCTGGCTTTAAATAATACTGTACAGTAGGCTATATTTTTCTTTGTCCCAGGTGAGACACGTTAGTTACAGCACACATGGTCAGATGATCACAGATCCGTTTCAGAGACATCTGTAAGGTATTTAGATACAGTATATAATCTGTTATAAGCACACATTTTTGGATGACTGAAATCTGAATTGAATGGTCAATTTTCATTTTGGTACTCCTGAAAGTGTACCTACAGTATGTGGGGGTATCTGTCTGACACGTTTATCTCAAAGTCACTCTAGAAAACAGGCCACTGTGAGTATCTGGCCATGAGAGAGCAGCTGGGATTCTGTAAGGACATTTTGAGAAGGCAGCGGCAATCATACAGTCATGTAATTTTCCGCCCCCTCTTGAATGAGCAATAATTTCCTGTGTATCCTGTGCCGGTTGAAAACATGGCACGCTCTTCCTCACAGTGCTGTAAGACTTAAAGTCCTGCTTTATTACTCTGTGATTCACTACCTTACTGATAGAGTATGTGTCAACCTCTCAATACACTACATGTCTGTCTCTGAATCTGTCTCAGGTATTGGTTGTCCATGTGTGATTTAAGTAGTCTGTTCTCCCTGGATTTGATAAATATTGCACGCTCAAACAAAAAATACTATTTTATTCCTTTCTTGCTGGAATTTCCTCAGGAATGTTCAACCTTGTTAGTATTTCTTGTGCTATAAATCAACTGAAGTTAAGGAACAGTACAAATAATATTGTTCAGTAAGATTTATACACTTGCTGTTAGTTATGGGAGTATACTCTTAGAAAAAAAAAGTTCTTTGTTCTACTGTACATAACTTTTAGGTGTTCCATATAAGAAGCAAGCGATAGAACCCTTTTTGGTTCGATATGGAACCTTTTCCCAAGACTATACAACATAAACAAATGTGATTAGTTCAGTGCCAATGTTTTTGCGCAGTGTATACAACAGACATTAACAAATCAAAAGTTTATCTGTAGCGGTGCACTTCCTTCATTTTTCTTCTCCTGTTTCATCACCATACCTATGCTATCTGGAATAACAATACATCAGCAGGTTTGACTTGCTCTCCCCAAAAGCAGATTTCTAGAAATATCACAAGGTTTTACAGTGGGGCAAAAAAGTATTTAGTCAGCCACCAATTGTGCAAGTTCTCCCACTTAAAAAGATAAGAGAGGCCTGTAATTTTCATCATAGGTACACTTCAACTATGACAGACAAAATGAGAAAAGAAAATCCAGAAAATCACATTGTAGGATTTTTTAATGAATTTCTTTGCAAATTATGGTGGAAAATAAGTATTTGGTCAATAACAAAAGTTAATCTCAATACTTTGTTATATACCCTTTGTTGGCAATGACAGAGGTCAAACGTTTTCTGTAAGTCTTCACAAGGTTTTCACACACTGTTGCTGGTATTTTGGCCCATTCCTCCATGCAGATCTCTAGAGCAGTGATGTTTTGGGGCTGTTGCTGGGCAACACGGACTTTCAACTCCCTCCAAAGATTTTCTATGGGGTTGAGATCTGGAGACTGGCTAGGCCACTCCAGGACCTTGAAATACTTCTTACGAAGCCACTCCTTCGTTGCCCGGGCGGTGTGTTTGGGATCATTGTCATGCTGAAAGACCCAGCCACGTTTCATCTTCAATGTCCTTGATGATGGAAGGAGGTTTTCACTCAAAATCTCACGATACATGGCCCCATTCATTCTTTCCTTTACTCGGAACAGTCATCCTGGTCCCTTTGCAGAAAAACAGCCCCAAAGCATGATGTTTCCACCCCCATGCTTCACGGTAGGTATGGTGTTCTTTGGATGCAACTCACTCTTTGTCCTCCAAACACAACGAGTTGAGTTTTTACCAAAAAGTTATATTTTGGTTTCATCTGACCATATGACATTCTCCCAGTCTTCTTCTGGATCATCCAAATGCTCTCGAGCAAACTTCAGACGGGCCTGGACATGTACTGGCTTAAGCAGGGGGACACGTCTGGCACTGCAGGATTTGAGTCCCTGGCGGCATAGTGTGTTACTGATGGTAGGCTTTGTTACTTTGGTCCCAGCTCTCTACAGGTCATTCACTAGGTCCCCCCGAGTGGTTCTGGGATTTTTGCTCACCGTTCTTGTGATCATTTTGACCCCACAGGGTGAGATCTTGCCCCGGATCGAGGGAGATTATCAGTGGTTTGTATGTCTTCCATTTCCTAATAATTGCTCCCACAGTCGATTTCTTCAAACCAAGCTACTTACCTATTGCAGATTCAGTCTTCCTGGCCTGGTGCAGGTCTACAATTTAGTTTCTGGTGTCCTTTGACAGCTCTTTGGTCTTGGCCATAGTGGAGTTTGGAGTGTGACTGTTTGAGGTTGTGGACAGGTGTCTTTTATACTGATAACAAGTTCAAACAGGTGCCATTAATACAGGTAACGAGTGGAGGACAGAGGAGCCTCTTAAAGAAGAAGTTACAGGTCTGTTAGAGCCAGAAATCTTGCTTGTTTGTAGGTGACCAAATACTTATTTTCCACCATAATTTGCAAATAAATTAATTAAAAATCCTACAATGTGATTTTCTGGATTTTTTTTCTCATTTTGTCTGTCATAGTTGAAGTGTACCTATGATGAAAATTACAGGCCTCTCTCATCTTTTTAAGTGGGAGAACTTGCACAATTGGTGGCTGACTAAATACTTTTTTGCCCCACCGTATATCAGGAGTGAATGTAGAGATGTAAAGATGCTGAAGGTTGATGGTCTCTCTCCAGATGTCACAGTTAGTCTAATGGAGGAGGTGGGTGGGTAAAGATCAAATCCACGCTGATTTAATACATTTTAATGTGTCTACATGAAAAGACCCACATTTTGTTAAAACTCAAGAGTTAGTGTGTTGCCAAAATATCTGAATTTGCCCCCTTAAGGGAGTTTCCCAAACTCAGCATGAACCTGTTGTTCTTGTAATTTAGTCAAAATTGACGTGGATGCAAATGCTGCCAGCAGCCAGTTTCATCTTCTAAGTTTGTAATTAGTGGTTGTGTCGAGGCTTCAAGGGCGGACTGGGACAAAAATTCAGCCCTGGCATTTTAGCCACACCAGTCCCCATCCACATAATAATTCACATTTCCTGTTGCTACAGGATACTTTCCCTGCTGTAACAAACTGGCTCAAATTAAGATCGTACAACTGTGTGACTCTGTTTTCTTCCTACCTCCACTGTACTCACCTCTGAGCTGTCTCTGCTAAGCCTCCTTTCCCACATCACTGGCACCAGAAGACCAGGGGACCCCACTGCCTTCGCTGGGCCCAGCAACATCCTAGTTGTGAATGAATAAACACATGTATTAGATTGAAAAAAATAGGTGAATGTAATTGTATAACTGGTTTAACTAGTATAACTCGTTTTAAATGAACCAAGCCTTTGGATTCAGAGCTATGTCACTCTCTCAGGGCACTCTACAGTAAAGAAGACAAATAAGCTGAAGTCAACAATACTTGTCTCTGTCAGTCAGCAGACAGCATTCCAAATGAGCAGCGTATTCCAGCCTGACTGGTCTGTCTGTAGGCTTATTCACAATATCCCAGAGCAGAACTGTGTGAACTTTCTTCTTCCTCTTTGCATTACTTCCTTCCTAGAGCCACACTGTGGAAGTGAGCACATGATTCCAGCTCAGAAACAGCTCCAGCACAGAAAAGGGATGTGGGAGGTTGAGGCTCAGAAACCAAATCACTTGCAGGATTTATGCATGGTTTAAACTGGTTGATCCTTTCAGTAGGATCCCACTCTGCCAACTTAAACCACCACCACCTCAGTCATCAGCAGGATATAAATCTCCACCTAGACTACATTAACAAGTTCCCCCTGGCTTGTACAAGCTCAGAAATCAGTCATTAAGGGAACTTAAAAGGATTTTGTGTGAAAGGCACAAGGCGAGACCCAAATGCAGACACAGGAGGCAGATGGTTGGAATCTTACAATGTTTATTAATCCAAAAGGGGAGGCAAGAGAATGGTCGTGGACAGGAAAAAACATCAAAACCAGAACAGAGTCCAGGAGGTACAGAGTGGCAGACAGGCTTGTGGTCAGGTTAGGCAGGCAGGTACAAAGTCAACACTGGGAGGACGAGAGAAGGGAAAATGCAAAAAGCAGGAGAACGGGAAAACTGCTGGATGGCTTGGAAACATACAAGACAAACTGGCACAGAGAGACAGGAAATACAGGGATAAATACACGGGGGAAAATAAGCGACACTTGGAGGTGGTGGAGACAATAACAGGAACAGGTGAAACAGATCAGGGTGTGACAGATTGAGTCAGGCCTTGTGCTTTAACCTCCAGCAAAGGAAGTTTCACAGTGGCAGCTCTCCATCTCTTTGATTGGGGCGGCAGGGTAGCTGGTGACTAGTAACCAGAAGGTTGCGAGTTCAAACCCCCGAGCTGACAAGGTACAAATCTGTTGTTCTGCCCCTGAACAGGCAGTTAACCCACTGTTCCTAGGCCGTCATTGAAATAAGAATTTGTTCTTAACTGACTTGCCTGGTTAAATGAAGGTCAAATAAAAATCTGGAAAGGAAAACAGACACACTCACATATCCGATGACCCAATAACACTTCAGAGCTTTGTCACAAAAGTAAACATACCTTAATAGAATATGACTCAAGTGAAAGTCACCCAGTAGAAGTCTACAAGTATTTGGTTTTAAATATACTTAAGTATCAAAAGTAAATGTAATTGCTCAAATATACTTAAGTAGCAAAAGTAAAGCATAAATCATTTTAAATTCCTTACATAAAGCAAACCAGACTGCACTATTTTCTTGTTTTTTAGACAGGGGCATACACACAATTTACAAAGAAAGCATGTGTGTTTAGTGAGTCTGCCAGATCAGAGGCAATAGACATAACCGGGGATGTTCTCTTGATAAATGCATGAATTGGACCAATTTCCTGTCTTGCTTAGCATTGAAAATGCAATGAG